>NW_012267409.1:823824-829675 GCF_000151885.1 Dipodomys ordii
CGGTCTCTCCTGCCTGGGCTGGCTTTGAACCGCGATCCTCAGATCTCAGCCTCCTGAGTAGCTAGGATGACAGGAGTGAGCCACCAGCGCCCGGCACCACCAGATTTTTCTAAACCAGTCCAGGCTGGCATCAGGCGATCCTTCTGCCTCAGCCACCTAAGTAGCCTAATTTTTATATACTAATTGGGAAAATTATATTTAGAGACACTGACATTAGAATTATAATGTGAAAATGTTGCTGATTTCTACTGGTGACAAAAAATATGTATTGATACAACTACATTTAAGTGGAAGAAAATGCAAAAGTTCAATTACAGCTTAAAGACAGGATTACTTTCCCAGGCAAGTCTATGAGCTCCATTGAGGAAGTGTGTAGAGTGTGTTTTGTTGTTTTAATTGCCTAAAGTCTTCAGAGTTACAAAAGCCTGAATTCAAACTCACAAACTCCCATTGGAATTGGGAGAAAAGTCCTTTACCCTCTCAACCGCACCTGTGAAATACATGTAAAACATATATAAATGGCTATTTGTTTTCACATCCTTGACATAATATTTCACACCCTGGATAAATAAATAATCCTGTCAACATTATGGCTCAGCACCCTCACAGAACATCTGGACTCAAGAGGAATGGGGTCAGTGGTCCTGGCTGCAGTGAATCTCAGGCACTGGTATATAGGTTTAAAGCTCCCAGGGGATACTCCCCTTTATTCGTGTAGGGATGAAAGGAAGCTGAACCCAGAACTTTGCACAAGCTCTTCCATTTAGCTAATAACCCCAGCACCAGCCCCTCAGGCAACTCTCACAAGCAACCATTGGCCTAAGATAGAGTTCAAAATCTTTAGTTTGGCACACCAGGCACTGTGGTCACAGGCTACAGGTATGCATTTTAAATCACTCCTCCACAGGACCCCTTCTCTAAACAACCCCAAGTAACGTATCCTGAAGAGGTAGGCTACAGTAGTTTTTGAGCCTACATCACAATCACCTAAAATACCTGTTAAACAGACTGCTGGTCCTCAGCCCTGGAATTCCAAACTAGGCCTAAGACAGGGCTGACGAACCTGTATATCTAATAAGGTTCCAGCCACGCTGGCACTACTGGTACAGCAGTGGGAAGCACGGGGCTACACTAGCACATCCCGGTCCACATCCTGCTTTTACCTGAAATGTCAGCAGAATGCATGCCTCACAAGTTCCACATCCTTCATTTAAAAACTGACACAGGATAAAAATGGAAATGATTAACAGCCCTAAAAGTGATTTGCACTTGTTATCAAAAACCCTGTGACGTGGTGGTACCAAAGCCCGTAATCTCAGCAGTCAAGAAGCTGATACAGGAAAACTGAGAATTCGAGGCTGTCTGGCTACAAAGCAAGTTCTAGGCCAGCTGGGACTACACAGTGAGAGGCTTTCAAAAAATAACCTTACAAAGAAAATTCCAATTTCAAACGATACTCATTACTTGACTTGCGAAACAGTAACCCCTCTGTACATCACCTTTATAATAACAAACACATTTAATAATAACGAAAAGAAAGTCTCCTTCTCAAAGATGCCATCTTTCATGAACCATTTATTACTGTTATACGTGTACCTGTACTGGTTACACTGCAAAATGGTTTCGTAAGTATCACCCAAGTTAGAAAGTTATTGCTCTATGTTTAATTATAAAAGGATACAGAACGCTTGGGTGACTCACTGGTGCACCACTTACGACAGCAGCACAAAGGCTTGTATATTTTCAAAAAGATGGGACTTAGTTGGGACTTACTAATTCAAGTAAAGAAAAAGCCCCAAAGGAAGCAACTGGGATGTGTTATGTGCAGAAAGGGTTTGTGAGACTAATTGATCTAACTATGACCTACTTATTTACTAAGCTCACTTTAAAAGCACCATCTATTTCTCAGTGATGGCTTCTCTCAGCATTAGGGTAAGAAACTGGGATCCTGAACTCTTACCTATCAAAATAACAGAAAACTCACCCTTCCTTCTCTAGACCTTTCTTTCTACAAGAACCAACTCATGCTATAAGATGAAAGAGCATATTTTTAAGTCTCTGTTTATTACTTTTTTCCCTATAGAATATCAACAGTAGCAAGAACCACCTGAAATTCTAAAGAGTCCTATCTTTGTTCAGAAACAACAAAAACTACAAGTAACTACAGTATCATCTCTGTAGTAGGAAGGTAAGCATTATCTTCTCAATAATATTTGTGTTGCTTTTGATGATACTGGGCATTAAATCCAGACCCTCCAAGCTACAAACGAGGCCTCTTCACCAAATTAATGCTTGCTTGTAATTTTTAAAGTTTGATATACTAGCTAAATCTATTCTAACTGCCTCTTCTTGAAAAGTTTTGCTTTTTTAGCTGGGCACTAGGGGCCCATTACTATAATACTAGCTACCCAGGAAGCTGAGACATACAAAATCTCAACTTGAATCCAGCCTGGCAGAAAAGTCTTATGGGAGGTTCCCTCTCCAATTAACTATAGGTGTGGCCGTAGTTAGGACCAGAGGCTCTAGTGCAGGAATAGAAGTGTACTTCAAGAGATAGAGCAACAGCCATGAGCAAGAGCTTGAGGCTGTTGGTTCAAGCTCCAGGGATAGAGGGAAGGAAGGAAAGATACCTTCGTTTCTTTGACTGTCAAACCACATCAATAAACAAACTTATGCTATCTCCTTTGTGCCACCAAAATTAACCTACCCTGATACTTTCAAATAACTACTCGAAGAGTTCTCTTTCACATGCTGTTGGACTAATAATCATACCAGAGTACAGTCTGATGCAATGAATTTGTGAGCCTGCCTGCTACTTAACAGGAGTTCAATCTAAGGTATTTAAATTCCTTAACTTTCCCGAGTTTTAATCTCATGAACAATAGGGGTAAAACAGGCATTAAGGAACAGCAAAAACTGCACAATCTTAGCCTTGCAATCTAGAGACTAGGGAAACTAAGCCAGAAGAATCTTAAGTTCAAGGCCAGCTGACCTACACAGTGAGACCATGTCAAAAAATAAAGGAGTCTAGATGTAAACTCAGTTATTGAGTGCTTGACGTGTGCTGGACACTGAATTCAATCCCTAGCATCTCAGCAAAAGCAAAGAAATTAAGCAAGATCAAATGAGGCTATTGTTTTGTGAAGATACTTCTTGCCCATGCAGGTACAATTCTGAAGACCCTCTAATGACCTTATATAATCAAGACTCTCTAATGACCCTTGTATAATTAATCCCCTTGAGGGTGGAACAGATCTGTAGTTATAATGGGATAGCTTTTCTGTGCTGTTATATGGCATGAGATATTTTATATCTGTAATTAAAGACCTTAATTGTTCATCAAACAGATTATCTTAGCAGGCTTGCCCTAATCAGGCTAACTGCAGTACCAGTGACCTGCACATGCTGGGAAAGTGCTCTACCTCCTGAGCCATGCCTCTGGTCCTTTTGTTTGTATTGGCGTTTTGGATTTTTGTTGTCTGTACCAGTCCTAGGGCTTGAACTCAGGGCCTGGGCAATGTTCCTGAGTTGTTTTTTTTTGTTTTTCCTCAAGGCTAACACTCTACCACTTGGGCCACAGCTCTATTTCTGGTGTTTTGGCACCATATCCAAGCTTCTGATCTATAGAAACTGAAATAAGTTTTAATCTACTAAATTTGTATTAACTTGTTATGCACCAAAACAAGACACATAAACTACCTTCAATAAGGATATGACAGAAAATTGTTTTAAAAAGGAAAGGGATGTACCTTTCCTCAAAGTGCATATCTCCTTGCAAGCACTGAGATAATGAAGATACACTGACATGGAACCAAGCAAGGAAAAAAAAAATCACAACTATAAATGTTATGTTTTAGGATTAAAAACTTTTTCACACACCCATCTGGCTAAACAACTACTCTATTACCCTCATTTTACAGAGGAGGAAAATAAAACTTAATGAGTACAATCCCATACAGCACAAAACTGGATGTTTCAAGTAACTTCAGCTCAGGATTTTCCCTTCCCTACACCACAACACCCTGAAAGCATTAAGTCATTCACAGCAACAGTTAGTTGTATACCTCTTCAAAGGATGTGGTCCTGATGACATTATTTTCCATATTTCACATCTATTTAAACATCCTTTACTTAACTTTTGTAGAGTAACAAAACTGAATCCAGAGAATTTTCTTTCTACCCAAGAGCAGTTTGTAAAGAAGACCACTGGTAGATCACTTCGTTTAAATGAAGTTATTTTATTCCAAGTACAGGTAATGGTTTGGAGATGGGGTGTTGGGTGTTACCCAGTTGTTCCTAGTTACCCCTCACACTGGAGATTCAATTAGACTCAAGTCTCCCAAGTAGGAGAGAAAGCCATCTTTCTAAGCCTCAAAGTATGGTTTTAAAGGAAATGGGGGAGGGGGGCAGAACACCTGTAGGTTTGTACAATTTTATTTAAGTAACAATCTGTTTAGGATTTCAAAACTCAAAACCAACAAAATATTTCCAGCTCCTTCAGCATTTTTCTCTTTGGTCTAATTTTTTCTTAAGCCTGAATTCATTGAGAAATGTGAGGACACAGTACATCACACACTAGAGGAGTTGTTTTTATTTTCACTCTTACGGATGTTTCATTAAGTGCTTCTTTCCCCCATCAGAATTCGCAATTTCCTTAAAATACACACGCTGAGAACTCAAGGTACAACAGTCACATTCAAATTCAAGTAAGTTACAAAAAGCGCACAACTTTTTTTTTTTTTGGTCAATTAAGAAGATAACTTCATTGCAAACCCTTTCTGCTCAGAGGCAAAACACGGTGGTTTCCAAACACCACCAGGAGTCAAAAATAAACAGCACCCATCACTAACCAACTTTTCACAGCAGATAAATTCCCTAACAAACCATCAAGCATTGTTTGGGGGGGGGGTTGTCTTTACAAGCTTCCCAAAAAGAAAAAGCACCCATCCCATGACTTACAAACGCCTGCAACGTGCAAGAGACTGGGTAACATTTCTAGGGTAGATGGGGGGGGGCAAGGGAGGGGAACAATCCCCTAAACACCGGAAAATGTCTGGGTGCCTTCAACAGCACAAAAGTGAAGCAACCCAGCTGTGTGTATGGGGGGGGGGCTTCTTGCCAGAAGAAGGAGGGGAAGGGGGGTTGAGGTCTGAACTCCAGACCCTCCAGTTTCCCAGCTTTCCGCCCCCCCCCGCCCAACCCGCTCCCCACACACCTAGAAAAGGAGGGAAAACAACTTTTATTGGGCCTCCTCTGGGTGGAGGGGGGAGTAAGGAGGGGGAAGATAGAGGAAACTAGCCCACCGAGGTGAAGTGGGGGGGGGGGGCAGTGTTCTGGCTTGGACACGTTTCACTGAAGATTTCCCCCACCCACCCTCCTCCTGCCCTCTCCCCAAAATCGTGGGAGGAAGGGCGGGGGGAGGGGGGAGAGAGAGAGGAGAGGGGAGGAGAAGAGAGACAGATAGCGGGAAAGAGCCCGGGTGGGAGGCGATTCTCGCCCCCCACCCCCACCCCTCCCTCCAGGTCAACCCTCCCCCCTGTCTACACACACACACACACACACACACACCATCCATCCATCCATCCATCCACCGGGGAGGCCCAGACGCCTCGCTGTGCGGGCCTCCCCCCCCACCCCAACTCTACCCTCCGACCCCCTCACAGGCTGAGCCCAGCTCGTTGTCATGTGACACGAGAGAGAGAGAGACAGAGAGAGAGAGAGACAGAGAGAGGAGGGAAAAAAAAAGACACTGCAGAAACGCAGGGCGACCGACAGCGTTCGCGCCCGCCCGCCGCTTGGGCCCAGGCCCGGCCCCGTCCTGAGAAGCCCGGGCTGAGGCGGGGAGGGAGGG
>NW_012267409.1:830653-867812 GCF_000151885.1 Dipodomys ordii
CCCCCGCCGCCCGCCCGCCCGCACTCACCTCAGCCGCCCATCCGGGCCGGCTGCCGGCCGTCGACCTCGTCCTCCAACCCCCCCCGCAAAGTCTCCGGTGTGTTATTCCCGTGGTGGGGGGGTGGTTCCAGGGTGGTCGCCGGGGGGCTCGGGAACGGGGGGCCGCGCCTTCAACGGAGCCGCAATCCTAACCCGCCATCTGGTGGCATTTTCCACACGCCAATGGCGCCGCTGCAGACTCGGGTCCGGACCGCCCTCTGCTGGCCACCGTGCTCCGGTGCCTCGCTGACGGGACGGGGGCCTTACCCGGAACGCGAGGCGGGCGGGAGGGAGGGAGGGCGCTGAGGCGCCGGAGGGGGGCGACGGGGGAGGGAGGGCGGCACGCGCAAACGCTTTCCTGAGGAGGAGGAGGAGGAGGAGGGAGAGTGTGTGGGCAGCGCGCATGCGCCAGAGCGGGGCGGGAAAAACGTGGCCGCGCCGCGGAGGTCCCGCCCTCCTCCCCCCTCCCGCCGTGGTTCAGCCAATCGCGTGCGGCGGAAGACCTCTCCCGCGCTCCAGCCCGCCCCCCACCTCCTTCCGTCGGCCCCCCCTCTCCCTGAGCCGGACCGCTGGCGGCTGGCGGAAGGACGGCCGCCAGGGCGCCTGCGCGGCCCGCTCGCGCTGAGTTGTCGCCCGCCATTTTTTTTTTAATGTTTTTATTTAAGAGCTTCTGGAAGAGAAGGTCTGGGAAGGAATCCATCACACACACACACACACACCCATACACACCCCTCCCCATCCATTCCGCCACTCCCGCCACTCCGAGACGGCGCGGGAAGGAGCGGGACGCGGGGGGGGGGGTGGAGGGGGCGGAGTCCCGCACGCGCACGCGCACTCGCGCGCCCAGGCCCAGGTTGGAGTCTCGGGGGCCCGGGCTTTGTATTCGAGATGTATTGTTGACGGAGGAGAGGAGGGGGGCGAGCTGACGACTCTGTGGAGACCCTCTCCCCGCCCCCCCGTCCTCCCTCCCCCCTCCCGCCCTCCCTCCGCCGATGGGGCGGAGCGCTGTCTGCTCCGGATCCGACGGCGTCGGCCTCCCTCCCTCCACCTCTCTCCCTCACTCTCTCTTCTCTGTCCTCCCCCCCTCCTCCTCTTCTCTTTCTTTCCTCTCTCCTCCCCCCCCTCTCGGGTTCCACGCAGCCGGCCTTGCCTGAGGCGGCAGCATTGGCTCGGGTAGCCGAGAGCAGAGGGGAGCCCGGCTGCAGCTGGGGACACCAGACCCCCCCCGCGCCCGCGATCCCTCCTCCTCCCCCCTCCCGCCTGGGGCCTCGGGATCCCTCCTTCCTCCCTCCCCACCACCACCCCTGTCAGCCTGCCTGGCCCGGGCAGGGGTGCAGGGATCCAGCCTGGCCTGGTAAAAGCTGCCCACAGGGTAGATCTGGGCCAAGCTTGAGGGTGTGTGTGCAGCCAGGCCCCTTTCCCTTACCCTTGGCTCCACATGCTCAAAGGAGATCTTGGCCAAGCTTGAGAGAGAGGTGGGGGGGCCAGGCCCCTCTCCCTTTCCCCTTGTCCCCACCTGCCCTCCCCCCCCTCCTCGGCCAAGACTTCCACCTGCTTGCAACTCCTCACTACCAAAATCCCAACTCTTCCCTCCTCCTCCCAAACCCAGGGTTCCATCACCACCCACCCACAGACCTTGATTCTTTCCTCTGGAAACCACCCCCCCCCCTCAGCCCCGTGTTCACAGCCTGCCTCAAGCCGCCCGACGATCCTTAGGTGAACCTGTGTCTGGTTTTCCGCCGCTCACTCTGGCGGCAAGGTGCCGTGGCGTTTTTCACTGGAGGATGACTAGGCTCTTGAGTTGTCTATAGATACAGCTCTGCCGTTCATCCCCACCTCGGCTTCCTGTTGTACTCTTCTGCAGAGCTAGTAGTTAGCCCTCACTGGTGCTTCGAGTGGCCGGGTCTCAAGCCAGATGAAGAAGGTAACTGCCCTAGGCTCCACGAATCAATGGGATTCCAATAATGGTTTGATGTCTTCTCCATCGTAAAAGTGTGTGGCTAACCTTGTTTTTTTTCTTTTAATCACAATCTCGAAAAAAAAATCTGTGGGGCACCAGTGGCTCACACCTGTCATCCTAGCTACTCAGGAGGCTGAGATCTTAGGATCATGGTTCAAAGCCAGCCCAGGCAGGAAAGTCCATGAGACTCTTTCCTCCAATAAACCACCAGAAAACCAGAAGTGGCGCTGAGGCTCAAGTGGTAGAGCACTCGCCTTGAGCTGAAGATCTCGGGGACAGCACACAGGCCCAGAGTTCAAGGCCCACAACCAACCAAAAAAAAATCATTCATCTCCCTTTGAATTCCTAATATGACTCTAATTCCAGCAGTGCAATGTTTAAGAACATGGAATCCACAAGCCCGCTGGGAAACTGAATAACCTTGGGCAAATTGCTTTGTGTCTTCAATAACTTTGAGTTATAATACAAAGAACTAGTTGGGACTCTATAGATAACAAACTTCCTTTAAAATATTGGCCAAACTTAGGTTTATTTTCTCATTCCAACTCACATTCTCTCATTTCAGCTCACATTCTGTAACTTCAGCTCACAAGAGTTGTTATTCAATTGATCTCACTCTTCTGCATAGAGTAAAAATACAGAACTTCCTTGTTTTGACGATGCAATGATTTAACAATTGATGATTCTTCCTTCCAGTCTCCTTTTGCAGGTACAGTTGAGGGTGCAGCTACTAGATGTTTATACCCAAGAAGTCTTCCATCAGCTGATCACATTTCCTCACCCTCTACCCCCCTCCCCCCCACACACACCCAATTTTTTCTTCTTCTTTTTCTGGTACCAGAGTTTTAACTCAGGACCTCATACTTACTCACCTGGCTGGTACTCTACCCATCAAATCACACTACTTTCATCCAGCTTTTAGCTGGATGTTTTGGGGGTGGAGTCTCTTAACACTTTTCTGCCCCCAGCTGCCTTCGAACTTCAATCCTCCAGATCTCTAGGATTAAAGGTGTGAACCACCAGCACCCAACTCTCCCCCCCTTCCCTTTTACCACTTCCACAAGCCATGCGCTTGTCTCATCAGCCCCCTCTCTTGGTTTGTTCGTGTGGTTCACTTCATTGTACAATATGATAGCAAGTTGCCAAGTCAAATGGTTTTCCCTTTTTCCTCCCCCTAGGCTTGCAATTCGGATGTGGTGCCAGTTGGTGGCAGTAATATGCCATGATGTTCCACCTCACAGTCCACGGTTGGATTAAATTACCATTTTTCCTTTTTTTTTTTTTTAACCCAAACCACAATTTCTTCTAAAAACCATCCGTGTTGATAATTCCCTAGAACAGAACATACTTTCAGAATCGTAGCAGAGAGAAGAAGAAGAGAAAAAAGAAAAAGGTAGAGAAAGAGAAGAAAACCCTCCCCCGGCAGTAGGCTAGAAACAGTTACAGGTGAGAGTTCAAGGATCTTAAATACGGTTTTACAGAGAGTGAAGTTGGCGTGATTCAGTTGGTAGAGCACTAATCAGTGAGGCAAAGCTTCAAGTGCCAACTTGGAGGCCTGGTCTTAAACTACAACAAAACAGACAAAAAAACAGAGAGACAAGTATCAGTAAAAAAGTCATTTATTTCACCAAGTTTCTTAGGATCCTAGTATGCCCAGGCTATTACTTTTTCCCCCCCACTTCGGTCATGGGGCTTGAACTCTGGGTCTGGGCGCTGTCCCCAAGCTCTGCAGCTCAAAGCCAGCCACTCTGTCACTTGAGCCACAGCACCACTTCCGGTTTTCTGGTGATTCATTGGAGATAAGAGTCTCATGGACTTTCCTGCCTGGGCTGGCTTTGAACCACGATCCTCAGATCTCAGCCTGCTGAGTAGCTGGGATTACAGGGTGAGCCACTGACGCCCAGTTTAGTATTTATATTTGAGTTTAGTATATCTTTAGAGGATATCTAATGGTTCCCTGCTATTCTAATACCCACTGCTTGGTTATCTCACACAGCCACATCAGTTTTAGCTCTTTGGAGTTGGTTTTCTTTGTAACTGTAAATAATGCAACGAAAACCCTGAGAAAAGATTTCCACAGTGGATGTTGCAATTCTCTCCCATTAGCATCCTCATCCCTCCTTCCCATTTTATACTTGCCTCTAAAGCCTTTAACAGTCAAACTGTTGTCAGGCACTGGTAGCTCCCACCTGTAATCCTAGCTACTCAGGAGGCTGAGATCTGAGAATCAACGTTCAAAAGCAGCCCAGGGTAGAAACGTCCTTGAGACTCTTTATCTCCTGTGAACCAGCAAAAAGCCAGCAGTGGACCCATATGCCTCAGGTGGTAGAGCACCAGCCTTAAGCAAAAAATTCTAAGGGACAGCTGAGCTGCCTGGGCGTAAGTTAAAGCCCCAATACCAGCACAAACAATAACAGAGTTTTGGCCTGGCTCTACTCCACATAATTGCTCTTAGTCATTCATCAACATAATGAATATGTCCATCATCTCTATAAAGTTCCACATTGCCTTGTAAACTAACGCCTCCCTGCTTGCTTTATTCCAGTCCCCAGATAGACACTGGTCTGGCTTCTCTCACTATAGGTTAATTGCATTTTCTACAATTTTATATAAATGGAGTAGTGCATCATGTACTGGGAATGGTGTGTTTTCCTTCTTGAGATTCATTTTTTGGTGTATTAACTGCTCATTCTCATTTTACTACAGCATTCCTTTGCATGATTATTTATATTAGAGCTTGACACTTCACTTGTTGAAGGACATTTGCACAGTTGTTTTTTTTTTTACCTATACTAAAGATACCACGAATACTTAACACTATAATTATGAATCAAGATTTGGTCCTTTTTAAAAAAAATAGTATTTTAAGCTGGCACTGGTGGCTCATACCTGTAATCCTAGAGCTACTCAGGAGGCTGAGATCTGAGGCTTACAGTTCAAAACCAGCCCTGGCAGGAAAGTCTGTGAGACTCTTATCTCCAATAAACCACTAGAAAACCAGAAGTGGTGCTGTGGCTCAAGTAGTAGAGCACTGGCCTTGAGCTGAAGAGCTCAGGGATAGCGCCCAGGCCCAGAGTTCAAGCCCCAGGACTGACCAAAAAAAAAATTATTATTGTAAAGATGATATAGGGATTTAGACTTTAGGTAAACTAAAAAGAACTCTCCATGAGGCAAAAGACTAAAATTGGAAATGTTCTAAGGAGTTACACAGATAGCATACAAAGTGGAATGAAGGGGAGGTAGGGTAGTACCTGCCTGTAATCCTGCCACTCAAGATGCAGAAAAAGGAGGAGCCAGAATTTGAGGGCAGCTTGACCTACATAGTGAGGCTTTATCTCAAAAGAAAAAAAAATGCATGGAAGGGGAGACAAGACACTATAAAAATGGAAATGTAGGGACTGGGAAGGTGGCTCAGTGGTAGACTGCTTGCTTTGCATGCATGAGGCCCTGGGTTCGATTCCTCAGCACCACATAAGCAAAAAAAGCTGGAAGTGGTATCTGTGGCTCAAGTGATAGAGCGCTAGCCTTGAGCAAAAGAAGTTCAGGGACAGGGCTAGGAAGTTGGCTCAGTGGTAGAGCGCTTGCCTTGCATGCATGAGGCCCTGGGTTCCATTCCTCAGCACCACATAAGCAAAAAGAAAAAAGCCGGAAGTGGTCAAATGGTAGAGTGCTAGCCTTGAGCTGAAGAGCTGAGGGACAGCGCCCAGGCCCAGAGTTCAGGCTCCACAACCGGACCCAAAAAAAAAAAAAGAAGTTCAGGGACAGTGCCCAGGCCCTGAGTTCAAGCCCTAGAACTAGCAAAGAAGGAAAAAAAAAATGATATGAGTCAGCCAGAGGTTTGGCATGACAAAGGACTTCCTGACAACAACACAATATATTGCCCAGTTCAGGGGAGAAATGGCCATCCTCAGCCCTTCCATAGGCTCAGGGCCCTGCCCTATAAACTTACAGCATGAAAGAGCAGAGGGTTTACGAAATCCTACAGTACAGGGAACGAGACTGGCAATGCTAAAAAGGAAAGGCACGGGGCACCTGAGAATCGGAGCAGTCCTATTGCATGTAAAGCACCACATTAGGTGTTGGTGAGCCAATGATGAGCATGAAGGATGTAGTCTATGGCCTCTTGGGATTTATATTCTTTTTATTGATTATGGGACTTGAACTCTGGGCTTGGGCGCTGTCCCTGCATTCTTCAGCTCAAGGAGAGCACTCTACCACTTGAGCCACAGCGCCACTTCCAGTTTTCTGTGATGTTTATTGAAGAGTCTCACGGACTTTCCTGCCCAGGCTAGCTTTGAACGGTGATCCTCAGAATCTCAGCCTCCTGAGTAGCTAGGATGACAGGCGTGAGCCCCTGGCCCCCGGCTGAGATTTATATTCTAAGCAAACATAGACTAGAAACATTCCAAACCTCTCCTTGTAATCATAGCTACAGAGGTGACACATCACCCATCATGCAAAGACCAGATACACAATCCCTATTCTATTAGCATTGTTATTAGTTCCATAAAGCTCTAGAACTGTGAAGAAATCTGGGCTGGAGGTGTGGCTCACTGGTAAGAGTAGCTATCAGACAAGCAAGAGAACCCAGATTCAGTCCCCAGAATGGTAAAGACAGATGTGGCTCTCTGGCCACACACACACACACACACACACACACACATACACATATGTAGGTTTGTATATATCTGTATATATACATGTATATTTGTATATATGTACATATGTAATATATATGTATATAAAATATATTTTTTCAAGGATGCTCAAAGAGAAGATAGCATTGCCTTGACTCTTCAGGCTGAGCCAGATGCCAAAACCAACACGAAGTCAAAACAAGAACTTTGTCACCATTCTCCACCACCCCTGACTCTTCTCCAGTAGTCTTGTCTTTATTTATATACTTTAATTCCTGTGTTGTCATGAACATTTGAGTATTTATAGTGGCGGGGGGTGAGGGGGAGGGGGGAAGCAGTAGCTAAATCAAGATTTACACAATCCATTTCAAAGCAGAAAACGAGGAAAGATTTCAGTTCACAGTTCCAAGAAGCAATTCATTAGAGAGAAGGAAGACAGAGGGAGCCGCATGTCTGCTGTGATTCAGCCGTCAACAGGTTAACGGGGAATAAATCAATGTGTGAAACACGTGACTCGGTTCTCCCACGGAGGACGTGGCTGACAGAGACCACGGAATCAGGGAAGCAGTTGCAAATTCAATTTTGCAATACTGCTTTCACATAACAATGTCCTTTCCATCAAAAATCCATAGTTGTTTCCATAAGGAATGAGCTGCCTGTAACAATACTCAGAAAACATTCTCAACCAGTGCTCCAGCCCCCTCCAGCAGCCAGAGAAGCCCCTTCCTCCCTCTCTCCTTACCAACAATAATTGGGAGATGAGGGGCAGCTAAACCAAGTGGTGGCATGCCAGTCTGAACACTGGAGGAGAGTGTGCCCTATGTAGCCTACTTGAGCCACAACTCTTTTTGTTGTTGTTGTTGTTGGTTGTGGGGCTTAAACTCGGGGCCTGGGCGCTGTCCCTGAGCTCTTGCTCAGGGCGAGCACTCTACCACTTGAACCACAGCGCCACTTCAGGTTTTCTGGTGGTTCATGAGAAATCAGAGTCTCACGGATGTTCCTGCCCAGGCTGGCTTTGAACCTGGATCCTCAAATCTCAGCCTCCTGAGTGGCTAGGGTGACAGGTGTGAGCCACCAGCGCCTGGCTGAGCCAGAGTCTCCTGGCTCTTTGGTGGTGGTGAAATGGAGATAAGAGGTTCACCAACTTCCTGCCCAGGCTGGCTTTGAAGCCTCCTGTATAGCTAGGATTACAGGCGTGAGCCACCGGTGCCCTGCTATATAGCCCAGTATTATTACATAAGTGGAATGTGAAATAACTAAGCATTAGTACACAAAGCATTACCTAATGAAAGAAAGTTGTTTATTTGTAGCTTACAATTGATACTTGATGTTACCCCTCTACCCCTTGCCAGTCCTGGGTCTTGAACTCAGGGCCTGGGCACTGTCCCTGAGCTTCTTTTGTTCAAGGCTAGCATTCTACCACTTGAGCCACAGTAGTACTGAGGAATGGAACCCAGGGCTTCATGCATGCTAGGCGAGCACTCTACCACTGAGCCACATTCCCAGCCCTTGATGAGAGCCTTTTTAACTCAAGCTGACCTTTGGCTGTGCATCAAGGGATGAGGAGATCTAGCTACAATTTCCAAAATGCCATTTTCTCCCTGCTGTATCCTATTTTCACAGTGATATTTTACTTACAGCTCACAGGATGGAATCTTCGTACATCCACCCTCACAAAGGACAGGAGTTGTCTTTAGGGCTAGCATTAAATGGTGATTTCAGAGTCAGACATGGTAATGCACGCCTATAGTCCTAGCTACCGGAGAGGCTGAGCCAGGATCATTGAAGCCCATGAATGTGACACCAATCTAGGCCACATATAGTTAGACCCATATAATGCCTTACTCCGGAGTACCTGAGCTATGGCTCACCAGGCTATTACAGATCATTGTGAACTGTGGGGTACCAGTAGCTGTCTCACACCTGTAATCCTAGCTACTCAAGAGGCTGACATACAAGGATCATAGTTCATGAAGCCATCCTGGGAAGGAAAAATCTGTGAGATTCTAATTAACCACCAAAAAGCTAGAAGTAGAACTGTGACTCAACTAATAGAGTGCTAACCTTGAGCAAAAATAAAGCTCATGGACAGTGCCCAGGTCCTGTGTTCAAGCCCCCAAAACCTGCATACACACACACACACACAGAGCTAATTGTGTACATTTCTGCTCAGCTCCATGTTCTATGATAATATGATTATTTAACACACACACACCACCAAGGATATTAGCAATTGCCCCAACTACGAAATCCTTTCCAACAACTGATCTCAGGAACCAAGTGTTACATATTTATAAGCACCCTGCAAGTACTACTACATTTTGCCAAGAGTAGGGCTCAGTTTCAAGCTAGCAGATGCTGTGTACACCTGACCAGAAAGGTAAACATGAGGGTAGTGGTCCAACAAGTTCAGTAAGTGATGATTGCTGACGGGTATAAGGTGCATTAGCACTGAATTTGTGCCAGGAAAAGGCAGGATGGATTGCTTCCTGTGAGTGATCTTTAGTGTTGTTCCGGGGTGCTCTGGATTTAATCACGTGGAGTTCAGTCACTTAGGTCAAAGTCTGTAGGTAACTATTAGCCTTTGCCTTATTCCTACTGTCTCCTCCACTCTCTCACACCCCCACCCCCCCAACACACACACCAGATGTTTAAAGCAATTATTCAGCTGTTAATGGATTGCCCAACCACCTCTTGGGATTGTGAAGGGTGGACAAGAGAGGGCAGGAAGGCAACCTTTGTTCTGGGAATAAAGTGGATACAGCTTTTTGTTGTTGTCAGTCGTGGGGCTTAAACTCTAGGCCTGGGCGCTGTCCCTGAGCTCTTCAGCTCAAGGCAAGTGCTCTACCACTTGAGCTACCTCCACTTCCAGCTTTTTAGTGCTTCGTTGGAGATAAAGAGTTTCACCAAGCCGGGCAATGGTGGCGCACGCCTATAATCCTAGCTACTCAGGAGGCTGAGATCTGAGGATCACAATTCAAAGCCAGCCCAGGCAGGAAAGTCCGTGAGACCCTTATCTCCAATCAACCACCAGAAAACCAGAAGTGGTGCTGTGGCTCAAGTGGTAGAGCACTCACCTTGAGCTGAAGAGCTGACGGACAGCGCCTAAGCCCAGAGTTCAAATCCCATGACCAACCCAGAAAAAAAAAAAAAAGAGTCTCACAGACTTTCCTGCCTGGGCTGGTTTTGAACCTGGATCCTCAGATCTCCTGAATAGCTAAGAATACAGGTGTGAGCTCTGACAGCTGGCTTGATCTCAGTTTTTCATCTGTCATCACAACATTCAAGACCAGGAGGCAACAGAGAAAGTCAGCGAAGAAGACCAAAGTTATCATCTTAATCATAGAAATGGCATCTATCACCTGTGCCCATAGACTCAAATCACTAAAGTCAGCTCACACTTGAAGGAGGCCATTGTGTGAGGCTGTAAACACCAGGAGTTGGGAGCCATTGGCAGCCATCTTAAAAGTCTGCTTTACCACAGTGGGATGAGAGGCTAGTTTTCACACAGTGGCCAGAGGACAGCGCCCCAAACCTGCTGGTTGCAGTGGTACATGCCTGGAATCCCAGCACCCAGAAGGTTGAGGCAGGAGAATCATCAGGTGGAGGCCAGCTCGGACTACAGAGTGAGTTCAAAGCCAGCCTGGGATAGGTAGTAAGATTGAAACAAAACAAAACAAAAACAAACAAACCTGAAGAGAGCCTATAGTCATCCCCAGGCATGGACAGATAAAAGGTCCAAAGTCCAGCACCTGGAAAGACCAGTAAATACTAATGGGCAAAGAGCACTGAATAGGGGGCTGGGAAGGTGGCTCAGTGGTAGAGCGCTTGCCTCGCATGCATGAGGCCCTGGGTTCCATTCCTCAGCACCACATAAGCAGAAAAAGCCAGAAGTGGCGTTGTGGCTCAAGTGGTAGAGCACTATCCTTGAGCTGAAGAGCTGAGGGACAGCGCCCTGGCTGAGTTCAGGCCCCACGACAGACCAAAAAAAAAAGGCGCAGACTAGAATGTTCTGCAGGGAAATTCAGCACAGAATATACTTTTCTTGCTCAAATTTGCATTGACATGAGTATTAGCTACCAGCTCTCTGTGTACCATATTTTCAGAGAGTTTATGTCACTAAACTACAGAAACATTTCTCAGTTTTCTCTCTCCTCATTGGCTATTGCTTTTAGTTTTTGTTTTTGTTTTTTGTCTTTTTTTCCCTTTCTTTGCCAGTGCTGGGGCTTGAACTCAGGATCTGGGCACTGTCCCTGGGCTTCTTTTGCTCAAGGCTAGCACTCTACCACTTGAGCCACAGTGCCATTTTTGGCTTTTTCTGTTTATGTGGTGCTGAGGAATGGAACCCAGGGCTTCATGCATGCTAGGCGAGCACTCTACCACTGAGCCACCTTCCCAGCCTGCCTTCAGTTGTTTTTTTAAGGGTCTCTCTCTCTTTGTCTCTCTCTTAACTGTAGGGGATTTTTTGTTGTTGTTGTTGTTGTTTTTTGTCAAGGGTTAAGAACCATACTGTGGCACCTCACCACACACCTCTTGTTTCTCTTCACACACATACCATTAGTAATACAGAAAAGAAAATCATCTAAATCTATCTCGTTGGTTCTCCTTTTCCCACTGCCTATTTAAAGCACCTAGCAGTGTCTTGGATGGCTGCCACCAAGCAGTGGCAGAGTTATCCTCAACTTAATGGGTCTTAAGCTGCAGTGATCATTTCTCCCTTAAAACCAATCCTTCAACTGCACACGCAGAGGAGATGACAATCCATTGGTTACTGGGTAATTTGGGAGTGAAAGATGCCCTGGAGTAAGAAAGATCCTTATTTGCCATGTTAATCTTGGCTATGCTATTAATGTTCTGCAGTCGTACATCTAATAGAAAAATAAACAGAGCTGCTCACATTTAAGACCAGTCAGTCCTTCCTCCTAAATTAAGATGCTGTGTGTGTGTGTGTGTGTGTGTTTTGTTGGTCATGGGGCTTGAACTCTGGGCCTGGGCGCTGTCCCTCAGCTCCTCAGCTCAAGGCAAGTGCTCTACCACTTGAGCCACAGCGCCACTTCTGGTTTTCTGGTGGTTCATTGGAGAGAAGAGTCTCAGGGGCTTTCTTGCCCAGGATTGGCTTTGAACTGTGATCCTCAGATCTCAGTCTCCTGAGTAGCTAGGATGACAGGCGTGAGCCACCGGCACCCAGCTGGGTTTTTTCTGTGTGTATTTGTTTTTTTTAATTTTATGGTGAAGGCTAGCAATCTACCACTGTGCCACAAGTCCACTTCTGGCTTTCTGGTAGTTAATTGGAGATAGTAGTCTCAGGGACTTTTCTGCTTTGTTATTTCTGGCTTTTTTGGGGGTGGGGGGCAGTTAATTAGAGATAAGCGACTCATAGATCCAGGCGCCAGTGGCGTCACGCCAGTCATCCTAGCTACTAAGAAGGCTAAGAGCTGAGGATCACGGTTCAAAGGCAGCCCAGGCAGGAAAGTCCATGAGACTCTTATCTCCAATGAACCACCAGAAAACCGGAAGTGGCGCTGTGGCTCAAGTAGTAGACCACTTGCCTTGAGCTGAAGAGCTGACGGACAGCACCCAGGCCCAGAGTTCAAGCCCCAGGGACTGACACACACACACACACACACACACACACACACACAGAGTCTCCAAGTTGTGGCTTTTCTGCCTCAGCCTCCCACATACTAGGATCTTAGACCTGTTTCACCACAGCCTGGCTTCTATTTAATTTCAGAGGAATGTCTTTAAAGTGAAGGAATAATTCAGTGTTTCCTTTTACCTGTTCCTATACGTGACTGGGAACTCAATGTAGGCAGAGACACTCCAGTTTTGTCCCTCTCCTCCTCCCTCTCCCTACCTCCGGGTCATTTTGCCTGCTGATGTCCTCAGAGAATGTTTGACATGAAAAAAAAAATGTGTAGAAGTTCTCCTAGTTACCATGGTAACCCAAAAAATGCAGCCTGGCTAGGAGAGACACCTGCTGCCTGGTACTCTTGAGACACACTACGCATGCCAACCTCCTTCCTGAAGAAGCAGGATGAGGGTGAAGATCAAACCTCAGGATGTAGCCCAGCGCCGGTGGTTCACGCCTGTCATCCTAGCTACTCAAGAGGCTGAGATCTGCGGATCATGGTTCAAAGCCAGCCGGAGCAGGAAAGTCTGTGAGACTCTGATCTCCAATAAACCACCAGAAAACAGGAAGTAGCACTGTGGCTCGGGTGGTAGAGCGCCCGCCTTGAGCTGAAGAGCTGAGGGACAGCGCCCAGGCCCAGAGTTCAAGCCCCATGACCAACCAAAAAGACAAACCAAAACAAAAAAACTAATGGTGATGCAACCACTTCCCTTTTCATGTTATACTTTCTTATCAAAGCCAATAGCGAAACTGACCTCCCAAAGCCATTTCTCAGTGAGTCCCAGACAATCCAAACAAAGGACTCCCAGTGGAGAGTCAGGAAATTTTCTTTTTTTCTTTCTATTTGTCAGTCATGGGGCTGGGGGCTGTCTCTGAGCTCTCTTTGCTCAAAGCTAGTGCTTTTCCACTTGGAGCCACAGTGCCACTTCCGCTCTTTCTGGTGATCATTAGCTATAAGAGTCTCATGGACTTTCCTGCCTGGGCTGGATTTGAACCATGATTCTCAGATCGCAGCCTCCTGCATAGCTAGGATTATAAGCATGAGCCACTAACATTCTGCCAAATCGGGACTCTTAACTCCGTTGCTTACTGCTTTGTTTAATCCTTTACTGAACGGTACAGATAGAACAAAAGAGGCTCACTCATGCAACATCTGTGAAAATTCTTCTTAACCTGTGAAAATTCTTCCCCAAACACTTCCGCAGGCACGCACGAATAGATTCGCAGGAAATGTATATATTGCTGCTCTCAAAGTTATTTTTAGGAGGCTGGGAGTTGTGAATCTTCATGGACAAATTGTTTTGAAGTGCTAAGTCTGAGACACATGGGCTAGATTGATTCTGCAAGCGTAATAAGTTCAATTAATTAGGAGAGAATGTTTCTTTTAAGATCACAAGATAACTGTTCTTTGAAGTGTGAGCTGATACTTAATTGGAATACTATGACTCAATTTGTGTTGCCTTGGGGGTTTGTTTTGGTGGTGGTTGTTGTTTTGTAGGTCACTGGGTTTGAGCTTGGGATAGGGATAGAGCCTGGGCTCTATCCCTAAGCTCTTTTGCTCAAGGCTAGTGTTCTAGTACTTGAGCCACATCATCACTTCCAGTTTTCCAGTTTTCTGGTAGTTCATTGGAGATAAGAGTTTCACCAACTTTTCTGCCCGAGCTGGCTTTGAACTTCAATCCTCAGATCTCAGCCTCCTGAGTATCTAGGATGACAGGCGTGAGCCGCCAGTGCCTGGCAGTTCCTTTTTATTTTGGTTTTTGGTTTTTGTTGGTTTTGTTTTTAGCTGCCAGTATAAGAGCTCAGAGTCGAGTTGAGGGTCTCATGGATTTTTCCTGCCCAGACTGGTTTTAAACTGTAATCCTCACATCTCAGTTTTCTGAGTAGCTAGGAATACAAGCGTGAGCCACCAGCCACAATAGCCTGGCTATGAGGAATCTTTATATGAAGAAAATGCGTCCATTTTTGCTCTTTGTTATTTTACTCTTAGTTGGCTTTGGACTTTGATCCTCCTATTTATGCCTCCTAGTGGTTTTAGTAGGTTTACAACGGACTAGTATTAAACTTCTTCTTTTTTTTTGGCCAGTCCTGGGGCTTGAACTCAGGGTCTGGGCACTGTCCCTGAGCTTTTTTGCTCAAGGCCAGCATTCTACCACTTGAGCCACAGTGCCACTTCTGGCTTTTTCTGTGTATCAAAGAATCGAACCCAAGGCTTCATGCATGCAAGGCGAGCACTCTACCACTGAGCCACCTTCCCAGCACAGTATCAAACTTCTTGAAGAAGCTGTTTTCCATTTCTTCACTTCCAACTCTGCCCTTAGAATGCTGCAGTGAGCCTTCTGTCTTTTCTAATCTACTGACCTTGATCTCTCAAGAATCTTTTTTTAAAAAAGTGTTCTATCATTTGGAGGTGGAACACTGAAGCATCCGATAGTTTAGGAGAGTAAAGAAAACACAAGGAGCCGGGAGCTGGAGGCTCACGCCTGTAATCCTAGCTACTCAGGAGGCTGAGATCTGAGGATCGCAGTTCAAAGCCAGCCCGGGCAGGAGAGACCGTGAGACTCCTATCTCCAATAAACCACCAGAAAACCGGACGTGGCACTGTAGCTCAAGCGGTAGAGCGCTCACCTTGAGCCGAAGAGCTGAGGGACAGCGCCCAAGCCCAGAGTTCAAGCCCCACGGCCGACAAAAAAAAAAAAAAAAAGAAAGAAAACACAAGGACACGGTGGCTCACGCCTGTCATCCTAGCTACTCAGGAGACTGAGATCTGAGGATCGGGGTTCAAAGCCAGCTTGGGCAAGGAATGTCTGTGAGACTCTTATCTCCAGTGAACCACCAGAAAACTGGAAGTGGCGCTGTGGCTCAAGTGGTAAAGCACTTGCCTTGAGCTGAAGAGCTGAGGGACAGTGCCCAGGCCCAGAGTTCAAGCCCTATGACAGAAAGAAAGAAAGAAGCCAGCGCTGGTGGCTCACGCCTGTAATCCTAGCTACTCAGGAGGCTGAGATCTGAGGATCGCAGTTCAAAGCCAGCCCGGGCAGGAGAGACCGTGAGATTCCTATCTCCAATAAACCACCAGAAAACCGGACGTGGCACTGTAGCTCAAGCGGTAGAGCGCTCACCTTGAGCCGAAGAGCTGAGGGACAGCGCCCAGGCCCAGAGTTCAAGCCCCACAACCAACAAAAAAAAAAAAAAAGAAAGAAAGAAGACACAAGAAAGCCTGTCCTGGGGCTGGGAAGGTGGCTCAGTGGTAGAGCGCTTGCCTTGCATGCCTGAGACCCTGGGTTTGATTCCTTAGCACCACATAAGCAAAAAGAAAACAGCCGGAAGTGGTGCTGTGGCTCAAGTGATAGAGAGCTAGCCTTGAGCTGAAGAGCTGAGGGACAGCACCCAGGCCCAGAGTTCAGGCCCCACGACTGGACACACACACACACACACACAAAAGCCTTTCCTGTTAAATGAGTTACCATTGTGAGTAGCTGAAGCTTAATTCTAATGAGAAATTTGGGGGTTCAGGGTAGAGAATGGTCCCAGAGCAAGGCAAAGGTCTGAGACATCTTACATATTTATACACCTACTCCAGTCCTTCTTTGCACAGCAGGATGAGGATAAAGAAGTATCAAGTCCTCAGCATTTCTGCCTTAACACTATTGAGGCACTGGCATCCAACCGCCAAAGATCCTCAGACAGGCAGAGTCATGAATCTTTTTTTTTTTTTTTTTTTTTTGTCGGTCGTGGGACTTGAACTCTGGGCCTGGGCGCTGCCCCTCAGCTCTTCAGCTCAAGGCGAGCGCTCTACCACTTAAGCCACAGCACCACTTCCGGTTTTCTAGTGGTTTATTGGAGAAAGGAGTCTCACGGTCTCTCCTGCCCGGGATGGCTTTGAACTGCGATCCTCAGATCTCAGCCTCCTGAGTAGCTAGGATTACAGGCATGAGCCACCAGCGCCCGGCTAGAGTCATGAATCTTATCCTATAACTATAGCATCTGGACAGGGCACTAAAAGGACCCTGATTCTTTGTGAGATAGGGTCTCTCTTTTTACCTGCAAGAGTTGGACCTTAATCCTCCTATTTCACACTTCCGCTGTAGGTCACCTGATCAGTGCCACCACGCGTAATGACCTACCAAATTACTTCAAGTGTTCTCTTTTTTGAGATTCCTATCCTGGTGCGTGAACCTGCTTTTTATTCCCTTCTTTGGCATCTCTGTCTTATTTTTCCATTCTTCTACCTTTTGAGCAGGAGCAAAGGTGGAAAACAGATCTCTGGCCTTCAATCCTCTGCTTTCTGTTCCTTTACAGATCAACTCCGATTTTCTTTTCAGTCCTCGTCGCCTTGAGTCTTGCTTTTATGCAGACGTCTATAATTATGTTCAGTGACTGAGCAGTCAAGAACAAGATTTCTTTAAAGGTCTTCCAGAGAGGGAGGGAAAAGGAGACTTAGTTGTCTTTTATAACTCAATGGACTGAAAAATCTATAAATGTCTGCGGAGAGGCACTGAGGAATTACACTTCCCACTGGCTGTGTGAGAAACAGGCTCAATCCGTGACTCAGCTGGTAATCAATGGAGCATTATGCTTCAAGGAAATGGGAAAGTCTCATACCAAGGTAAAATGTGTCACGAAACCTCGTCTGACTCTTTATCCAGAGAGAAATGCAACTTCCTGCTCACGGGACCTGAGCTGTTGCCACCTTTGCCTATTCTCTGAGCAGAGCTATGGTTCGTAAGATTTGCTCTGGAGAAAAGGAACATGATAGTGACATGTCTGCAAATCAGGCGTGTGTGTGTGTGTGTGTGTGTGTGCACGTGTGTGAGTGTGTGCTGATGCTAAGGTCTAACCTCTGGCTTTGGGTGTCATCCCTTCACTTTATCGCTCAAGGCTGGTGCTCTACCACTTGAGCCACACCTCCACTTCTGGTTTCTTGGTAGTTCATTGGAGATAAGAGTCTCATGGAGCCGGTTCCCCGTAGCTCACGCCTGTCATCCTAGCAACTCAGGAGGCTGAGATCTGAGGATGGCGGTTCAAAGCCAGCCCAGGCAGCAAAGTCAATGAGACTCTTATCTCCAATAAACCACCAGAAAACCAGAAGTAGTGCTGTGGTTCAAGTGGTAGAGCGTCTCCTTGAGCTGAAGAGCTGAGGGACAGCATCTAGGCCCTAGTCTCATGGACTTTCTTGCTTGGGCTGGCTTTGAAGCATGGTCCTCCTATTTTGGCTTCCTCATTTTATTTAAAAGAACATGGCTACATGATCTTATTTCTATGGTTCACATTTCTGTGTGGAAACACCTTGTCTATCATCACTCTGAGCTAGCTACAGTCCCTTGTTTGCTTACTTAGTCTGCAGTAGTGGGATCTGAACCAAGATGGAGCAGATGAAGGAGATATTCCCACATGGAGAATGAGGAACTCTGGTCACACAGTCAAAGGTTTGAGGGATGTTGGTTCTATACCTATCAAGAATTTTCCGTACACGAAAGAAAAGCTGTGCCAAATACTATTTGGTAGGAAGAAATTGCTATGTCAGAACAGACTCTGCAAAGTCAATAGCGAGAAGACACTCTGCTTCAAAGAAAGTATTAACTTTCCTGGATCCAATCCTATGTGAAGTCACCCATCCATGGGTATTTTTTTATTATTATTTTTTTATTATTAAGCTAGATCTGTTCCTTTCCCTTAAATCGGCTTTAGTCTGAGTTTTTGACACTTGCAAGGAAAAGCCCTTAGTATTACAGCACAAAAGAATTCCATTTATTACACATCACAAAATGTCTTCAAAAAAAAAATCCTCTTTCGTATCTCTCGGTATCTCGGTGTCACTCAAAGTAGCAACTGGGATAAATCCTCTGTGTCACTGTAATAACTCTCTCCGGCAGACAGTTCATTCTAGGTCTTTTTTTTTTTCCTAATCTCTTTCCATACTCAATTTTTTCTTTTTCTTTTCTTTTTTGGGTCCAGTTGTGGGGCCTGAACTCTGGGCCTGGGCGCTGTCCCTCAGCTCTTCAGCTCAAGGCTAGCGCTCTACCACTTGAGCCATAGCACCACTTCCAACTTTTTTCTTTGTGCTTATGTGGTGCTGAGGAATCAAACCCATGGCCTCATGCATTGCAAAGCAAGCGCTCTACCACTGAGCCACCTTCCCAGCCCTATACTCAATTTTTTCTTGCTAGCGCTTTTCTTCTCCCTCCTCCTGAAAGAGAAGCAAAGTCTAGCTGAGTCGTGCAGATCAGCCCAAGTTTTTTTGTTTTGCTTTTTCTTTTTTTTTGAGGTTCCTGTGGCTGCTCTATTCGTCATCTAGATCAGCACCATTCATGCCTGTCTGAACAATAACAACAGCAGCAACACAGATCTAGATCTTTCCTTCTAGAAAGTGTGAACTGTCTTGAGATTACACGTCCAACGCTCAGTTGAGAGCTCATCTGAATTCAGAACAAATGGCGATTTTTGCTTGAACATTCATTCTGTTTGCCTTGGGGAGGAATCTCTTTGGGTAAGTTTTGCCAAGATGGTGCAGTGGGCTGTTTATGTGTGTGTGTGTCTGTGTGTGTGTGTCTGTGTGTCTGTGAGAGACATATAGATATAACAGAGATAGAGAGACACACAGAGAAAAACAAAGATAGAGAAAGAAACAGAGACAGAGGCCAGGGAGGAAGAAATGGACAGAGAAAGAGAAACTAGTTGGACCAGCTTGCTTGGTATAAGAGCCTAAATCAATAGTGAGGTTCTGGATTCAAACCAAACTTAAACAGAATGTCAGCAACAACTTAATGATCAGTGCTTGGTCTTTTCCTTGTATTTTTTCTTTTTCCTGTTTCTTTTTTGTTTGCCAGACCTAGGACTTGAACTCGGGGCCTGAGAACACTGTCCCTGAGCTTCTTTTTGCTCGAAGGTAGCTCTTTACCAATTGAGCCATACACAGCTTTTTCTGTGTCTGTGGTACTGAGGAATGGAACCCAGGGCTTCATGCATGCTAGGCAAGCACTGTACCACTGAGCCACATTCCCAGCCCTTAGTACTTGGTCTTTTAGCCCTTTTCCCCTCTTCAAGCACATGCTCCAGGTTTTCTACAGAAGCAGCTGGAAGCTCTCCACTGACAACTGTGCTTAAGCTCATTTCTCAGATCTGTGCCCAGGACTCAAAATGGCCAAAGAATATTGACTCATTGAAAAGCAGCCCAGGCTGCCTGCGGAGGGCACCGCACAGATACACGCTCAGTGAACACCTAGATTTCTTCCCAGAAAGCACCTACACTTTTCTTTTCCCTCTTTTTGCCAGTCCTGGGACTTGAACTCAGGGCATGACCACTGTCGCTTGAGTTCTTTGTGCTCAAGGCTAGTGCTCTACCACATGGAGCCGTAGCTCCGCTTCCAGTTTTTAGATGGTTCATTGGAGATAAGACTCTTCACTGACTTTCCTGCCTGGGCTGACTTTGAACCCTGATCCTCAGGTCTCAGCCTCCTGAGTAGCTAAGATGACAGGTGGGAGCTGTCATCTGATCGAGTGTGTTTGTAAGACATTGTATTTAATTTGCCTTGGGATTGGAGTATACAGAGGGGAGTAGAATTCTTTCTTCAAGGTCAGGACTTTCACCTTAAAGATGGGGAAGGCTCTGAGGAGGCCACAATCTGTGATTCACAGATGTTGACAGATATTTGACCCTTTTTTTTTGTCAGTCGTGGGGCCTGAACTCTGGGCCTGGGCGCTGTCCCTCAGCTCTTCAGCTCAAGGCAAGTGCTCTACCACTTGAGTCACAGTGTCACTTCCAGTTTTTTCTGCTGATGTGGTGCTGAGGAATCAAACCCAGGGCCTCATGCATGCAAGGCAAGCACTCTACCACTGAGCCACCTTCCCAGCCCTGGACGCTTTAGTTGAATAAAAGAAAATGTGTTATTATTATTATTGCCAATCCTGGGCTTGAACTCAGGGCTTGGACACTGTCCCTGAGCTTCTTTTTTGCTCAAGGCTAGCACTCTACCACTTGAGCCACAGCACCATTTGCAGCTTTTTCTGTGTACATGGTACTGAGGAAACGAACCCAGGGCTTCATGCATGCTAGGCAAAGCACTCTACCGACTGAGCCACCTTCCCAGCCTTGTATTATTTATTTATTTATTTTAAATGCCAAATCGGTATCACAAAGGTCATAAACAGAGGGGTGACAGTTCCCTAAGTCAGGGTGGGGGGTCCATTTCTTCGTGGACCACACTCCTCTTTAGTATGGCGATTGGAACTCTGGGCCTTGAGCCTGGCTAGGCAACCTGAGCCTCACTTCCAACCCCAGATGTCTGATTTCCCCCTCCCTCTTCCCCCCAAAACCTCAAGGAAAATTAAAAAAAGAAAAAAGAAATCCACACAGTCAGGGTGGAAAAGGAAGAGGAGAAGACACACCCACACCTTCCTGAGCAGGGAACTATCATCACTTTTGACCTGCTCTCTCTCTCTCTCTCTCTCTCTCTCTCTCCAAAGGGGTTGGCCATTTTCAGCCCTATACCCCCTGTGGGGGGGGACAGCTCCTCACCCTACCTCCACCCCCCCCCCCACCTCCCCAACCCCAGATCTCCCTCCCTCCACTCCCCCCCCCCACACACACATAGAACTGCACTGGCCAGCGCGCAGGCGCAGTGCGGGCGTCCCTCCCCCTCCCCCTCCTCCCTCCCTCCCTCCTCGCAGCCTCCTGGAAGCTGGCCCCCGGGTCGGGGTGGAGGTTTATTTTTTTTTTTTCCCCTGGCAGGATCATCATCCGAGGAGGAGAAGGAGGAGGAGGCTCAGACTGGGCGTGGAGCGGCAGATCAGGCTCACCCACCCCTCCTCCCCCCCAGTTCCACACGCAGGTAATATGGGGGTGGGGGGGAGTGGAGGGAGGGAAGGGGGGAGGGAGGGAGGCTTAGAGCCCGGACCAGCCTTGGGAGCACAGATGCTTTTTTTATTTATTCGTTTAATTTAAAGGCTAGGGTCGCCCCGCCCCCTTTGCAAATCTCATCTCTGCTGCACCCCTGGGGGAGAAGCCACCAGCCCCCCATCATCCACACCCCAACTTCTCCCCTCACCCCCACCCCCCAGGAAATCTGGCCACTGGCTTGGGGTAAAGGTCAGAATCACCTCTCTCCTGGCCCACCCTCTCTCTCTCTCCCTCTCCCTCCCTCTCTCTCTCTCTCTCTCTCTCTCTCTCTGACAGCTTTGGGGCTGTTTTTTTTTTTTTTACCTTCAGGTGAGCCAGGTGCCTGTTGGCCTCCTAGGGAGGGGGAGGTCGGTGGTCAATGTCAAATACCCACTTTAGCTGGATGGGGTGCTATTTTTGTGCTTTTAGTTTTGTTTTCAAGAGAAAAAAATAATACTAAGCACCAAGAATCACATTTGTCCTCCCTTTCCTTGCCTCCCCGCTCTGCGATTCTTGAAAGCCAAGGGAGTGCCTGCCTTGAGATGTTATTTTTGTCTGAGATTATTCCTGGCCAATAGAAGGGTTTGTAGACATCTCTTCTTCCCCCCACAACAGCCCCCCATGGAAGGAGATAAAACAAGGAGTGTTGGAGGAGGAGAAAAAGGAGGAGGAGGAGGAGAAAAAGGAGGAGGAGGAGAAGGAGGAGGAGGAGGAGGAGGAGGAAGAAGAAGAAAGTCCGGGTATGGCCAAAGGGAGAGGCTACTTCACCC
The DNA here is from genome assembly GCF_000151885.1 of Dipodomys ordii. Classification (NCBI taxonomy): domain Eukaryota; kingdom Metazoa; phylum Chordata; class Mammalia; order Rodentia; family Heteromyidae; genus Dipodomys; species Dipodomys ordii. The sequence goes on from NW_012267409.1 coordinate 852,567, forward strand.
ATGCAGCAGGCTCCTCCCCTCCCCCAGGATGGAGCCCCACTCTGCTTGGGGGAGAGGGAGGAGGTGTGGGCCCCCCCCCATAGAGGCTTACACAGCCCTGTGCCCTTCTGGCCTCCTTGGAGGGGAGGAGAGAGGGGAAGGTGGTGAGAGATGGCAGGAAGGGTCACATCCAGGCTTTCTTTGCCCCCACTCCACTCAGAGTGGGATGGGAAGTTCCCAGGGGCTGAGGACCAAGCCTGGATGTGATGTCACCCACGTGGTGTGAGGTAGGGATCATGGCCCCCTGGGCAGGGTCTGCCCAGGTCTCTGATGTTGAAGCATCTCATGCCTCCCTGGTGGCTTGGCTTCCTGGGAAAAGAGGCCTGCTGGAACCTTCCAATCTGCACCTTGGCAAAATATAGCCAATCTCCTAGGCAGGTGGTCAGAGAGGTACACAGCCAGGCCTGGAAACCTTGCACAGAGGGATTGATACGGGCTTCCTAAAGATAACACTGAAAGCAGATTTGACTTGTCTCCTCCGTCGGATAGCTGCGTAGCAGAGCTGATGATCCGTGAGCACAACATGCATGGGACCTTACATGCATGGGTAGGGTATGCACGCCTGTGCACATGGAAATACAGACTGTGCACACATGCACACATGTCATAACACACACAGCCATGTAGGGTGCATGTGTATGTATACACACAAATGTATATGCATACAAACCATGTACATTTATATAAAGGATACATGTTTATATATGCACATAAATGCAACACATAAGTAAATGTTTAAGCAGTGTACATCTGTGTATACACACATATGCAACACACATGCGTGTGTAAGATGTGTGTGGGCGCATGAGCATACATAATTCATGCATGTGTGCACACAAATGCATGTATACGTGCAAAATTATAGTACATAGTCTAGTTTAGAGCCGTTACAGTCAAGTCCCACATTTTCCAGAACTTTTTTCTTTTTTGCCAGTCCTGGGGCTTGAACTCAGGGCCTGGACGCTGTCCCTGAGCTTCTTTTGCTCAAGGCTAGCGCTCTACCACTTGAGCCACAGCACTTGGCTTTTTCTGTGTATGTGGTACTGAGGAATCAAACCCAGGGCTTAATGCATGCTAGGCAAGTGCTCTACCACTGAGCCACCTTCCCAGCCCAGAACTTTTTTTTTCAAGGCTGGTGCTGGGACTTGAACTCAGGGCCTAGGTGCTGTCCCTTACCTTTTTGACACAAGGCTACTGCTCTACCATTGGAACCACAGCTCCACTTCCGGCTTTGGGGTGGTTAATTGCAGAAAAGAGTCTCAAGGACTTTTCTGCCTAGGTTGATTTGAACCGTGATCCTCAAAGCTAAACCTCCTGAGAAGCCACAGTTACACATGGGAGCCACCGGTGCGCTTTGACAACCATTCATTTTCATAATCATCTGTTCCAAAGGCACAGAGACAGTGGATTGACATGTGTAATATTTGAGCAATTAAGTATTCATACACATTTAAATTCCAGAAAAAAAAAAAGCTACTGAGCTTGGGTATGTAGCTCAATAGTAGAGGATCTGCTGAGCACACAGGAGACCTTGTGTTGGATTCTGAACCCCAACCTCTCCTCCCCTCCCCCCAGAAAAAATTCCCATAACCAAAAGAATTGTTATTTGGGCCTTGGTGAACTATTCTGTATTATTTTCTTCCTGGGGTTTAAAAACATTTTCGATTATCTGAATGGGAATTATTTTATGGCTTCTTTGGGATAGTTAAAGATACAGCAAAAACAGCTCAGGGACAATGCCTAGACCTTCAAAGCCAAACCCTAGTGCTCGCATTAAAAAAATCAAAATAAAAAATTGTGATTCTGTTCTGCCAAGTTGGCTATTGAGCTAGGAGACTGATATACCAAGGAAAGTGAGAGACTTTTTTTTTTTTTTTGTCGATCATGGGTTTGAACGCTGGGCCTGGGCGCTGTCCCTCAGCTCTTCAGCTCAAGGCCAGCGCTCTACCACCTGAGCCACAGCGCCACTTCCGGTTTTCTGGTGGTTCATTGGAGAAAAGAGTCTCATAGACTTTCCTGCCTGGGCTGGCTTTGAACTGTGATCCTCAGCTCTCAGCCTCTTGAGTAGCTAGGATGACAGGCGTGAGCCACTGGCGCCTGGCTTCTTTTTTCTTTTCTCTCTTTCTCTTTTCTTATGGTGAGACTGTAGTTCTCAGGATTCCAAATACACTTGTTCTTACTCCCATGGTGTAAACCAAGCTCCCAGCCTGATCAGCCGCTTCTCTTCCAGACCCAGTGTTGCTGAAAACCGTGGAGTGGGAATTCAAATCTCAGAGGCTCTAATTACTTGATAGAGACTCTTTTCTTGGGTCTTCAAGCCCAAAGGTAGGGGGTGCAGGGGGTGGCTCCGTTTATGAATGCTTTGAAGTAGTGCTGTTGGAAAAGAGATCCTTGGGCTAATAAGGTGGAGAGTTTTACCAGGCAACTATGTCAGACATCAAGAATATGCCTTTTGTAAGCGGTATGGAGGATGGAGGATGGGGAGCCCCCGAAAACACAGGAGAGGATTTTCCAAAAATGATAAGCGTCAACCCAGTCAACCCAGTCAACCCAGTGCCACAATCCTTTCTTGTTTTGTTCTTGTATCAAGAGCATGTTCCAGGGCTGGGAAGGTGGCTCAGTGGTAAAGTGCTTGCCTCGCATGCATGAAGCCCTGGGTTCCATTCCTCAGAACCACATACACAGAAAGAGCTGGAAATGGTGCTGTGGCTCAAGTGGTAGAGCACTAACCTTGAGTAAAAAGAAGCTCAGGAACAGCGCCCAGGCCCTGAGTTCAAGACGCAGGACCGGCAGAAAAAAAAAAAGTATGTTCCACCAGGACATAACATACCACTTTGCCCTATTTTTTCCTTCCTTCCTTCCTTCTTTCCTTCCTTCCTTCTTCCCTCCTCCCTCCCTCCCCACTAACTCCCTTCTTCCCTCCCTCCCCCTCCCTCTCCCTCCTTTGCGTTCCTTCCTTCTTCCCTCCCTCTCCCCTTCCTTCCTTCCTTCCTTCCCTCCTTCCTTCCTTCCTTCCCTCCTTCCCTCTTTCCTTTTCCTTTCTTTCCTGTCGTTTTTCTTCTTTGCCAGTCCTGGGGTTTGAACCTGGGCCTGGGCTCTGTCCCTGAGCTCTTTAGTTCAAGGCTTCTGCTCTTCCACTTGATCCCGCAGCTCCATTTTCAGCCCCATCCCCACCCCCCCCCTACAGTTAATTGGAGCTGGTTTTAAAAGGTGATCTCAACCTCCCTCAGGTGCTGGGATTACAGGCATGACCACCAGCGCTCTATCTTTGTGTTCTGTTTCTGAAGAAGGACTATTGCTTTCGTGAGGGGTCTTTTAAGTTGAAATTCTGGTAGGTGGATCGTGGCACCTACTGTACAGTTTTAACGCTGACTTCATTTCCTGGTCCTGAAGATCAGAAATCTGTGCATGTTTTCAGAGAACAGCATGAGACCCATCTGCTTGGGTCAGATTTTTCCACATTCACATGAAGATTTATGGGGTGGTAACTTCTGTCAGTACAGCCAAGGATAATTCTGTTCGGTTTTTCTCTGCCATTTGGAATCCACATTATATTTTAGTGTACTCATGAAAATACAGTAATAGAAATACACACACACACACACACACACAGACACACACACACACAGAGGATTCTTTTCAATGCTATCATGAAGACATTCTCCTCACTTTGTAAAATCTCTCACCTCTGTTTTGTTTGGGTAGCATCCACTCATATTTTTGCCATAATACACTCTGTTTATCCACAGTTTTCCTTCCCACAGATGCCACGAAGATACAAGAGCTACAGTTGGCTTTTGGAGAAACTATTCTTGTCTGACTAAAATAGAGAGTAATGATTCCTTTTTTTCCTTCCAATGAAGATAGGTTGTTCTTTCCCCCTTGACTTTAAATTCACTCTCTCTCTTTCTCTCTCTCTCGCTCTCTCTCTCATACACATACACAATTTAACTTGTCTGTTTGTGAGTACACGTATCTCTGTTGTTGGTCGTGGTGGTGGTAGTAGTGGTGGTAGTGGTGAACTCTGGGCCTGAGCACTGCTCCTTGAGCTTTTCAGCTCAAGGCGAGTGCTCTACCACTTGAGCCACAGCGCCGCTTCTGGTTTTCTGGTGGTTCATTGAGAAGAGTCTCAAGGCCTTTCTTGCCTGGGTGGCTTTGAACTGCAATCCTCAGATCTCAGCCTCCTGAGTAGCTAGGATGACAGACGTGAGCCACCAGTGCCCAGCAGAAATTTTTTTTTGGGGGGGGACCAGGATTAAAGGCATGAGGTACCAATGCTCAGCATTTCAGTGATTTTAATGAAATACAGTGAATGGAGAGCGTGGTGACTTGGTTATAATTTTGGTAAGTGATGTCCATTGTGTGAAGAATCAGTGATAACAGAGCCAAAGTGAACTTGTAACACGTTGAATTGATGCATTGTAATGTTTCCATAAGTCTACGCTTTCCCAGAGGGATTTCAGACTTGGCTTCCACATAGATAAACAGCAACAGCGAAGAAACAAAGAACAAAAAACAAAATCAGTGCAAACATGAGCAGGTGGTGTGTGCAGTTTTGCAGGGACTTTGGGAGTAGACTGTTGATCCTGGGATGTTCCTTTCTTGTTCAGGGATTGCTGCAGATCAGAGAGAGCGAGAAAGCCTTCTTTGAACCCAGCTGGGATGTTTGATATACTCACTCTCTCTCTCTCTCTTTCTCTCTCTCTCTCTCTGCTAAAAGTTAGGTAAATGATAAGCCACCAAGACCTTAACAGGCATATTGGAAGAATCCAAGAATTCATTTTACATTTAACTAGCATCTAATTTAATTGGTGATTTAAGTATGTCGATACACCTTCACACACACACACACACACACACACAGACACACACACACACACCATATGCTAGGCCCTGTAGCTTATGCTGGTAATCCTAGCTACTCCAGAGGCTGAGATCTGAGGATCTCAGTTGAAAGCCGGGGCAGGAAAGTCCTTGAAACTCTTACGTCCAGTTAACTACCAAAAAGCCAAAGTGGAGCTGTGGCTCAAGCAGTAGAGCACTAGCCTTGAATAAAAAAGCTCAGATTCAGAGCCCAGGCCCTGAGTTCAAGTCCTTATACTAACACATGCATGCCTGTGAACACACACACACACACACACACACACACACACGATTATAGAAATAACAGAAGATCACTGTATTCTTGCTCCTCTCCTCCTGGTGATGACCCCCTCCCCCAATCACCCAGTATAGCTAAATGTAAAGGTGCTGATTTTTGGCAAACTGGTTATGTTTTCTTTTTTCTTTTTGTTGGTCATGGAGTTTGAACTCTGGGCCTGGGCGCTGTCCCTTAGCTCTTCAGCTCAAGGCAAGTGCTCTACCATTTGAGCCACAGCGCCACTTCCAATTTTCTGGTGGTTCATTGGAGATGAGAGTCTTATGGACTTCCCTGGCTGGGCTGGCTTTGGACCCTGATCCTCACTCAGCCTCCAGAGTAGCTAGGATGACGGGCGTGAGCTACCAGTGCCCGGCTGGTTATGCTTTAAAACACTCTCTTCCCCCCCCAACCCCCCCCCACCTGCCCTTCTCCCCTGCTTCCCACGCAATCGGAAAGGTGGTGCTAGAAGATAGCTATGTGTTGATTGAGGGTGGCATATTTTATGCCAATTGGTAAGACCACTACTTCAGAGATCAGACAGGCTCTCTGCTGGCCGTTAAAAAATGGCGAAAGTCTTGCATTCCAGCACATTCTTCTGCTGCCAGCTGGCACATTTATCAGGGTGCCAGAATGGATTTCAGAGTGTCACAACAGAAACTGCCATCTTCCAAATCAGGCCTCACCACCCTCACAGAAGCCAAATCCACCTACTTGTTTGAAAACTGCTGCAGAAGGCCTGCCTCGTTTAACCTTTTCCTTTCTTGGTATCTGTGGGCTATTGAAGTCAGGGGCTGATGACTCCTGCCTGTAATCCTGGCTACTCAGGAGGCTGACATCTGAGGATCCTGATTTGAAACCAGCCCAGGCAGGGAAGTCTAGGACTTTCTCTCTAATGAGAGAAAGCAAAAAGCTGAAAGTAGAGCTGTGACTCAAGTGGTAGAGTACTAGCCTTGAGCATAGCCAAGGGGCAGCACTTAGGCCCTGAGTTGAAGCTTTAATACCAATACACACACACACACACACACACACACACACACACACACACACACGAAACACCAAAGCTTTATGACAGGACAACTCCTTTGCCCATCACCTTCATAATAACAATTTTGAAAATCATGAATCATTGCTGGTGCCAATAGCTCACATCTGTCATCCTAGCTACTCAGGAGGCTGAGATCTGAGGATCACAGTTGAAAGCCAGCCTGAGCAGAAAAGTCCATGAGACTCTTATCTCCAATTAACCACATGTATCTGTCTACCTATGTATGTATGTATCTATCTATCTATCCTTCTTTCTATCTTTGTTTGTATGTATGAATGTATGTATCTACCTACCTACCTACCTATCCATGTATCTATCTACCTATCTATATATCTACCTATGTATGTGTATGCATGTATGTGTCCTATCTATCTATCTATCTATCTATCTATCTATCTATCTATCTATCTATCTATCTATATTTGTATGTATATATATGTATGTATGTATCTATCTATCTATCTACCTACCTACCTAGCCATGTATCTGTCTACCTATCTATGTATCTACCATGTATCTGTCTACCTATGTATGTATGTATGTATGCATGTATGTATCTATTTATCTATCTACCTACTTACCTAGCCATGTATCTATCTACCTATCTATGTATCTACCATGTATCTGTCTACCTATGTATATATGTATATATGTATGTATGTATCTATCTATCTATCCTTCTTTCTATCTTTGTTTGTATGTATGTATGTATGTATCTACCTACCTACCTATCTATGTATCTACCTATCTACCTTTGTATGTGTATGCATGTATGTATGTATGTATGTATCTGTCTGTCTGTCTGTCTATCTATCTATCTATCTTTCTAGATAGATCTTTCTTTTGTGTTGTTCTGGGGCTTGAACTCAAGGCCTGGGTGCTGTCCTTGAGCTTTTTATGTTCAAGGCTAGCGCTCTACCACTCTGAGCCACAGCTCTACTTCTGGTTTTATAATGGTTAACTGGAGATAAGAATCTCACAGACTTTCCTACCTGGGCTGGTGTTTAATAGTGATCCTCAGATCTCAGCCCCCTAAGGTGCTAGGATGACAGGTGTGAACCACAAGAATCTGGACAAAGTGTTTTAAGAAGGGAGAGTTTGAATATAGGAGAGAGACAGGGGGTGGGTATTTGGTTATGATATGTTGTATACATACATGGAAATGTCACAAGGAATCTCCCCACCTCCATACAACTAATATGTGCTAATAATGATACATATGTCTGTAATTAAACATACATACCTATTCATATTATAATTAGAAAATTCTATCATCATCATCATCATTAGCCAGCAAGGAAAGATTTGACATAGTGAATTTGGGTTCAGTAATTGCAAGCACAAAACTCCACCGGGTTGAGCAAAACAGATAACAGAATCACTATTGGAAAAATTAGAACTAGTCGGGAGCTGGTGACTCACGCCTGTCATCCTAGCTACTCAGGAGGCTGAGAGCTGAGGATCTTGGATCGAAACCATCCTGGAAGGAAAGACTCTAAGACTCTCATGTCCACTAAACTACCAAAAAAAGCTGGAAGTGGAGTTCTGGGTCAAGTGGTAGAGAGCTAGCTTTGAGCAAAAGAAGGTCAGGGACAGTGCCCAGGCCCTGAGTTCAAGCCCCAGGACTAGCGTGCACCCCCCACCCCCCCCACAAAATAGAACTACTGGAAACATTACAATAAAAATGAACAAGCAAGTCATTGTTGGAGAGGTCAGGAAAGGCCTGATTCTAAAGATAGAATCTGGATTGTCTTTAAAAGACAAGCTATATTTTGAGCAGAGTAAAGTTGGTAGAAGGGAGGTTGAGGGAAATGATTGGTGTACAGAGGGTTCAGAAAGGGTCAGAGAGGACACAGACTGGTTGCTTAGAGCACAGTGTGGATGTGTTAAGAAGCTGAGGATTAATAGCAGCTATTATTAGACAGCCAATGAGGAGCGAGGCCGGAAAGTTGAAACTGGATATGGAGTAGGTTTGCAAAGAATCCTAGGTCTTCCCCCCCACTCCTTGTTTGCAAGGATAGGAGGAGGAGGAGGAAGAGGAAGAGGAGGAGGAGGAGGAAAGAAGCAACCTCCCGTTGCCAAGTGCTGGTGGCTTATGCCTATAATCTTAGGTACTCAGGAGGCTGAGATCTGAGGATCACAGCTCCAAGCTAGCCCGGGCAGGACAGTTTGTGAAACTCTTATCTCCAGTTAACCACCACAAAGCCGGAAGTGTGGCTCAAATGGTAGAGTGCTCAGGGACAGCACCCAGGCCCTGAGTTCAAGTCCCAGGACCTGGCGGAGGGTGAGGGAGGGTTGGGGAGAGAGAGAGAGAGAGGGAGATCTATTTTCTGCTCACTGCTAAGGAATTGGGAATTGGGAGTAAGGACTCTGTGAACTCTAGGTTTTTCAATGGGGAAAGCTGAGAGCAATGTTTGTTTTGACTCTGTGTGTGTGTGTGTGTGTGGGCATGTATGCGCGTGCACACGTGCATGCATACTGGGGCTTGAACTCAGGGCCTAGGTGCTGTCTCTTAGGTTTTTCACTCAAGGTCAGCACTCTACCACTGGAGCCACAGCTCTCCTTCTGGATTCTGGGTGGCTAATGGCTGATAAGAGCCTGCCTGGGCTGGCTTTGCACCTTGAGCCTCAAATCTCAGCCTCCTGATGATCTAGCATTACAGGCGTGAGCCACTGGCACTTGGCTGTTTTGAATCTTTGAAAGACAGGCTCATGTTACAGTGATATAATCCAGATGGTTTCAGGGGACTGATTGGGGTAGTTTGGATGTGGGCACAATATTCTCCATCAGAATTCACAATATCCAGAATCATCAAGTTAAATGGAATTAAAAAAAAAAAAAAAAAAGCCCAGGGCTGGGAAGGTGGCCAGTGGTAGAGCGCTTGCCTTGCATGCATGAAGCCCTGGGTTTGATTCCTCAGCACCACAGAAGCAGAAAAAAAAGCTGGAAGTGGCGCTGTGGCTCAAGTGGTAGGGGCTAGACACAGGCCTAGAGTTCAGCCCCACGACTGACAAAAAAAAAAAAAAAGCCTAATCAATATTTCAAAGACAATAACAATAATAATTAATGACCAAAGGGGAGTTTGATGGCAGAAAAGGCAATTCAAGAATATTCCTAGAGCTAGCAGGTGCCAGAGTCTCATGACTGCCATCTTAGCTACTCAGGAGGCTGAGATCTGAAGATCGCAGTTCAAAGCCAGCCCAGGCAGGAAAGTCTGTGAGACTCTTTTCTCCAGTGAACCACCAGAAAACAGGAAGCGGCGCTGTGGTTCCAAATGGTAGAGCACTACTCTTGAGCAAAAGAACCTCAGGGACAGTGCCCGGGCTCTGAGTTCAAGCCCCATGACCTACCAAAAAGAGGAAGAAGAAAAGCTATTCCTTGGCTCCTACCTAGCTAAGGAAGTAGAAAGATGGCAGCATATCCCAAAACATGAGGGCGAGGAAAACGTAAGTAAGGAGAGGAAAAAAATCTGTTTTAAGCTGAAGCATGGCTTGAAGTGGAAATGTCCCATAAGCCTTTGGGGAATATAGAATATTCAGATTCTGGTGTTAGGAGTGAGAATGTCAGGGAACCTCCCCGCCCGCCCCCCATGATGCCTAGTAGCTGATAGGAGGGGAGGGGGGCTTTTTAGAAAAAAGAAGCAGTAAATAGAACTGAACAGTTGGCTTTCCAGATGGTGCCAGGGAACAGAATTGCATTGGGTTTCTGGGCCACGGTTTAAGAGGTTTGGCAAAGGACCAAGATGTCAAGAGTCAAAAAAAAAAAAAAAAGCTTTTTCTCTTCTCCCATTTCTCTCTCTCTCTCTCTCTCTCTCTCTCTCATCTTTTGGAGGGAATAGGGAAGAGGAACCAAAAAGAAATGTACTCATTCATTATCTGACTTATGTAACTTTAACTCCTCTGCATGCCACCTTTATTATAAATAATATTTTTTTAAAGTGTGACATTTTCCCTACTCAATAATATATAACTGGGCACTGGAGACTCAAGTCTATACTCCTGAGATCTGACGATCATGGTTCAAAGCCAGGCCAAGCAAGGAGGAAAGTCCATAAGACTCTTGTCTCCAATTAACCTCCCAGAAAGTTGGAAGAGGGGCTGTGGCTCAAGTGGTAGAGCACCAGCCTTGAATGAAACAGCTAAGGAAAGTGTTCAGGCCCTGAGTTCAAGCCCCAAGCCCCGGTACCAGCACACCCACACACACCCCGCCCCACACAGATAACGAATATACTTTTCTGTGTCAGTAGATACCCACATTGCTACATTATCATTTGAATTTTTTAAAAATTATTTTTATTTTATAAGACAGTGTTGGTTTTGTTTTTAATGTAAGAAAAGCAATCAGTATGTCAAGATGGGAAATAAAGTTGACTGAGGGTTCAAGCCCTACAGCTGACAAAAAAAAATAAAAGAAAAAATTAAAAAAAAGTTGACTAAGACTAAGGATGAATAGAATGAGAGATGGCTAGAGACGGGAGTGAAAAATCTTTCTTTCTTTCTTTCTTTCCCTCCCTCCCTCCCTCTCTCTCTCCTTCCTTTCCCTCCCTTCTTTCCTTTCTTTCTTTCTTTCATCATGGGGCTTGAACTTGGGCCTGGGTGCTATCCCTGAGTTCCTTTTGCTCAAGGCTAGTGCTCTACCACTTGAGCCACAGCACCACTTTCAGTCTTCTGGTGGTTCATTGGAGATAAGAGGTTCACGGACTTTCCTGTCTGGCCTGGTTTTAAACCGTGATCCTCAGATCTCAGCCTTCTGAGTAGCTAGAATGACAAGTATGAGCCACCAGCCCCCAGCTGAAAGTGAAAACCTTTTACGTTATTTCTCCACCTTTGTGACAATCTCTTTTCTATCATTGAATTAGTGCACAGTATTATAATAGAAGTCGAGTCTCTCACAGTAGAGTGAATATACATATGTCTTTATTTTTCTTTCTTTAACTAGGCTCGATTATCTGAAGGCATGGATACTTCTCAATCCAAACCATATCCAGTGAAAAAACGGGTGAAAATACATCCCAACACCGAGATGGTAAAATACACCTCTCACTATCCACAGCCCGGAGATGACAGCTATGAGGAAATCAATGAAGACTATGGGAATTTTCTAGAAGAAAACCCCAGGAAAGGGCTGCTGAGTGAAATGAGAAGGAAAGGAAGAACTTTCTTTGGCACGATAGACCCTCAGCCTGTCTCCACAGAAGACACAAGGACCAATGAGATGGGCCAATTCCAGGGATTGGCAGAAAAGAACCTCTTTCAGTCTCGAAAAATGTGGATCGTGTTGTTTGGATCTGCTTTAGCCCATGGCTGTGTGGCTCTCATTACCAGGCTTGTTTCCGATCGTTCGAAGGTTCCATCCTTAGAGCTCATCTTTATCCGTTCTGTCCTGCAGGTCTTATCTGTGTTCGTTGTGTGTTACTACCAGGAGGCTCCCTTTGGGCCTAGGGGGTACAGGTTACGCCTCTTCTTTTACGGGGTATGCAATGTCATCTCGATCACCTGCGCTTACACGTCATTTTCCATCGTTCCTCCCAGCAACGGGACCATCATGTGGAGAGCCACCACCACAGTCTTCAGCGCCATCTTGGCCTTCTTACTCATCGATGAGAAAATGGCCTGTGTGGATTTGGCCACTGTGGTTTGCAGCATCGTGGGGGTGTGTCTTGTCATGATCCCCAACATTGTGGATGAGGACAATTCTTCGTTGAATGCTTGGAAGGAAGCCTTTGGGTACACCATGACTGTGATGGCCGGAATGACCACTGCGCTTTCTATGATCGTGTATCGATCCATCAGAGAAAACATCAGCATGTGGACAGCCCTGTTTACCTTTGGTTGGACTGGGACCCTCTGGGGACTGTCGACCATGTTTGTTCTTCAAGAACCCATCATCCCGTTAGACGGAGAAACGTGGAGTTACCTCCTCGCCATCTGCGTCTGCTCTACCGTAGCCTTCTTAGGGGTATATTATGCGTTGGACAAATTCCATCCTGCTCTAGTTAGCACGGTGCAGCATCTGGAGATTGTGGTAGCTATGGTCTTGCAGCTTGTGGTGTTACAGATATTTCCGAGCGTGTATGATATCTTCGGAGGGGTGATCATTATGATCAGTGTGTTTGTCCTTGCTGGCTATAAGCTTTACTGGAGGAATTTAAGAAGGGAAGATTATCAGGAAATACTAGAGTCTCCCATTAAATGAGTATAGGGTTCATATTGTCTGGTTAATGTCCACTTATGAACATGTTAACACTGCCATTTTAGTGTTTACCTATAAATGTCATTTGTGTTATATAATTAAGAGAGAGCTATATAATATATAATTAAATATATGCAGATGCAGAAAAATTATTCGTCTTAATATATTTGAGGATAAATATTAAATAAGAGATGATCTCACGAATCTCGTGTCTTTGCAGTTATTAACATAAAGGTAATGTGCAGCTGGGCGCTGATGGTTCACACCTGTAATCCTAGCTACTCAGGAGGCTGAGATCTGAGAATCACAGTTCAAAGCCAGCCCAAGCAGGAAAGTCCGTGAGCCTCTTATCTCCAATAAAACACCAGAAAACCAGAAGTGGCGCTGTGGCTCAAGTGGTAGAGTGCTAGCCTTAAGCTGAAGAGCTGAGGGACAGCGCCTAAGCCCAGAGTTCAAGCCCCATGATGGGGGTGGGGGAGTAGGAAGGTAATATGGGAAAGAATAATGTCAGTTTCGATCACTGAAGAACAAAAGAAAGATTTGTCAAATGCCTGTGGTTCATGCCTATAATCCTGGTCTGTTCTCAGGAGGCTGAGATCTGGAAGATTGAGGTTTGATGCTAGCTTTGGCAGAAGAGTCTATTAATACTTTTTTTTTTTTGCTGGTCATTGGGCCTGAACTCTGGGCCTGGGCACTGTCCCTCAGCTCTTCAGCTCAAGGCTAGTGCTCTACCACTTGAGCCACAGCACCACTTCCGGCTTTTTCTGTTTATGTGGTGCTGAGGAATCGAACCCAGGGCCTCATGCTTGCAAGGCATGCAATCTACCGCTGAGCTACCTTCCCAGCCCTCTATTAATACTCTTATCTCTAGGATAACTAGCAAAAAGCTGGATTGGTTGCATGGCTCAAATGATAAGAGTTCTAGCTGAGCTCAAGCCGGTTCAAGGCCCTGAGTTCCTATCTTCATATCTCAGTACCAAAAAAAAAAAAAACCAAAACACCAAAACCACCTCAAAAAACAAACAAACATGAGACTTAAGACTGGTTGAGTGTGATAGTACATGCCTGTAATTCTAGTATTTGAGAAGCTAAGTCAGGGTCACAAGTTTGATACCAGTATGGATTGATTATACAGTGAGTTGCAGTTAGGGTTACATAGTGAGGCCCAATCTGAAAAATAAATAATGAATACACAAACAACCACAACAACAACAAACACAAGACTTGATAGGTTTCAGATCGAATTTCTGTGTCTTAAAGTTCCAATATTTTAAGTTGGATGCTGGTGGCTCACCCCTATAAATCCTAGCTACTCAGGAAGCTGAGATCCGAGGATTGTGGTTTGAAGGCAGCCTGGGACTGGAAGGTCCAAGAGACTCTTATCTCCAATAAACTACTGAGAAAAAAGCCAGAAGTGGCACTGTGGCTTAAAACGTGAGCTCTGAGCAAAAGCAGCTCAGGAACAATGCCCAGGCCCCTGAGTTCAAGCCCTGGATGTGCAAAAAGAAAAAAAAAAAGTTCCAAAAATTTTGAAATTAAAGTTTAGGTCCATTGCTCTACAAATGTTCAACAACAATAACAACAACACCCTTCAATATTCAAAAATCTTCCTGGGGGGTGGGGGGAAAGTATACTGTAGGATATAAATGTTGAACATCAGCCTTTGTTTTGTAATCTATTTGCACTAAAAAACAAAAAAAATCCATCAAAACAACAATAACACAAAACACAAAAATTTACCCAGCGGTAAAAACCTTAAATTTACCTACGTACTGTGACCCCTGTATCACAGGGAAAGGGGGAAGGCTGAACCTGGTCCTTCATTTGCTATTTACATCAAGTTCAGATACAGCTCACGTGGGGTCTGCATCTTTTGTGTTCCCACAAAGTAACCTAACCCAGCAGGGTTCCCCCTAAACTAGGCCACAGGAGGGCCTGATCTGTCCCAATACATCAATACATGGGGAGGTGTGGGGGGGGAGCCTGGACCACTGGGAAAAGGGCAGACCATACTCCAAAAAAAGAATCTTCTTCGTAGACCACAAGGCTGCTGGCCCCAGGTCACCCGAGGACTGATAACCTGTAAGATCCCAGCTAGACTCAGAAGCCTGAGATCCGAGGATCTCGGTTCGAAGCCCGCTAGGACGGGAGAGTTGGTGAGACCCTTTTGAACAATTAACCAAGAAAAAAAAAAAAACAACCATAAGTAGTTCAAGTGGTAGAGCACCAGCTTTGAGCAAAAAGAAAAAAAGCTCCTGACCAAGGCTCAAGGCCTGAAATTGCAGCCCTAGGACCAGCACCCCCCAAAATAAAAGTAAACTAAAAGGGAAGCTGCCCCAGGACACATCCTCATGGCTCTGTTTATCTGGGCTGTGACAGACTTCCATCTGTCCCCCAGATCCCCCATTTCTCCCCAGGCCCTCCCCCCCGCCCCAGCCCCCTACAAAAGCAATTTCCAGGTGGGGAAGGATCCAATTCAAACACAGAATGCAGGGCGGTGAAGATCACAGTCATTTTTCTGGGGGCAGGGGCTGTGGATTTTCTCCAGCGGACTCCCCCTCCCCACAACGCCGTCCCCCCCAAAAAAGACTGAAGTCAACAGGCCGCGCCCCAGCGCCTCTCTGACCCGGGCTCACCCCCACCACCACCATCCCCACATTTGATTGACAAGCCGGCTCGCCCAATCCCAAAGCGGCTCAGACGGCCGTTACGTCCGACACCGGAGGCGGGGAAAGGCGTGGAAGCGGCCCATGCGATTGGCCGGGGAGTGAGTTTCCTGCCTCTGGGTCCCGCCCCGCCCCGCGCGCGGCCCGCCCCCCGCCTCTCCCCC
>NW_012267409.1:868988-888736 GCF_000151885.1 Dipodomys ordii
CCCCACCCTGGGGCAACCCCATCCCCGGGAGCACCCCCACCCCGAAGCACACCCACCCCGGGGCACCCCGCATCCCCGGGGCACCCCTGCCCCGGGGCACGCGAACCTCCATCCCCGGGATTACCTCCACCCCGGGAGCACCCCCACCCCGGGGCACCACCACCCCGCGTTCCTGGGGCACCCCGCGTTCCCAGGGGCAAGGCACGCAAACCCCGCATCCCCGAGAACACCCCCACCCTGGGAGCACCTCCATCCCGGGGCATATGAACCCCTCATCCCCGGGAGCACTCCCACCCCGGGCACGCCAACCCCTCATCCCCGGGAGCACCCCACCCCGGGCACCCCGTATCTCTGGGAGCACCCCCACCCCGGGGCATGTGAACTCCGTATCCCCAGGGCACGTGAACCCCGCATCCCCGGGAGCACTCCCACCCCGGGGCATGTGACCCCCTCTGTCCCAGGATGCCTCCCCAATCTCTGGGTGCCCCCCTCACCCTCACCCTAATCCCAGAGCATCCCCTATGCCGGGACAGGTGTCCCCACCCTGAGGTATCCCATCCCCCCAACCCCGGGGATCCCCCTCACCCCATTCTGGAGCAGGACCTCCTATCCCCAGCAAACCTCCCTAGTTCTGGGGGGTCCCCCGCCCCTCCCCGCCCCTCCCGGGGCGCCTCCCCAATTTCAGGACACTGTGCCCTTCCATCCCGGGACAGGCGCTCCCCCAATCCTGGGACGTGCCCCCTCTCCTGGGACAGGTGAGACCCCCCCAATCCTAGGACACGCTCCTTCCATCTTGGGGCTCCCACCCCATACCTTTCCCCAAGGGAGTAAGGGGGAGGCATCAAGAAGAAAGGAATGTGGTTGGAAAGTGGGGTACTATAGCTCCCCCCAACTCCACCCCAGCCTAGAAGCCAGAGGGAGTGGAGCTGTGCAGTGGGGGGGGGCGGAGGGGGAGGGCATCCTCGACGTGCCCCTCCCCCTCTTCCCTGGGGGAGATCTAGGGGTCCCTTCGGGGGACACGCGGGGGCCTGGGCTGTGAGTTTCGGGAACACGGAGGTGGCCTGTCCCGGTTGAGATGATGGGGATAGGTTGGTTGTCACCAGGCCTTAACAAGCGGTCCCCCAAGATCAGGGCCCTGTCACCCCGGGGAGGTGGATTTTGCCCTTGGCCGCCAGGGATCTGTCTCAGGGTGCCTCAGTGGAAGAGGAACTCACCACCTGCTAAGTCATCCCGAAGGTTTTTTTTTTAAACTCTGGGCCTGGGCGCTGTCCCTCAGCTCTTCAGCTCAAGGCTAGCGCTCTACCACTTGAGCCACAGTGCCACTTCTAGGTTTTTCTGCTTATGTGGTGCTGAGGAATGGAACCCAGGGCCTCATGCATGCAAGGCAAGCACTCTACCACTGAGCCACCTTCCCAGCTCCCTGCAGGTATTCTTAAAAGGTGGGAGTTAGGATAAGAACATGAAGTGGAGAAGGGGAGCATTGGATCCCACTGGGCCTGCCAAACTAGTAAGTGTTTGTTATAAGAAGTTTGATGTTTTTTGTTGTTGGGTTTTTTGTTTTTAATAGGCACCCTTTGTGTCTGTAAAGTCTCAGCCTTACAGTGAGGTCAATGGGGAAATAATAGAAGAAAGTTTTGTTTGGAAGTTTTTCTTTTTTTGGGGGGGTGGGGTGGGGTGGGGAAATGTTTGTTGGTTGTGGGCTTTGAACTCAGGGCCTGGGCAACTGTCCCTGAGCCCTTTTTTGCTCAAGGCTAGCACACTACCACTTTTGAGCCACAGCACCACTTCTAGTTTCCTGGTGGTTCATTTGAGAAGAGTCTTACAGACTTTCCTGCCTGGGCCGGCAGTAGCTAGGATGACAGGTGTGAGCCACCTGTACCAGGTTGGAAATGTTTCAATAGCGTGGTGTGGGCGGGCATAGGCACCTGTGCTGGGGCTTGAACTCAGGGCCAGGGCACTGTCCCTGAGCTGCTTCTGCTCAAGGCTAGCACTCTGCCACTTGAGCCACAGCACCACTTCAGGCGTTTTCTGTGTATGTGGTACTGAGGAATCGAACCCAGAGCTTCATGCATGCTAGGCAAGCACTTTACTACTGAGCCACATCCCCAGACTTCCTTTAGCTTTTTCCCCTTCAAGTCTGGTGCTCTACCACCTGAGTCACACCCTCACTTCTGTTTTTTTTTTTGAGGGGTGGATAACTGGAGTCTTCCAGACTTTCGTCCCAGGTTGGCTTTGAACCTTGGGCCTCAGATCTCAGCCTCCTTGATATAAGAGTGAGCCAGGAGTGAAGACTAGCATTCTGTTAGCCAATCCCATTCACATTTTGAACTCCACACTGATTCATTAACGTTTTCATCTTTGCCTCACACCGTTTTTCTTTGGAAATTAAGATCTGTAGAGGTGGACCATAATCACAGTGTGCTGAGTAAATTTTAAATGCTTGTCTCTGCTTTTTCAAGCATTCCTGTTTAGACTTTGCAATGGTTCAAAGTCCATATAAATAAAAACATATATGCTTTTGTTAGACATTAATAAGTGGTACTTCATGGTGCTGGTATTCCTATTTTTCTTTTTCTTTTTTTTTTTGGGTCCGGTCATGGGGCCTGAACTCTGGGCCTGGGCGCTGTCCCTCAGCTCTTCAGCTCAAGGCTAGCGCTCTACTACTTGAACTACAGTGCCACTTCCGACTTTTTTCTTTTTGCTTATATGGTGCTCAGGAATCGAACCAGGGTCTCATGCATGCAAGGCAAGCGCTCTACCACTGAGCCACCTTCCCAGCCCCCTATTTTTCTTTTAAAACTTTAAGAACTTTCTAAAGTTCGGGGTAGATTTGATATGATTATTGTTATAAGGAAATCTGGTCAAGAAACCTGAATTAGTAAGTTTACTGACCTTGATAATAGAGAAAAATACCAGAAAGTTAAGTGATCATTTTGTTGCTAAGTAAAATTGAAAGGAAATCTTGAAATTGCTGAGCATTGAACAGATGTTTCCTCGATATTTTAACATGCTTTAGGAAAGTGACTGGTAGGCCTAACTTGACATTTCAAGATCGTTTTAAGACAGCAGTTAGGGCTGGCTGATCTTCATGTAGCCTATATCAACCATAGAACTTACAACCTTCCCTTTAAAACTGATAACATGTGCTGACTTGGTTTTGGTGACGTTTATGTAACTGGTTTCAGTCACCTGAACACAGACCTCTAACAATTTTGCCAGGTATTTAAAGTTTCCTTCCTTCCTTCCTTCCTTCTTTCCCTCCCTCCCTCCCTTCCTCCTTCCCTCCCTCCCTCCTTCCCTCCCTCCTCCCCCCTCCCTCCTTTCTTTTCTGACTATCTGTCTGACTGTCTGTCATGGGGCTTGAACTGGATCTGGACACTGTCCCTCTGCTCTTCAGTTCAAGACTCTAGCGCTATATACCACTTGAGCTACAGCACTGCTGCTGGTTTCTGGTTTTTGGAGATAAGAGTCTCACAGACTTTCTTGTCCCAGCTAGCTTTGAACTTCGATTCTTAGATCTCAGCCTCCTGAGTAGCTAGGATGACAGCTGTGAGCTACTGGAGCCTGGCTTTTTTTTTTTTTTTGGTCAGTCCTGAGCTTTTTTTAAATTTTTTTCCTTCCTCAAGCTAGTGTTGGAAATAAGAATCTCACAGACTTTCCTGCCTTGGCTGGCTTCAAGTTGCAGTCCCCAGATCGCATCCTCCTGAGTTGTTAGGATTATAGGTGTCTCCTGGCCCTATTTAATTTTTATCTTTGAATTACTCAGTACATTTAAGTGGGTTTCTTGCCTTGCTGTTCAGTTCACTGTGTTCTACCTGTTGTAGATCTTAAAATAATACTCTGAATATATCCCTCACTGTTTAGAAATCTTCGAGCACAGTTTGGATCTGATAACCTTTAAAAGTCTACACAAAACCTATTTTTCTCTGTTAGTCATTCACATTTACTGCTGTCTTAGTCTACCTTCTAATCACAGCCCTTGAAACTGAATATCTATACTTAGCCTGTCTGCTGCCGAAACCAATTTTCCCTATGTTACTCAGGTAGCCATGATGTAAAATTTTGTGGCAACTTATTTTTGGCCCTTTGAAACAGCCTCCCCAAACATTTTTGTTCCATGTGTTATTGCTTTTATTTGAATCATAGTCCTTACTAATTAACTCACTCATTCATTTTATGTAAAACATAAAAGGAGGAAACATAGAGGTATATCACATTTTTTTTTTTTTTGGGTCCGGTTGTGGGGCCTGAACTCTGGGCCTGGGCACTGTCCCTCAGCTCTTCAGCTCAAGGCTAGCGCTCTACCACTTGAGCCACAGCACCACTTCCGGCTTTTTTCTTTTTGCTTATGTGGTGCTAAGGAATCGAACCCAGGGCCTCGAGCATGCAAGGCAAGTGCTCTACCACTGAGCCACCTTCCCA
Organism: Dipodomys ordii; assembly: GCF_000151885.1. Classification (NCBI taxonomy): domain Eukaryota; kingdom Metazoa; phylum Chordata; class Mammalia; order Rodentia; family Heteromyidae; genus Dipodomys; species Dipodomys ordii. The sequence goes on from NW_012267409.1 coordinate 873,411, forward strand.
GCCCTGTATATCACATTTTTTAAGTCAGTATTTTTCAGGTAGTTGTACAAAGGGGTTTCAGTTCCAATCGTCAGATAATGAATACAATCCATCTTGGTCTATGTCATCTATTCTGTGGTTCTCCCCCATCTCCCTGGGCTGGCTTGGAACTGAGCTCCTCAGCTCTCATCCTCCTGAGTAGCTAAGGATGATAGCCATGAGCCAGTAATGCCAGGCCTGAATGATAATTGTTCATTTTATTTATTTATTTTTCCAGTTATGGGGCTTGAACTCTGGGTCTGGGTGCTGTCCCTCAGCTCTTCAGCTCAAGGCTAGCGCTCTACCACGTGAGCCAGAGCGCCACTTCTGGCTTTTTTTTTCTTTTTGCTTATGTGGTGCTGGGGAATTGAACCCAGGGCCTCAAGCATGCAAGGCAAGCACTGTACCACTGAGCTTAGTGGTACAAAGGAGGTACCATATAACAGGGCAGCTTATGAATACAATGCATCTTGATCACTGTCCTTCCCTTTACCATCCTCAACTCCCTCCTACCCATCCCTTTTCCTAATTTTGTGGTATGAAATCTTGATTATATTCTCTCCTCTTCCTTTCCTTTTAGCCCCCTCCCTTGCATATGTATGTGTTTGTGTGTTTGGTGTCAGTCCAGGGGCTTTAACTCAGGGTCTATGTCCCTGAGTTTTTGTGCTCAAGACTAGTGCTTTACTACTTTGAGCCACAGCACCATTTCCAGATTTTTGATAGTTAATTGGAGATAAGAGTCTCATAGATTTCTCTGCCCGAGCTAGTTTTGAACCGTGATCCTTAGATCTCAAGTCTCCTTAGTAGGATTTAGGTGTGAGCCATCAGTGCCTTGCTGAATGACACTTTTTTTTTTTTTTTTTGGTTGGTCGTGGAGCTTGAACTCTGGGCCTGGACACTGTCCCTCAGCTCTTCAGCTCGATGTTAACACTTCTGGGTTTTCTGGAGATTAAGAATCTCAAGGACTTTCCTGCCTGGACTGGCTTTGAACCATGATCCTCAGATCTCAGTCTCCTGAGTAGCTAGGATTACTGGTGTGAGCCACCAGTGCCCCACTCTGAATGACACTTTTTATTTTTTGGTTGGTCGTGGGGCTTGAACTCTGGGCATGGACGCTGTCCCCAAGCTCTTCAGCTCAAGACCAGTGCTCTACCGCTTGAGCCACAGCGCCACTTCTGGTTTATTGGAGATAAGAGTCTCACCGACTTTTCTGCTCAGGCTGGCTTTGAATCACTATCCTTAGATCTCAGCCTCCTGAGTTGCTAGGATGACAGGCACAGGAGTGAGCCACCAATGCCTGGTTGAATGACACTTCTAAAAGAAACATTTAGATTGCTCTATGTACAACCAGAAGTCAGTGATTTTTATTTTCTATGTTTTCTTTCTTATTCTTGTCCTTAAGGCTTATAAGGCCTTGCACAATTGGTCTTTTGACTCCTGATAGTTGTATGCTTAGCTGGTCTCCCATTTTCCTTAGGCCTGTGAGGCCTGTGAATATATTCTTCCCTCCAGCTGATGATGGCTCCCTTAGGTTAATTAGTATTAAGTTTGGCTGCTAGGAGCAGAAAGATGCCAAATAATTTTACTCTCATGCCAGAGAAATTCAATATTGGCATGAGACTCAATGTTCTTTCCAGGTATAGGGGTGTGTCTGTATTTATTGGTAGTAATGTTGAAATTAAGATACTATTATATAAGGCTTTCAACATTTTTCCCTTTGGTAGATTTTTATTGTGGTATCCAATTGAAAATCTCGGTTTCTTTGGGGTTGGTAGCTTGTATCTGTAACCCCAGCTACTTGGGAAGGGTGCTTTAAGGTCAGCCTGCGTGAAAGTTAGCTTCCTCCATCTGAAGAAGTGAGCTGAGAGTGGCTGGGCAGACTTTAATCCCAGCTCTAATGGAGTCCATAAGTAGGAGGATCCTGACCTGAGACTCGTCCTGTGCAAAAACCTGGGACTCTGTCTGAACAATAAAAGTGAAGGGTAGCAGTGTGGCTTAAAGTGGTATAGTCCTACCTAGGAACTCGAGACCCTCTGAACATCCTTGTCTAAAATGATCTTAGTTTTTCCCATTTAGTGTCATATAGGTTGTGGGTTTGCCATAATGTAGCTCTTAAGGAGTTGAGGTGCATTTTGTCTACTTGAGATGTCATGTCTTTTGTGTGTGTGTGTGTGTGTGTGTGTGTGTGTATTGAAATGGTGACACACACACATATATATACACATCCACATATACATATATATGTGTATATATGTGTGTGTGTATATACATACATGTGTGTGTGTTTACATATACATGCTATTTGAGCCACAACACCACTTCTGGCTTTTTCTGTGATTAATTGGAGATAAGAGTCTCATGGACTTTTCTGCCTGGTCTGGCTTCCAACTGCAGTCCTCAGATCTCAGCCTCCAGAGGATTACAGGCATGAGCCACCGCTGCCTAGTGATGGTAAACATTTTTGTGGAGGTAGCGTCTGGGATGTGAACTTAGGCTTAGGGCTTGCTATGCAAGTGCTATATTACTTGTTACATGCCTCCAGCTCTTTTTGCTTTAGCTTGCTTCTCTGCTTTTGTCCAGAGTTGGCCAGACTGTGATTCTCCTATCTCTGCTTCCTCTGTAGCTGGAATTACACCATACTTGGCTTTTGTTGTTGTTGTTTGTTATACTGGTGTTTGAATGTCAGGCCTTATACTTGCTAGGCAGGTACTTTACCATGTAAACCACTCTGCCAGCTCTTTTTTTGCTTAGTTGTTGTTATGGTTATTATATTTTGTGTTGTTACTGAGAACTGAGGGCCTCTTGTCTTCTTGTTCTCATTTTTTTTTTTGCTCAAGTTTGGCAAGCTTTACCTTCACTTCCTGCTTTTTGTTGGTTAATTGGAGTTAAAAAGAGTTTCAGGAACTTTTCCTGTTCCTACTGGCTTCAAATCTCGATCCTCAGATCTCAGCCTCCTAAGTAGCTAGGGTTACAGGAGTGAGCCACCAGTGCCTGGCTCATGTGGGTTATGTTTTGAGATAGGACTTCATATTCAGGCTGGCTTAGACTATAATCCAATTATTTCTGTTTGCCTGCATCACTGGGATGATGAGTGAGATGCTGCCCAGCCAGTGGTCAAGATGGAGTCTTGTGAGCGTAATTATTTTTTTGGGGGGAGGCAGGGACTTGGAGTAGCTGTGTTCCTCTGATCTCTGCCTCTCAAGGTGGTGTGAGTCACTGTTGCCCTGCAGAAATACATATTTGTAATTAGGGTCTAGTTAGGAAATCACTTACTATAAATGAACTTAATTTTTAAAAAATAGGTTCATCAGATATCATGGGTTGCAGTATGTTCCCTCCATAAAAGTATGTTCAAGTGCTATCCTCGGTACTTCACAGTGTGACTTTACTTGGAAATAAGAGGTAATCAAGTTAAAGTGAGACCATTAGGATCTGCCCTAATCCCGCATGTTTGGTGTTCTTTGAAAGAAAAAATATGCATAGGAGGAAGCACACACACACAGGAGACATACATACATGTTGATGTGTACGTCCATACGTATGGATATGAGGAACACATACAGAAAATGCCAGGGAGAAGATGCACTACTCAAACACTGCCTGAGAGCATCAGAAGCTCAGAGAGCTGGAAAAAGGCCTTCCATAACGCCCTTAGAAAGAGCATGGCCAGCCAGTACTTTGATTTTGGATTTCCAGCCTTCATCAGGGAAAGAGCCTCAGGAAACAAATATACTACACAATTGGAGGAATGAAAAGGCACTAAATAAAACACTAAGGGTCCGGGATGTTAGGATATTTTGTTTTGTTTTTTGCCAGTCCTGGGGTTTGAACTCAGGGCCTGGGCACTGTCCCTGCGCTTCTTTTGCTCCAGGCTACACTACCACGTGAGCCACAGTGTCACTTCCGGCTTTTTCTGTGTTTGTGGTACAGAGGAATCGAACTCAGGGCTTCATGTGCTAGGCAAGCACTCTAGCACTAAGCCACATTCCCAGCCCTGTTGGGATATTTTGTAATCCCAGTACTTGAGAGGATTTCAAGTTTGAGGTCACTGGACTCTGAGCTTGAGACCATCCTCAGCTATTTGAGTCCCTGTCTCAAACACAAAAAGTAAAAAATAAAATGGAGATTCTCTAGGAAAAGTAACTGCTGGAGGTAATTGGTAGCCTGGAGGCTGGAAGAACAAAGGAGAGTTTGGAATTTACATATAGAAAGGCTGAAGTGGATAGACAGGGAGAGTGAATTATAATCAAGAGGTATGTAAATGGCTGAGGGTTGGATTTTAGTGATGACAGTTTTAATGAAACAAAAGGCTGAATGAGAGACATTTCAGAGGCTAGTGAATACAAATTGATGTGTGGTGCTGGTAGGGTCTGGTGAATGGGAAGATAATGGCTTGCCATGAACAGATTGGCGAAGAGGATGGAGAGCTGCAATTTGGAGGTCACGAGGAGTTGGGTCTGCGGCCTGTGGAGTTTGAGGTGACAGCAAGACATTCAAGTAGAAATGGTGAACAGAGAGAATACAATTGGAGTCAACCAGCCATTAAAAATGGAAGAACTATTGAGGGTATCTATGGAGAACAGATGGCTTAAGATGAGGGAAAAGAGGAGCCAGAAATTGGAATCTGAAGGAGGTAAAAGGAGAGAAGGATTAGGGGTAAGAAAAAGCAAGAGTTTCAAGAGAGGTATGGTTAGCCTGGCTTCTGCTTGTGGGATGTTGTTTCTGCATTGTTAACCTCCATGAAGTAGTTTGAAGTCGGAGGATAGCTTGAGCTTTCTTCTCCCTGAAGATGTACAGTTGAATAAGAATGAGAACGATAAAAGGTGCAGCTTAGCCAGGCGCCGGTGGCTCGGTGGCTCACGCCTGGCATCCTAGCTACTCAGGAGGCCCAGATCTGAGGATCACGGTTCAAAGCCAGCCCGGGCAGGAAAGTCCGAGAGACTCTTATCTCCAATAAACCACTAGAAAACCGGGAGTGGTGCTGTGGCTCAAAGTGGTAGAGTGCTCGCCTTGAGCTGAAGAGCTGAGGGACAGTGCCCAGGCCCAGAGTTCAAGTCTCACGACCGACCAAAAAAAAAAAAGTGCAGCTTTAACTTCTTATCTTTTCGAGACATGTGCTGAAGTATTTGTAGGTAACATTTTGTTTTTTAAATATACACTGAAATAGTTAAGACAAACTTTTTTTTTTTTTGGTGTGGGGGGGTGTTTGCAGGTCCTGGGGCTTAAACATAGGACCTGGGTGCTATCTCTAAGTTCTTCAGCTTAAGGCTAGTGCTCTACCACTTTGAGCCACAGCGCCACTTCCAGTTTTCTGGTGACTCATTGGAGATAAGAGTCTCACGGACTTTTCCTATCTGGGCTGGCTTTGAACCTCGATCCTCAGATCTTAGCTCCTAAGTAGCTAGGATTATAGGCATGAGCCACCAAGGGCCCAGCAAGACAAAAGGAATTTGTTTCATAATAATCCAGTGAGGAAGCAGAAGTAAGTGCCCTGAATTGATGTTTGCAGCTGGCGCATGGATTTATATGTGTGATATCCTCTTTCGTGTATGTTTGAGATTTTACATAATAAAAAGTATAGACAGGCGGCAGTGGCACTCACAGCTGTAGTTTCTAGCTACAGGAGGCTGAGCCCTCAGAATAGAGATTTGAAGCCAGCCTGGCAGAAAAGTCCATGAGACGCATTGCCAAGTAGCTGCCAAAAAAGCCAGCAGTACACCTGTGACCTCTGGGGTAGACGGCCAATCTAGAGCAAAAAAATGCTAAAGGACAGTGCCCAGGCCTTGAGTTCTAGCCTTTAGTACTGACATCAAAAAAAGTTAAAAAACAATAATGAAGAAAAAGAAAAGCCCACAATTTGATTACGTATCATGGTAAGTTATTTGAACATTTGAAGGCTTAATCTCTTCAGTTATACATGGGGCCATAGTCCATCATGTTGCTGGGGAGGTCACTTAGCATCCTTCATGCATTGTGTCCAGAAAACATCTCTGAAGTATAGTACAGTGAGATGATCCAGGCCTTCAAGTTAAGGAGTTGTAAAGGGAGAAAAGGTGTTTGGATTGCTTGTAGCAGCTTTTAAAAATTAATACTCAGTAGTCTGCCTCTTGGCTATTGTTAAACCTGAATTGATGTGCACACAGAAATACACATAACTGGGTTATTAAATTTGCCATTGTCTCTAATCGAGGTTTCCTTAATCGATGTGGTTTTTTATTTCTTATTTATTTTTGTTGGTCTTGGGGCCTGAACTCTGGGCCTGGGCATTGTCCCTCAGCTCTTCAGCTCAAGGCAAGCGCTCTACCACTTGAACCACAGCATCATTTCAGGCTTTTTCTGCTTATGTAGTGCTGAAGAATTGAACCCAGGGCCTCATGCATGCAAGGCAAGCGCTCTACCACTGAGCCACCTTCCCAGCCCTTTTTATGCTGGCCTTAAAATTATGATCTTTTGCCTCAGTCTCCCCAGTGCTTTCTTCCATCTGAAGAGCTCTTTCTTGTAAAATGTTCTTTTCTCCTTCAGTCAGTTCACATGCTTAATATCTTGTGTATTGGCCCTATTTGTTTTAGCAGAAATGTTGTTTCTTGTTTAAAAATAGTAGACAAAATCTAGGATAGTTTAGATTGAGAAATAGTAGCTCAAGAGTAGAATCTAATCTCAGCTTCATGTCAGATTCTATGTTATACTGTCTACTTAAATTTTGTTTGTTTGTTTGTTTGAAAGCTGGACACTGATGCTTCACACCTGCAATCCTAGCTACTCTGGAAGCTGAGATCTGAGGATCGCAGTTCAAAACCAGCTGGGGCCGGAAAGTCTGTGAGACTTTTATCTCCAATGAACCATAAAAAGCTGGAAGTGGAAGTGTAGTTAAGGACTAGATCACAAGCCTTGAGCACAAAAGTTCAGCGACAGCACCCAGGTCCAGATTTCAAGTCCCAGGACTGGCAAAGAACATCTTTCCATTGTCCTTGCAATTATCACAAGAGTCTGTCTGAACAGCTGGGTTTCTAAGTCAGTTCTGGAACTAGTCACGAGCAACAGAGATTTACCATTCTGATTGACCATTTACAGATTCCATATTATATCCAAGTTGATGGACCCTCACCTGAAAAATGTAGGAAGACCGGGGGAAATGGGGGTAGGGGGTTGGAGAGAAGTAGTCTTAGGAGAGAGCTGACATAAAGAGAGAACAGATTGTCACTGTTATAAAGAGAGAACAGATGCTAGTATAATGGGAGAATCAGCTAGTCAATATTTTGATTAACCTAGTTTTGATTCTTAAAGGGACCAGTGAGGTTTTCTGCATTTACAAACAATCAATACCAGACAACTTACACCAAAAATTGCAGTTCTCAGCCAGGCACCAGTGGCTCATGCCTGTCATCCTAGCTATTCAGGAGGCTGAGAGCTGAGGATCATGGTTCAAAGCCAGCCCGGGCAGGAAAGACCCTGAGACACTAATCTCCAATAAACCACCAGAAAACCAGAAGTAGCGCTGTGGCTCAAGTGGTAGAACGCTAGCCTTAAGCTGAAGAGCTGAGGGACAGCGCCCAGGCCCAGAGTTCAAGCCCCAAAACTGACACACACACACAAAAAAATGCAATTCTGTTTTCTCACCTCTTGCTTCAAGGGATAATTATAGCAGCTTTTTAAAGCTGTTCCTGGTATTTTGTATAGATATCTTGAGTCATTTATCTGTATTATCTGGTCATTAAGTTTGGACATTAATGAGGTTACTCGTTTTTTATTAGTGTACATTCATTGTGACATTTCCACACGTGTACAAATGTCTTCCTATCAATAGTTTCATCTCCCAGGCCTCTCTTTTCCCTCCCCTGCTTCTGCTTCTTAAAACTATTTCAATATGTTCCACTGTTGTATTTTCATACATGAAAACAAACTTTGTCAGCCCTATTCATCCTCATTCCCCACCCCCTAGCTATAGGATATTTGTTTTCTTAACCTTTCTTGGTCTGTTTTCTTGACAGATTATTGATCAATATTTAATGTTTTAATTATTGGGACCATGTAAACATTTAAGTGCTCTTTGGCTAACCTATCACCTGTGACTAATGTGTTTTATTGTGTAACTTAGAAATTGCCAATTTTTTTTTCTTTGAACTTGTAGCCAAGTCTTATACCTTTCAGTTGTTCTAGGAATTCTCGATTGTGTAGTTTTTCCCATGATCTGTCAGTTAATCTATCATTCTTCCCTCCCCGCCACGCCACAAATCAGTCCTCCTCCAATTTAGGCTTTTTCTTGAGACCCTCTTTTTTTTTTTTTTTTTTGTTGGTGGTGGATCCTGAACTCTGGGCCTGGGCGATGTCCCTCAGCTCTTCAGCTCAAGGCAAGGGCTCTACCACTTGAGCTACAGCACCACTTCTGGTTTTCTGAGTGGTTTATTGGAGATAAGAGTTTCAAAGCCTTTCTTGCCTGGGCTGGCTTTGAACCGTGATCCTCAGATCTCAGCCTCTTGAATAGCTAGGATGACCAGGTATGAGCCACTGGTGCCTGGCTCTCGAGACCCTCTTGAAATCTAGTTTATATGCTAGTAGAAATTCCTCTGCTTTCCTTCATCACTCCTGTGTCTCCTTTGTCTTGTTTTACTCCCTTGTTTTGTATGAATATGTTGACTAGTGGTTTTTTGAGATTCAGTGTCTAAAGATGATTTTATAGCTTGCATATTTGATTGGCAGTTAACTGCCTAGTGTTTAGTGGGTACAGAAATTCACTTGTATGGTAACAGTTGCTCTGCAGATGAATGGTGGTGTTAGTTGCTCAATATTGTATGTGTTTTGTATAGTTGGCCAGGGTTCTCATTAACAAATTACCCTAGATTTGTTGCTTAAAGGGCAGAAATTCATTTTCTTATTGCTTTGAAAGTCTGTAAATTTAGTTGTCAGCAGGGTTAATCTAAGAGTTTCTTCTCTGGCTCTTCCCACCCTGCTCCCCCCCCTTTTTTTTCCTTCCTTCCTTTATTTTTTGTGGGGGAGGTCTGGTCGTGGGGCCTGAACTCTGGGCCTGGGCGCTGTCCCTCAGCTCTTCAGCTCAAGACTAGCACTCTACCACTTGAGCCACAGCGCCACTTCTGGCTTTTTTCTTTTTGCTTATGTGGTGCTGAGGAATCGAACCCAGGGCCTCATGCATGCAAGGCAAGCGCTCTACCACTGAGCCACCTTCCCAGCCCCTTATTTTTTTGTTTTTATTTGGTGTCAGTTCTAGGGCTTGAACTCTGCCTAGGCACTGTCCCTGAGCTCTTTTGCTCAAAGCTAACACTCTACCACTTTGAACCAGAGGTCCACTTGTGGTTTTCTGGGGGTTAATTGGAGATAAGACTTTATCCTGCCCAGCCTGGCTTCAAACCACAATTCTCAAATCTTAGACTCCTGAATAGCTAAGATTACAGGCATGAGATCAGTTTCATATTATATAATAACTGTTCAGTAAATGTTTGTTGAAGAAAAAAAATGAATTAATGCATAGTACTTTTCTTTTTGTTATTTTTGTTTTCATAGAATAAGATTATTTTTTTCTTTTTGCTTATGTGGTGCTGAGGAATTGAACCCAGGGCCTCACGCATGCAAGGCAAGCACTCTACCACTGAGCCACCTTCCCAGCCCCCAGAATAAGATATTTTTTAGTCTTAATTTCTGATGAGCTTGTAATTTCTTTTTTTAACTTAGTTTTTAAGAATAATTTATTTTCCTAATAGTGAATTTGTTTAATTAAGTTTAAGAATAAAAACTTTGGCAAGATACTAAGGCCTAAAAAATGGGGGAAAAATCATCTTACGAATTACCTTGTCTTTTTGCATTGTTTATGGCTTGTCAAAGTTAGTTATTCTTGGATTGTTCTCCCTTCATTGTTTACTGAGAGAGTCAAACTTCCGGCCTTAGTCACTTGGGTATTGTTACTAAGCTGATTCTTATCAGAAACAGGAAATTGTCAAGATGTGTGTGTTAAAGTACAGTAAATTCTAAAATGGCTTTTTGGAGTACCACGTAGATTTCCTGGTAGATTTTTTTTTCTCTACTACTAGTTAGTTTCTTTTCCCTCAAAAAATAACTGACAGGCCTGGAAATAAGACCCTGAGTTCCTTAACTGTATTGCACAAATCCCTACACCCCAAGCAAACAAAAACCAGCAGATTTGCCTCAAAGAGCCAACTCTGTCACTTCCTATATGGCAAATCGTGTCTTTCTCAGAGTTTACAAATTGAGCCCAGTGATTGGTTCAGTGTTTGCACAGTGTTACTGCTATATAGCTATTCCTAATGTGTTTGTAACAGTAGCTTGGGAAAGAACATACCTAGGTATTTGAGTTGGATTTCCCTAAATGTTTCCAAAGTACACCTATTTCCATAATAATGGGATCTCTAATTTCCTTTTCATTCTGGAGGTTGTGGAAGCTGCATGAAATTTGATGATAAAATAGAAGATTTTAGATCTTGAGCAAACCTCATTATTGGATTGAATAATGATACAACATCCTGCATACACGAAAATAAGTCCATTCAGAGTATAAGACCAAGGAAGGCCTTTTGCTCAGTATTTAGTTAATTTGCATACAGTGAGTGGTTAGGGAGGAAGCTCCAGCTTCAGGGAGGCCCACTGGACAAGTCTCAGTCACCTGACCTAGAAACCAGAGAAACAGGCCGAGGTGAAGTTACTCACGGCGTGATCACACGTGGAAGAATGGCGATCTGTTGAGCCAAAACCTGTCTTCAGAGTGCTTATTGCAGTGTGGCTGTTATGCAGGACAGAAGGACAGGCACAGATTGGGTAGCAGCTCATGTTGTGATCTGCTTGCTCCTTACCTCTTGGCCATTAGCTACACTGAGGCTGAATTGGTGCCAAAGAGGTCTCTGTGACCTAGGAGGTAGTTTCCGTCCTTTGTATTAAGCCGAGCATCAGTGAGGCCTCTGGTGCTTGAGGTTGAAGGTAACCGTAGGGGAGAGAGACGAGAGAGCTCGAAAGGAAGGAAGTGAAGTAAGATGGAGGTAAACACCGGGAGGAATTAGCTAGGTCAGTGACCTGGCCCTCCTTCAAATCCCTACTGGGAAGTCATGATTCCATTTCAGTGGGAGCAGCGCCCGGCTGTTGGACTTAGCCAAAACAAAAGGCAGGAGAACAGTCAGGGCTGTTGGTACACACCTGAAATCTCAGCCCTTGGGAGGCCGAGGCTGAAGGATCAAGTTAGACTAGACGAGGTGGAGGCTGGTCTGCGCTGTGTAATAACATAGTAATTTTTTTGTGTGTGTGTGGGTCTGGTCATGGGGCCTGAACTCTGGGCCTGGGCACTGTCCCTCAGCTCTTCAGCTCAAGGCTAGCGCTCTACCACTTGAGTCACAGCGCCACTTCCGGCTTTTTTTCTTTTTGCTTATGTGGTGCTGAGGAATCGAACCCAGGGCCTCATGCATGCAAGGCAAGCACTCTACCACTGAGCCACCTTCCCAGCCCCAACATAGTAATTTTTATAGACCAAGGTCAAAGGCCTTGTCTAGAAGATGACTCAACAGAGCTCCGCTGGAGTTTGGTCATAGAGATATCTAGATTATTCTTAGCAGCTCTCTGCTTCAGACTACAAATGTGTGCATCGTGCCTGCCTTTTTTTTTTTTTTTTCTCCCGTCAGTGCTGGGGCTTGAACTCAGGGCCTGGGCGCTGTCCTAGAGCTTCTTTTGCTCAAGGCTAGCACTCTTCTACTTGAGCCACAGCGCCACTTCCAGTTTTCTAGTGGTTTTACTGGAGATAAGAGTCTCTTGGACTTTCCTGCCCAGGTTGGCTTTGAACCACTATCCTCTGACCTCAGCCTCTTTATGTACTGAGGAATCTGAACTCAGGACGTCATGCGTGCTAGGCAAGCACTCTACCACTAAGCCACCTTCCCAGCCCATGCCTGGCCTTTTAATACTGTTAATGATTAACCCTTTTTATTTCTTATTAAAGTTTGTCACTTATGTTGTCTTTTTGAAGCAGCTTGTTTAATCGATTTTTCATCAATTATCAATTTCATTGATTGCTACTTTTTCTTCACTTCTGCTTGCTTCAAGTTTATTTTGCTCCTTTTTTTCCTAGGTTCCTGAGGTGTGAGAGATTAGAAAACTCATTGGAGGATTTTCTTCTTTCTGGTTTGGTGCTGTAAATTTTCCTTCCAGGCAGTCTTCCAGTTTACAGCCAGTGATCTCTTGAGGGACAAGTTCTGAACCAGGCCAGAGCTCATTTCCCCTTAACCAATTTCTGGTTCCAGTCTGTGGCCAGCCAAGAGGTTCAAGGTCAGACTGTATGATTTCAGTTCACTGCAATGTGTTGAGGGTTCATTTTATGGCCCAGGTGATGTGATAGATTGCTGTCTTCTTTTTACACACTTGGAAGTATGCGTGTTTATTCTGTTTGGCAGCAGAGGATCGTCTCCATGTTAGTTAGATCCTGTTGGTGGACTGTGTTGTTGGGGGTGTCTTTTGTACCTGTGCTCATTTTCTCTGGGCTAAGTAAAGATTCTGGCTCCTAAATTGGGCTCTCTACCATCTAGCAGATACGCTGATGCATGTCTAGTTCTCTGAAGGGTTGGAAGTCTGGGTTTGTTACTTGGACTTTGATCTTCTGGGTGGGGCTGCCTTTTTTTTTTTTTTTCTTGTGGTATTGTCTGAAAGCTTTCTGTTTTGCCCAGCTATCCGGTTTGGGGCCTGTTATCTGGAGAGCTGGGGCTGCTGTGGACTTTGTGCGGCTTTCTGTGCCTGACTCACCCCCACGCACATGCTTACGCACGCACCCTACATGTCAGGCAAAAGTCACCGTGAGGGAATTGCCACTCTGTCGTGGCTGGAGTCTTGAGGGCTCTGGTTGCCTTGTCCTCAAGTTCAAAGCTTCCTTCTTTTGTTTCATTTGTTCTTAGCTAGAGGACTAGGGAAAGGCCAGCTTCCCTTTTCTCCCAGAATTGCAGGACCTCTAAGCAGGAGACTGGCTGTATTTCCCTAATGGACAGCAAGCAGCAGATCTGATATGAGTTATTAATTCTACCACCATGTGCAAAGTTCTCATCTGCTTGCATGACAATTGCATGTTTATTTTATCTTTTTGCCAGTCCTGAGGCTTGAACTCAAGGCCTTGGGCGCTGTCCCTGAGCTGCTTTTTGTTCAAGGCGAGCGCTCTACCATTTGATGCACAGCACCACTTCCCGCTTTTTCTGTTTGTGTGGTGCCAAGGAATTGAATCCAGGGCTCTCTACATGCGAGGCAAGCACTCTGCCACTAAGCCCCATTCCTAGCCCCTATTTGCATGTTTCTACAGTATGGTTAACTCCTCTACCTCTGTGTGAACCACATGATTTGACACTGGTGCCCAGTTTCCATCCCCACCAACCCATTGACATTGAATCTGCATACTAAGAATCAGATGTAAAGTTTCTTCCAAGACTACATCTTGTTGAGCTTTGTATGTGAAATAAACACACAGAAATGGTGCTACGTGAGAATTGTTTTGAGAAAATTAAATCAGTTGATTTGAAAAGACTTATTAAAGGAAATCACGATAAAATGTCCTTGCCGGGCGCTGGTGGCTCACGCCTGTAATCCTAGCTACTCAGGAGGCTGAGATCTCAGGATCGCGGTTCAAAGCCAGCCTGGGCAGGAGAGACCGTGAGACTCCTATCTCCAATAAACCACCAGAAAACCGGAAGTGGCGCTGTAGCTCAAGTGGTAGAGCGCTCGCCTTGAGCTGAAGAGCTGAGGGACAGCGCCCAGGCCCAGAGTTCAAGCCCCACGACCAACAAAAATAAATAAATAAAATGTCCTTGCTTTTCAAGCAAATCGGGGCGACACCTTTATTGTTTGGGGCAATGTGCAGAAGAAAATGCCTTCTATATTTAGAGCAAATATCACCAGTGTTTTGAAGTGCTTTCATTTTAAAAAAAGGCCTACCCTAGAGCTTGGAGCTGGGCATCAGGGAAGAGGGCTTCCAGGGCCACCTCTTCTATCTTGTGGATTTCCGTCAGTGTCCTGGGGTATATTTGTTTCTGCATTCATATTTCATTATTTTCAACTCAGTGTTTTATCCACACTCTGGTGTCTTACAATTAAGTTTGCCTGTAGTGGGAACTTTCAGTTGCAAATACCAGAAAACTCAACTGAAAATGATTTCCCCCAGTAAAGAAATTTCTCAGCTTACAGTACGTATTTTACCAGCCCTGGCTCCATTTTCCCAGCAGCTGCCCTTTCACTAGCTCGTCAGGTTCCTATTCCAGCTGGTAACAAGAGGGCTACAGTAGTTCCATTCTTCAGCTCTATCTGCCTATGAAAAAAAAATCCTGAAAGTCTCCTACGGTGTTTCTCAAGAGCCAGTTTTCCCAGGAGTTTTTTTTAGCATGCTGTGTCCTGTGTCCCCATTGACCTTCAGGGCATTAGTTTGAACAGCCCAGCAAGGGAAAGATTGTCCCCATTGGATTCTTTACTCCTAGCTATCCATTAAAAAAGGGACACGGGTAAGTTTTCCAAAGTAGTAATGCTTGCTTGACATTTTAGGTTAATTAAAATACAGTAGGGGTCCAAGTGCTTCTATTTTTTTTTTAAGTTTAGCATGTGATTCTAATATCAAATGGGGCTTATCCCTGAAGCTAGAGTCCTTCCCTGAAAATTACATGGCTAAAATAATAATAGTGAACGTAATCTGAATGCTGTTTGGGAAGGAAACATTGAATGCTGGGTATTGTCAGGACGCCAATTCTTCCATTTTCTAAAATAATTGGTTGCCAGTTTTAGGTGTTTAGTTACTTTTCTACATAAACTTTGAAATGAGTTTGTCAGGTTTCAGAATCGATTTCAGTAGACCCTAAAGTTAATTCTATTAGGCTTAATAGATTAATAAATTGGGCTTAATTGGATGATAGTGAGCTCAGGGAAGGAACCAGAGTCAGTGCAAATGTCTGTGAAAGTCTTTCTGCTGCTGGCTTTGCTGTTGCTCATGACTGAAACTTTCTTACATAGTGTGAGTAATGAAAAGTGGTTATTTTGAAGAAATTTTAAACAGAAAAGCTGGGGAAAAAATAAATTATGTGTTTGATCCTTGATCTTACGGCCAGGATACTGTTCCTGTGCTGCTTTTGCTCAAGGCTAGTGTTCTGACACCACAACTCCACGTCAGGCTTTTTAAATAGTTCATTAGAGACAAGCATCTTATGGACTTTCCTGCCTGGGTTGGCTTTGAACCGTGATTCTCAGATCTGAGCAGCCTCCCCAAGTAGCTGGGAGTCTAGGCATGAGCCACTAGTGGTTGGCTCAAATATATATATATATTTATTGTGAAAATACTGTAC
>NW_012267409.1:889006-944068 GCF_000151885.1 Dipodomys ordii
TTTCTGTTTTGTTATTGTTGTTGGGCATGGGACTTGAACTCGAGGCCTGGGTGCTGTCCTTGAACTCTTTTTTATTTTTATTTATTTATTTATTTATTATTGAAAAATACTGTACAGAGGGGTTACAATTACATGGGCAAGATAATGAGTACATTTCTTATCAAGCATTGTAGCCTCCTCCTTTGTTTCCCCTTCCCCTCCCTTTGGCTCAAATATTAATAATTATTATTTTTTGTACTTTACTTATCAGTGTTTTTGAGCACCCCACCATCCTCCCCCCTTTCTTTGACTTTGAGGCTTTGCGTACTTCAAAATGTATACAGTATACTTGATTTTTTTTCTTTTCTTTTTTCTTTTTTTTGTCTGCGCAAGATGAATTCTCAATTAAATTGAACCTCTTGCATGACATTAAAATACTGGCTTTGTTGTTGAGAAAAGAGATCGCTAGTCAATGACCAAAACAAAAAGTTAAATTTTTTGCTTGCTCAGCAAGGCATATGCAAAATAATCTCTCTGAAGAAAACAGAATTCTCACCTAATGAGATTGGCTTATCGTTTTTTTTCTTTGTTCTAAAATACTCCTATAAATTATTATATAGATTTTCTCCATAACTTTTAATAGACCTTGTCTGTAAACTCTTGTGGTCCTGATATTTTCTTTTTTTTCTTTTTTCTTTTTGGTCCAGTAGTGGGGCCTGAACTCTGGGCCTGGGCGCTGTCCCTCAGCTCTTCAGCTCAAGGCTAGCGCTCTACCACTTGAGCCACAGTGCCACTTCCGGCTTTTTTCTCTTTTTTTTTGCTTATGTGGTACTGAGGAATCAAACCCAGGGCCTCAGGCATGCAAGGCAAGCGCTCTACCACTGAGCCACCTTCCCAACCCGGTCCTGATATTTTCATTACAAATTCAATTTTATTACTTTCGTTATTTGTCTATAAATTTGTTTCATTGTCTTCAGATGTATAGGTGAAATTGTTTGTAATAGTACCAAGCCTTCTTAATGCTGGCAGTGTCTATACTTGTCATTTCATTTCATTCCTGGTATTTAGGCATTCCTTTTGAATGCCCATCCCCTCTTTTGGTGCTACTGAGGATTGAACTCAGGGCTTTGTCTTATTAGGCAAGTGCTCTACCACTTGAGCCACATCTGTAGCCATTTTTTGCTTTAGGTTGTTTTCCAGATGGAGTTCATATACTTTTGCCTCTGAATAGCTGGGATTGCAGGTGTGTACCACCATGCCTGGTTTGTTGCGATGGAGTTTTGAATTGTTTTGCTTTGGCTGGCCATGAGAGAACTGTCAATTTCATTACCTTGACAAGAACTACCTTTCCTTATACTGAGCCTTTCAGGTCTGTCTGTATTTTGTTGCATTACATTCTGCTTTTATTTCTTATTTCTGTCCTATTCCTTTCTTGTTTGTTTTAGAAGCTTCTACTTTTTCCTTTTTGTGTCTCTCCTATTAGTATGTGTGTATGAGAAAGAGAGGGGGAGGGAGAGAGGGAGGTAGAGAGAGAGAGGGAGGTAGAGAGAGAGAGAGAGAGAAGGTGTGTGCGCGCCAGTCCTGGGACTTGAACTAAGGGCCTAGCAGCTGTCCCTGAGCTTTTGTGCTAAAGTCTAGCATTCCCACTTGAGCCACAACTCCACTTCCAGCTTTTTTTCGTGATTGGAGATAAGAGTCTCATGGACGTTCCTGTCCCAGTGCTGGCTTGGAACCACAAACATTCTCTCTCAGCCTGTTGAACAGCTAGGAGTACATGTGAGCTACCAGCATTGGGCTTTCCCTTTTTTTTTTTTTTTTTGTGCTAGAGATTGAACCCGGGACCTTATAGATGCTAGGCCAGTGCCTTATTCTACGTTCCAAACTGCTTAGGATATATACTCAGTCTAGTAATTTACTTTTAGCTCTTCTTGTTTTGAGGGGAGGACCAGGGGGAATAGAGCTGAATTCTTGAGGGCTAACCACTCAGTCTACCACCGAGCTACACGGATAGCTTGGGGTTTTGATAATGTGATTCATCTGAAACTAAGCGTCTCCTGCTTCACAGTCCTTTTGCTACATCCACAGTGTCTCTGATTGTTTTATTCCTGAGATAACTATGTTAAAAATTGTCCTGTGTGATAATAGATTTGTTGCTTGCTCCTTATGGTGTTCTACAGTTAGTTTTGTTCCTTGTAGCTATTTATAATAAAGTACTGCTCAAAAAGCTTCTGTTTGGTCTGGAACTTAAGTTTCAATCTTATCTGTGTATTGAGTATAGAACAGTAATGTTTGTATAGTGAACTTTATTGCTAGCAATAGCTTTTGCCTTACTTTATATGTGATATTAATGTGGCAGTGCAAGTTTAGTTGTGTTTGTGTGTGCACGCGTGCGTGGAACTGGGGCCTGAACTCAGTGCTTCATGTTCTTGGCTTTTCTGTTCGTTACTGGCACTACCATTTGAGCCACACTTCCATTTCTGGCTAGTTCATTGGAGATAAGTGTCTTGGATTTGTCTGCCTGTCTGGCTTAGAACTTTGGTTCTCAGATCCAGCCTCCTCAATAGATAGGATTACAGGGGGGACCTACTGGCTAAGTTTTATTTCGTTTAGTTTTTGCTTCGTATAGTTTTTCCTATATTTTTACTCTGAACTTGTGGTGATATAGTAGGTTCTGACTACACCAACTTTCTATCAAAGTATTTTCTGTGTGTTACAGGGCTGGAAAGATGGCGGAGGAAGTAGTGGTGGTAGCCAAATTTGATTATGTGGCTCAACAAGAACAAGAGCTGGATATCAAGAAGAATGAGAGATTATGGCTTCTGGATGATTCTAAGTCCTGGTGGAGAGTTCGAAATTCAATGAATAAAACTGGTTTTGTCCCTTCTAACTACGTGGAAAGGAAGAACAGTGCTCGAAAAGCATCTATTGTGAAAAACTTGAAGGATACCTTAGGTAAGTTGTTTTGTATGAAAAGAGAGAAGAATACCTTTCTATTAACTGGATTCTGGATTCTAAGTCTTTGTACACAATTCTGAGAGTTGATTTGGAAAAGTCAGGCGTGGCATTTCAGTAGTCTGGGTTTGGCTCACAGCAGTTGTTCAAGCCAGGAGACCGGTAAAGGTCTTCCATATTAGCAGTTTCTGTCACTCTAGGCCCAAGTTCAAAGGTCAAGTGATAATGAGCAGAGCTCACGGACTCACCGTACCATCTTGGCAATGAGCTCCTTGAGTCATGATGCCCATTGGAAACTTAGAGGAAAATACTGGCTCTAGCTAAAGTCAAAAAAGTGAGTAAAGTGAGTAAGATGTAGAATTACCTCCCTGGACATGGACTTCAAGCAATTTATTTTGGCATGTAATGGCTTAACATTTTTTAAAGCAATTTTCTTCTATTTGATGTGAATTTTAAACGTGGGTCATTGTTAACACCCACGGGACTGATGTCTTTGCTATTTTTTGTTTTGTTTTAATTTCACCTTCCTGATTCCTCTTAACATTTTTGTTTGTAAGTTTTTGCTGGCCTTTTTTTGGGGCCGGATTCGGTCGAGTCTACTTTACCCTGGCTTGGCAAGGTAGATAGGAAGGAAGTAGGTATGGGCGAATACTGCCTTTTTCTTCTGAAACTCTTCTTAGCTAACAGGAAGGAACTGGGAGAGACAGGAATTCATTTTGGTATCAGGCAGGCATGCTGCTACTTTAGGGTTCTTCTTCTATGTGTAGAATTTCCCCTCGTAGGACCACGGTAGCATAATTAACAAATGCGAAATATTTAGTACTTTATATTACTTTGCGCTTTATATTTGTTATTTTGTATTCAAGGTTGTTGGTATTGCAGTTATTCTACTTTGCCAGCAATAGAATCAAATGTTTAAGATAGCAGGAACTATAATGCAAATTCAAAACAAGTCCTCCATAAAATTTTGGAATATGAACTTCTTGAGCTAGACATTTTCAGTGTGCTGAAGGTGACCACCATGCCATTTAACTACCCAGAGTAGTAACTAAATTGTCAGACATTAAACTTTATAAAACTGGGAAACCTCTGCTAGCTTTTATTTCAGACAGTTATTACTGCTACAGCTGCCTATATTCTATGATGTTGGAAATGTTGGTTTTCTTTTAATGATTTAAAATTATAGTTGCCTTAATATTTCGTCTGAAATAAGTCTTAACTATAAAGCCATCATGATTGACTTGTTTTACAAGTTCTTTTATAGTTTAGAGGGAAAAGTTTTTGGAAAGAGGAACTGCGCTGGCTTGGGCTTGGGCCAGGTCACGTGGGGTGGGTGTGGGAAGTTTCAGTGTTGCTGAACCGACCAGGAAGCCTTGAAGAATTATCCTGGGCTGCGTTTAACTAGTTGACCAAGGACAACGCGGAATTTTATTCAAAATGGATTGGTTAAGCGTCTTTAAAGACTTTTTCAGTAAGTTATGCTGTTTGATAAATCCATACTTGTTCCAGCTTTTGAATTAGTTTCTTTTGTTATTGTTAATTTCAAGAGAAATTCTGTGAAGAAAACTGGTGGGTTTATATAAGCTGGTGCTTTGTGTTTATGTAATAGAAGCAAAATGATGGGTGATACATGTTTTTAGCTTTCATTTGTAAATGCAATCATTTAAAAATGGTTTAGTATGAATGTTTAGGAAGTTGGGAGTAGATGTGGATGATTTGGATTTGTTGTAGTTTTAATTCAGTAACTTTCAACCTAGTACAGACATCTGAAGTGAATTAAGTCCATTTAAAGTATATTAAAAAAAACCTTTTTTCAGTAACAAAATTAGAGAACAGTTTTCTTTATTCTTGACCTTTGAGTTAACTTAACAACATTTACAACTTTTTTATTCAGACTTTGTAGCCATGATGTAAAAATAACATAATAAAATCCACTGGTAAACTGCTAATACCGGTTTGCACAAGCCTAAGCCATGCATGTCTGGTGGCCTTCTTTTTTTTTTTTATTATATTCTAATCTCTTTGAACATTTGCTTGTTATGTCTACAAAAATGAACGGAGAAATTATTATAGCAGTCCCTTATGTATGAGGGGCTTATGAAAACAAGAGTAACTGATGAGAGATGGGACGGAAAGGAGGATTGGTTTTATTGAGGAACTGTAATGGTAGCGTGAGGAGCTTTGATCGCTGCGTGAATACTGCTGCTTAACTTGTGTTCACTTATTGAAGACATAATAAGATTCTGGACCTTTCCATTTCCAGCTCTTGAATTACTTTGCTCTTTAAAGAACTTATTAATTTGTTCACTGACAGATTTTTATTGAGAGTACTTCAAGCCAGATGAATCATAAAGCAAAAAACTTGTACTAATTCTCACAGAACTTAGGTCCTTATCAGGAGTTAGATGACTACTATTGTTACGCTTTTTATTAACAGTGCAGTGAATTTCATATCTAGGTGTAGTCATAGGTAATATTGATCATAAGTCAAACAAATGCTATCAAGGAATATAAAAAGATTATATTATACCATTAATATAGTGATTTCCTATATATCATTTACCAATGCAATGATAATAGTATTTACTGTGTCTTAAGAAATTAATGGTGGGGCTGGGAAGGTGGCTCAGTGGTAGAGTGCATGCCTTGCATGCCAGAGGCCCTGGATTCGATTCCTCAGCACCACATAAGCAAAAAGAAAAAAGCCGGAAGTGGTGCTGTGGTTCAAGTGGTAGAGCGCTAGCCTTGAGCTGAAAAGCTGAGGGACAGTGCCCAGGCCCAGACTTCAGGCCCCATGACCGGACCCAAAAAAGAAATTAATGGTTGCGCCCCTCTGTACAGTATTTTAACAATAAAAAATAAATTAAAAAAAGAAATTAATGATTGCGTTAGGATGGTGGCTCAGTGCTAGAGTGCTTGCCTCGCATGCATTTAGGCCCTGAGTTTGATTCCTTATCACCATATAAACAGATAAAGCTGGAAGTGGTGTTGTGGCTCAAGTGGTAGAGTGCTCAGCTTTGAGCTAAAGAGCTGAGGGACAGCGCCCAGGCCGAGTTCAAGCCCCATTTTGACCAAAAAAAAAAAAAAAAAAGATAAACTTCTATCTCTCTCTCTCTCTCTCTTTTTTTTTTTGGTCGGTCATGGGCCTTGAACTATGGGGGTGGGCGCTGTCCCTCAGCTCTTCAGCTCAACTGGAGTGCTCTACCCTTGAGCCACAGCGCCACTTCCAGTTTTCTGGTGGTTCATTGGAGATAAGAGTCTCATGGACTTTCCTGCCCAGGCTGTCTTTGAACCATGATCCTGAGAGCTCAGCCTCCTGAGTTGCTAGGAAGACAGATGTGAGCCACTGGTGCCTAACTTACTGGTTATTCTTAAAAGCATTTGTGGTCCAATTGCCACTATTTGAGAATTGTAATGAAAATCCTTCTTCAGTCTCTGCAGCACCCCCAAATTAAATTTTGTCAGGCAGCTTGTCAGACTGTTCGTTCATTCACCTAATCTTTAAATGGACTTAAAGAATAAAGGAGCCGGGTGCCAGTGGCTCCCACCTATCCTCACTACTCAGGAAGGAGGCTGACCTGAGAATCATGGTTCAAAGCCAGCCTGGGCAGAAAAGTGCCTGTGAGACTCTTATCTCCAGTGAACCACCAGGAAATCAGAAGTGACACTGTGGCTCAAAGTGGTAGAGTGAAAATTTTGAGCAAAAAGAGCTCAGGGACAGAGCCAGGCCTTGAGTTCAAGGCCCATGGCCAAAAAAAAAAAAAAGAATAAAGGAAACAGGATATATGCTCTTGTATAGCAGCCAGAATGCTCTTGGAAACAAAAATTGCACAGGGTTTTGAATAAAACAACAAATAAGCAGAACATTATTTCGTGTAGACATGAGAAAAAATTAAAATCATTTTAGTGGGAAGAATACTATATATTTGTGTCTAGTTTTGCTCCCAAATAAACCATGAACTAGCCTTGTGGCTTAGAGCATATAACGAAACCATTGCTGATTTCCTGTTCTTTGTTATGGAGAGAGTTGAGTAAGACCAGATGATCCTGGAAAGTACATGCTGATTCTAAAAAGTCCTGTAGTTCTGGTCACAGGAGTCAGGATATCTGTGAAAAAAGGCGAGACAGAATCATGGTAAAGTTCTCTGAGGGGAATTAGAAGATGCAGAAATACTTAGATGCAGAAATACTTACATTGGGTCCGTTTTATTAAACAATTACTCAGTGATAAATGATGAAAGGAAATGTCATGCTTAAGATGTGATTAGAAAAGCATACTCAGAGACAGGTGTGAGGGAGACTTCAGTGGTCAGTGGTGGTCTTTGAAGATGCAGTCTGTTGGGCGGAGACATTCAGAGCAGTTCCAGCCAGCATTGCTCAGGCCCCGCCCCCATTCCTCATTGCTGAGTACTATGGGGTGTGCTGTCTTCCCCGATATCCCCTGAGCTGAATTATTTTCTATTGGGAATTTTAACATTTGTACCTTTGGCAGTGGAAGGACTTGGTTATCTCCATCCCCACCCCTTTGTTCTCTGCAGCAGGCAGGAAGGCCTTTCTGGATCTGTGCCTTTTTGGCATGTACACAGTTTTTACTTCTCATTTCACCATGACCCACCCATCTCCCTGCTGGCTGCCTCCTTCTGACATTGTTTGCATAGAAACTTTATGATGGTCACTAAGAACTCAGTGTCAGGTCAGGTACCCAGCTTTGAAAGTGGACCACCAATAATTATTTCTTACAGTGATATTGGAAGTAATAGCTGATTAAAAAAAAACTGAAAAAATTGATTAAAAATGTAGCCTGGTAGGTGCAGAATTCTCCTTATGGTACACAGTGGGCATCTGTTGGTACTAGGTAGTTTGTTCACTTGGGATGCCTACATTTTCCCCCTAATGCTGAGAAGTAAGCCCAGGTCCTGGCAGGGACTAGACAAGCATCCTCCTGTTCTCTGACACCCCGGGTTTGTGGATGCACAGTTTCACTATGTTGCTTAGGATGGCGTGTGACTGAGTTCCTCCCGCCTCTTCGTCCTGAATGTGAGGATTTCTCTCCCAGTCGCCCTGCCCAGCTTGGGCTAGATTACTTGAACCACAGTATTGAGAAATGTGGATGCTTCCCAGTACTGGCACAGCAGGGATCTGGAAAGCAGGTTACACTGGAAGGGTTCCGAGTGTAGAGGCTGTCTCAGGAGAGAGTTAGCCCAGAAATGGAGGGTTCCCAGCACCAGGTTCTTTAAAACTTGATCTTGCTGGCCACTGGTAGCTTATGTCTGTAATCGTAGCTACTTGGAGGTTAAGATCTGAACATCGTTCAAAGCCAGCCTGGGCAGGAAAGTCTGTGAGACTCTTTACCTCCAAATGAACCTGTGGAAATGGAGCTGTGGCTCGAGTTGAGGGAAAAAATTCAGACAGTGCCCATGTCCTGAGTTCAAGTCCTCGGATGGGCACAACAAAACCCAAGAACTGAAGGGCGTATACATTGTTCTGGTTAAGAGGCACCCAACATTACTGTGGGAGTGGAAATGACTAATAATCATAGTGTAGGGAAGACTGGAAACTACTAATTTTCAAAAAGTTAGTTATTTTTGCGGGGTACTGAAGCTTGAACTCAGGGCCTGAGCATTGTCCCTTTGCTCAAGGCTGGACTTTACCACTTGAGCCACAGCTCCAAGCCAGCTTTCCACCATTTCTCCTGCCAATCTGTTTTCTCCTTGGATCTAAAGTGAGTATCTTGTATATAGCTTAGAAGTGGATTAAAAAACAAATCAGGCTGGCACCGGTTCTCACACCTGTCATCCTAGCTACTTAGGAGGCTGATATCTGAGGGTCACGGTTCAAAGCCAGCCCGGGCAGGAAAGTCCATGAGACTCTTACCTCCAGTAAACTACCAAAAAATCCAGATGTGGTGCTGTGGCTCAAGTGGTAGAGCACTTGCCTTGTGCTGAATTGCTGAGGGACAGTGCCCAGATTTCTGTCTTTTAATTGGGGAGTTTAATTCATTTCTGTTTAGAGTAATTACTGATAGGGACTTTAATTTTTGTTCCTATAATATACTTGTTCCTTACAATTTCTCTATTACTGCCTTCTTGTTTTTGATGGTATACTGTTTTGTTACCCTTTTCATTTCTCTGTATATTTCTTGTATTTCTTAGTTTTCCTCCAGACGTTACCCTGGGGTAAGAGTTAACATATTTTAAAATATAAATATGTTTATATTTTAAATCATGTGGGAAATCAAAAGAACCTACAAGTCCCAAACGGAATACTAGTGATTTTATGTTTACCCATGTAGTGTCCTGATTTACCGTTGTTCCTAACGTCTGCAGATGACTTCAGATGTCTGTTTGGTATCATTTTAGTCTTTTTTCTTTCTCATTTCGGTGTGAAAGACTTCCTTTCATATTTCTTACAACAACTCTAGTAATAAGTTCCTTCAGTTTTTGTTTATCTAAGAATGTTTTCTTCATATTTGGAAGATAATTTGACTTTCTGAACTTTTTTTTAATGTGCTAATCCTGGGCCCTTGAACACCGGGCGTGGGTGCTTTCCCTGAGCTGTTTTGCTCTATCACTTGAGCCATATCTTCATTTCTGGCCTTTTTTTGGTATTTAGTTGAAGATAACGGTCTCACAGCCTTTCCTGCCTGGACTGGGTTTGAACGGCAATCCTCAGATTTCATCTCCTGAGTAGCTAGGATGACACGTGTGAGCCACTGGCTAAGTCTATATTCTTCACTCATATATATGGTTACTAGAGTCTGTTTCATTTGCTTAGTAGTCACCTAGTATTTCACATTGCTTCCTTAAACTCCTAAAGCCAAATGAAAAAGTAAGGGGAACCCACCCCTCCCGATTTATTTATTTATTTATTGGTTGGTTGGTTGTGGGGCTTGAACTCTGGGCCTGCGCGCTGTCCCTCAGCTCTTCAGCTCAAGGCTAGTGCTCTACCACTTGAGCCATGGTGCCATTTCCAGTTTCCTGGTGGTTGATTGGAGATCAGAGTCTCCCGGGCCTTCCTTGGGGTGTTTTCTTGCCTTCCCTGAGCCTGTGCCCAGCCCTGATCACATGGCGAGGCCTTCTTGTTCACCAGTGTACACAGGAACTTTCTCAACTCCTCATCTCCCCGTGTATAGCCGTCCCCATCCTCTTCTCTCTGAGGCGTCTTGAGCTGCCCGTTCCTTGTCGCAGTCTTTCTTTGCCCCCCAGGCTGCCACACAAATAGTTGGCTTTTGGTAAAAGCTACCTCGGAAGACACCCAAGCACTGGGTGGGAATCGCCAAACCAGGTGAACCTCAGGCAAGCCATCGTGCTGCTGCTTCAGGGAACTGTCAGACGAGCTGAAACCTACCCTCACAATTCTCTTTTAAGAACGAGATCTGTAGTGCTCCTTCTGGCATTAGGAGTACATATAGAGGCTTGAAAACACTGCGCAGAATGGAAGATCCTTTTACACTCTGGTTGCCTCCTCCTTTCTCAAACAGGCATTGGAAAAGTGAAACGAAAACCCAGTGTTCCAGACACGGCATCTCCTGCCGATGATAGCTTCGTGGACCCAGGGGAGCGTCTGTATGACCTCAACATGCCCGCCTATGTGAAATTCAACTACATGGCCGAGAGGGAGGACGAGCTGTCCCTGATCAAAGGGACGAAGGTGATCGTCATGGAGAAGTGCAGTGATGGCTGGTGGCGGGGGAGCCACAATGGGCAGATTGGATGGTTCCCATCCAACTACGTGACCGAAGAAGGGGACAGTCCTCTGGGCGACCACGTGGGTTCTCTGTCCGAGAAACTAGCGGCAGTTGTCAATAACCTAAACACTGGGCAAGTGTTGCACGTGGTACAGGCGCTTTACCCGTTCAGCTCATCCAACGATGAAGAACTCAATTTTGAGAAAGGCGATGTCATGGATGTTATTGAAAAGCCGGAAAACGACCCTGAGTGGTGGAAATGTAGGAAGATGAACGGAACCGTTGGTCTGGTGCCAAAGAACTACGTGACTGTCATGCAGAATAATCCATTAACCTCAGGCCTAGAGCCATCACCCCCACAGTGTGACTACATTAGGCCTTCCCTCACTGGGAAGTTTGCTGGCAATCCTTGGTATTACGGCAAAGTCACCAGACACCAAGCAGAAATGGCATTAAATGAAAGAGGACACGAAGGAGACTTCCTCATTCGCGATAGTGAATCTTCGGTAAGTTATTTCGCAAAGGTAAATGGAAATAGAGCTCTGGGTAATTTTTTTTTTTTTTTTTTTTTTTAAAAAACTGGTCGCTGGTGGCTCATGCCTGTCATCCTGGTTTACTCAGGAGCCTGAGATTTAAGGGTTGTGGTTCAAAGCCAGCCTGGGCATGAAAGATTGTGAGACTTATCTCCATTTAATGGCTAGAAAACTAGAGAAATAGAGCTGTGGCTCAAAGTGGTAGAGTGCTAGCCTTGAGCAAAAGAGCTCAGGGATGGCCTCCAGGCCCTAAGTTCAATCCCCATGACCAACCAAAAAAAGAAAAAGAAAAGAAAGGTAAGTAGAAATAGAGCTTGGGTATTTTTTTTTAAAAAAGAGATGTGTGATCACCTGTTGAGATGTGTGGATCACCCATTCAAAGCCAGTTCAGCAGGAAAGTCTGTAAGACTCTTGTCTCCAGTTGACCACCAAAAAAAGCTAGAAGTGGAGCAGCCATGGCTCAAGTGGTAGAGCATTAGCCTTGAACAGTAAACCTCAGGGACAGTGCCTGGGCCCTGAGTTCAAGCCCTAGGACTGGCACAAAGTAAAAAAGGATTGGAGAGTTTAAGTAGCTTTCTTAATGTTTGTAAGCCAAGGGCTAGTCATAAATGTTTCTGAAGGTAAAGTCAGTATTCTTTCCAACTGTAGTTATTTAGTTTTTATTAACATACATTAGTTATATAATGAGGTTTCACCACCATTTCCACATGTGTACAATGCATCCTAGTCACACTCTTTAAACTCATTTGTTTTTTTAAAAATTCTGTTTTTTGGTTTTTTTGGGGGGTAGTGGGTCTTGAACTCTGGGCCTTGGTTCTGTCCCTGACCTTCAGTTCAAGGCTAGCGCTCTACCACTTGACCCACAGCGCCACTTCCAGTTTTCTGGTGACTAGTTGGAGATAAGAATCTCAGAGACTTTCCTTCCCGGGCTGGCTTTGAACCACAATCCTCAGGTCTCAGCCTCCTGAGTAGCTAGGATGACAGGCGTGAGCCATCGGTGCCCAGCTTTGTTAGTTTTTTTTTTAAATTAGCTTTAGTTATACAAAGTTAAAAGTTTCATCAAGTTTCATTTGTCCATGTTTATACGTGGAGATAAACTAGCTCAGTGGTTTCATCCTTATTCACTCTCTTCCGTAGCCCTCCCCTCTCCAGCTGGTGCTCCTGTTCCCCAAGATAGAGCCGATCTTACTTCCCTGTCGTTTTTTCCTTCTTCTAGTGTTTATTATGATGGTATTTTAGGCATGCATATATTTTGTTCAGAATAACCCTACTGCTTTCTCTTTCCCCGACCTCCAGCCCCCTATTGATCCACAGCTTACACTGAGATTCCTTCTGCCGCTTCCTCCATACGAACTTCATCTCTTGTGAACAAAAGAGCTGTAGCCTGATGCTGTCTGGCATTATTTGGCCTTGACCAGTTATGTTAGTTTTGCATTCCTGGAATATTTTCTGAGGCATTAAACTGATAAGTAAGTGGAAAAAAACTGAGAGTAGAATAATGCCCTAGATTAGACTGGAAAAGTGTTTCTCATATTGCGCTTAGATGAAGTATATAAGAAGATATCACTGTAGGAATTCTAAATGTAAAAAGTTGACATTTAAATTCGTTGTTCAAAAGTTAAAATACACTTTTTTTTACATACCTCAAAAACCTATTTTAACACTTTGAAATGCACTTTCAGTAAAAGGTAAGTTATATTGAAGTACTAGAAAAACGTCCATAAAAATGGAGTCAGTTATTTGGACTCTTGTGCACATTTGCGTGGATCTTAAAATTTGATAACATTTATTTTCCTTAATATTGTCCTTATTTCTTGATAGATGATGTCATTGCTTTTCTCCTTATCAGTTCACAATTAGTATTGTTTTGTGTGAATGTAGCTATACAAAAAATGAATGTACTAGTCGGGCGTTGGTGGCTTATGCCTGTCATTCTAGCTACTCAGGAGGCTGAGATCTGAGGATTAAGGTTCAAAGCTCGCCTGGCGCTGTGGCTCAAGTGGTAGAGCACTTGCCTTGAGCTGAAGAGCTGAGGGACAGCGCCCAGGCCCAGAGTTCAGGCCCCACGACTGGACCAAAAAAAAAAAAAAGTACATATATTTATACAAAAGATTGAAAGAAAATGTTTATGTTTAAAGAGATTGAGATTAATTGAACTTCCTAATGAACAATTTGGAGAGCTGCATTTTCTGTTAAATCATGATCTGAAGCACTGTTTGAACCTTTGGCAGTAACTAAAGAGAAAGAGGCACCTGAGGTTTTAATGTAGACTGAAATTCAGTTGAGGAAGAAGATAGCTTTAACATAGAATGTACAGATTTTCTTGGGAGCAGAGTATAGATATTAGGTGGAATATGCTGTTATATTTAATACAATTTTTAAGCTAATGGTCTTGAATAGACATATTTTATTTGGCCTGCATGACACTTTATTTAAACATTTCAGTTCATTGCTAGTATTTAAGTATTAGGGAATTGTATATACAAATACAGACTTCAGATTTCTCTTAAATTTGGAAGCCCATCATTGGCAAGTCTTGAGTTAGTCTGTAGATTCTTCAAGGCAGGAATCCTGGGTGAAGTATCCACTGTCTTTAGGTTAGGCAAACACTGTCATTCTGTCTGTCCATCACCCTGACACCTGTTAACATTACTCTTTGGACTCTTAGGGGCTCATGAGTTTGTGGCTTCTAGAATTTAGGTGTATTTCTCCAGTAGTCAGGCTGAAGCTCTCTTACCTAAGGTAGTGGACTTAAGGATTTGCTGTGGGTTTCATGCTATGGCCATGAATGTTCTGAAACTTGACTGAGTCCTGTCCCTGACTAGATGAATGACTTTGGGTAAGCTAGCTTCTCTGTGCCTGAGTTCTCATTTGTAAAAAGTATTTGTCTTGAGTAAGGGAGCTTGTGTGTGTGTGTGTGTGTGTGTGTGTGTGTGTGTGTGTGTGTGTGATATCAAGTGTGGTGCCTAGCACTTGGTAAGTGTTCAGCTTTTATCAATTAATGGTTTAGTATAAAAATGATGATACAGCTGGGCATCAGGAGGCTGAGATCTGAGGATCACAGTTCAGAGCCAGCCTTGGCTGGAAAGTCTGTGAGACTCTTGTCTCCAGTTAACCACTGAAAAAAAAAAGCTGGAAGTGAAGTTATGCCTCAAGGGCTAGAGGGCTATCCTTGAGCCAAAGAAGCTCAGGGACAGTGCCCAGGCCCTGAGATCAAGCGCCAGGGCCAGCTTTAAACAAACAACAAAACCATATAAGCTTCCAAATGTTTACTGTTACTTGTTTTTTTAATTTTCTCTTTTAGCCAAATGATTTCTCAGTATCACTAAAAGCACAAGGGAAAAACAAGCATTTTAAAGTCCAGCTCAAAGAGACTGTCTACTGCATTGGGCAGCGAAAATTCAGCACCATGGAAGAACTTGTAGAACATTACAAAAAGGCGCCAATTTTTACAAGTGAACAAGGGGAAAAATTATATCTTGTCAAGCATTTATCATGATACTGCTAATCAGAAGTGACTGCTGTACAGCTTTAATTCTCGTCGTACAATTGAAGATGAGGAAAATAGTGATCCAGTCTGCTTGATTGGATATTACTGTTTCTAACTCTGTATGAGAATTGACTATAATATATAAGTATTTTTATTATAACCCAACCCATACATACATACTACATTTGCAATGCATTTGCATAGAACAAGTCCTTATCTTAGGTCTTGTATTTTACTGTTTTCTTCTTGCAGTTTTTGTCTTTGCTTCTAATATTAAGGTTTTGTATTTTGAAAAAAAAATCAAATGATGCAGCTTAGAAATCTTTATAAGGAAGTTCTTTATTGCCTTTCCTTTATTTCCTTGTGAAGATACCTTGTTAGTTTTGTCACGGACTCTCTTCATATAAAATTATATATGGCATATGCTAAAATAAATTTCTTGAAGAGTGTTAATCTTTTTTGTGACTGAATAGCAATAATAAATGAAAAAATTAGAAAATACTGCATTTATCACAAATGTAAATACCGGGTATGTTGTATGTGCCATTATTAAAAATTATTCATTGTCTTCAGTGTACCACAAAACGGGTGTGACATAGGGTAGAAAATGTACAATTTAGCTGGGTGCTGATGGCTCACGCCTGTAATCCTAGGTATTCAGGAGGCTGAGATCTGAGGATCACGGATCACGGTTCAAAGCCAGCCCACGCAGGAAAGTCTATGAGACTTATCTCCAATAAAGGACTAGAAAACCAGAAGTGGTGCTGTGGCTCAAGCAGTAGAGCGCTAGCCTTGAGCTGAAGAGCTGAGGGACAGCGCCCAGGCCCTGAGTTCAAGCCCCACGGCCGACAAAAAAAAAAAAAGAAAGAAAATGTACAATTTGAATTTATAACTTTTGAAACAACAAAAAAAAAAACACTAAATTCTTAAGAATGCTGAGTGATTTTCCCATCTAGTTTTGGAAGGAATAAAGCAGTCTAGCTTTTAAAAGTGAAAATGATAGCTCTAATGTCACTTTCCTCCTACTGTTACATTCCAAAGTTGTTTTAGGGTGAAGTGAGACAAGATAGAAAGCTGAGGAGGCAGGAAAATTACAGTGTTTTTAGCAAACATTAAAAGAGTGAAGACTGAGAAGTTAAAACCAGGAAGTACATTTCTGAATGACAGTTCCATGATGATGACATTTATTTAGGATTGATTGTGCGGCCATCACTGGTGGTTCCGGCCCATAATCCTAGCAACTGAAGAGGCTGAGATCTGAGGATTGTGGGTCTAAGCCAGTTTCAGCAGGGAACATGACACTTACCTCCAGTTAACCACTAAAAAGCAAGACATAGAATGGTGGCTCTAGTGGTAGCGTGCTAGCCTTGAGCATAAAAGCCTAGGAACAGTGCTAGGCCTTGACTTCAAGCCCCAGGACTGGAACACACACACACACACACACACATTTGAAGACTGGTACACACACACACACACACACACATTTGAAGACTAATTTGCCATGGAGTGGCAGCCCTGGTTTTTCCTACTAAAATAATATCAGTAAATACTATTAAGACATGAAGGCCTTTTTTTTTCATTTTTATTAAATTTTTTTTCTAAGAACCCTTTAGTTATTTCAGTTTTTTTTTGTTTATTAAAGTTATTATGGGCACGAAAGTGCTATGTACTTTTATCTTCGTTTTTTTCTGTGACATCCCCTGAGTATTATAAGTTGAGCACAGTACTTTTACATGCATATCATCATGCATGTTAGCATGTGCACCTAGCATGACTGAAGGCTTCCACAGATCCATCATTAAATGTTGCAAGAAGGCTGAGCACACTGCCAGTATCTGAAGAACAAAAAGGCCTAGGAGATGAGCAGCTTAGCTTGTGAGAATAAGTCATCTGTATAGGTACGTGGCTCGTAAGTGCTTTCCAGCTGTAACGCTGTTGGGTAATTCAGAAGTTGCAAAGGTTACCACAGTGTATGTTAATCTTTTCCCCCATGGCAGATTCAACTCTTCCTTTTTTTCTTTCCTTCTTGTCAAAGAAGTGTGGAATTTCACCCTCATCTCTGAGTGCCTGGATTGGAGGTAAGCCAGTCACCTGCCTTAGGCAGGAACGTACCATTGTTCAACCTGTACATGTGGAAGAAGGGACTGTATCAAAGAATGGGAGTCTTCGTCTAAAGTTCAAAGTACCGTTTCCTTTTAAAAAGTAAGAAGCTCACTGCAGCATTTGATTTGCCCTGTTAACAAACCTCCAGAACCTGTGTTTACAGAGGGCCCACTGGGGAAAAAATGGAAATAAAATAAAGTCTCCTAAACCTTACCCCCTTCAGTGTCTTTTCTCTATGCGTAGTTATGGTCCTCTCCTGTATTTCCTCTTACATGAAAATTTTGTCTTAGAATCTGGCAGTTTTTCAGAAATACTTCAATGTCCAAATGATAAAGAGTTTAGCATTAAACGTTTAACCTCTTCGTGTTCAATACTTCGCCAGAAGGTGAGTAATAAAGCTGCTTTTCAAGTGTCTCCTTTACTGCTCACTTTTTTCCCCTTGTAAAACAGTCTGTTGTGTAGGATGGTTTTTATTTTTCCAATGCCACATTGTCAGTTCTGAGGAAATGCATTATTTGGTGCTGTTGCAAATTTGGAGGGAGCTGGCGAGCTGGTTCTGTTGGCGGTAGCAAGATGTTACTCAACTCTTTTATTTTGAACACAATTGACAAGCAAAATATGCACGCTCCACACCCTAAATTCTTGCTGCTACATGATTACCTAAACCAAACGATTGAGAAAATGTGTATTTCTAATTTAGTAATGAAGTGCTCTTTTGATCTGAAAGAATATACAGTTATAAACAAGTGAACACTTGTTTTCTGAGCAGAGCCTAAACTGCTTGGTGGAGTTTTCAATTGCTATAAAGAAGTGTTAAGTTTTTATTCACCATATTCACTGAAGTTAAAATTTTTTTTCCCCCCTGTCTGTTGTGCTGCTTAACCTCAGGGCCTGGCTGCTGTCCCTGAGCTCTTGCTCAAGGCTAATGCTCTACCAATTTGAGCCATAGCTCCACTTTTGGTTTTCTTGTAGTTAATTGGAGATAAGAGTCTCACAGACTTTCCTGCCCAGGCTGGCTTTGAACCATGATCCTCAGATCTCAGCCTCCTAAATAGCTAGGATGGCAGGCATGAGCCACTGGCACCCAACCACTGAACTGTTTATTTTTAAGAATATTTGCTGGCTAGAACACTCTGATTATATTAAATATATCAAAATTGGCCTGACCTACACACTAATAGTTAATTCCAGGTCTTATTTTTGCAGTGCTAACAACTGAACTACAGCACGAGGAGGACACGTGCTCAGTAATCACTGCTGCTGATTTTCAGATGTTTCCATTAGAATAACAAGCTTGGAGCAGGGGGGAAAATGATCTCACTATTGTGAAATAATGTGGCAAAACTGATTGGCAGTTACGAGTAACAAGGCACAGAACACCATTTCCTCCGATTTGTATCTCATGGATGACTTTGAAACTGGGAAACAAATGTAAGTACATATTTAAAAAAAAAAAACCTAAATAAATGCCTCTAAGATATTTACTGGCTTTAAAGAAGTAAAGTTGGCCTGGGATATTTATTTATTTATTTATTTTTGTCGGTCATGGGGCTTGAACTCTGGGCCTGGGCGCTGTCCCTCAGCTCTTCAGCTCAAGGCGAGCATTCTACCACTTGAGCTACAGCGCCACTTCCGGTTTTCTGGTGGTTTATTGGAGATAGGAGTCTCACGGTCTCTCCTGCCCGAGCTGGCTTTGAACCAGGATGGATCCTCAGATCTCAGCCTCCTGAGTAGCTAGGATTACAGGCGTGAGCCACCAGCGCCCGGCTACTGGCCTGGGATATTTATATTGTAAGATGATGGAGAAACTACAGATAACCTTGGAAAAAGGGCGGAGCCAGTGTTTGCCCTGTTGTAAGTGTACTGTTTCATCCAACAGCTCTTTGGCTTGGGTGTTACTGTGATAGACAGGTAGTTTTTAATGAATTAGCTAAAGTAAGAGAACTAGCAAGGTGCAGCTGAGATCCCTAGGCCAGCTCAGAAGACGGGTCAGACCGCAGAGGCCTAGTGGTAATAGACTGCCTTCCTGGCACTGTGCCTTGTCTTCATTCTTTTAACTCCCTGAACTATGGTGTGAGGTCTCGCTGCACCTATTAGAAATGGAAACAATGAGGCTCACGGAGTTGTTTTCTTCCTCTTTGCATCAAAGGGGCCTTCCTTCTTCCTTCTTCGGCCCACCATGACCCAGTTTCTGATCCAAGGCCCCCACGGAAACCCCTCTCGCTTAGATTGCAAATGACTGTGCTTGCAAAAATCCGGAGACATTTCTCGAAGATTACACTTCTGCACCCACCTTGGTAATCCCCTCGTCCGGCCTTGTTTTCAGACCCACAGCTCCCTTGGGGATCTCTCCTTGCTTGCTTTTCCAATTTCGTTTTCTTGCTTGGTCTGCAAATGTAGGTCTTGAGTGGCAGGGTGACAGTCCCTCTCCCCCCCCCCCTTTATCCTCATTACCATCAGCTCGCTGCCCTGGACACCCATCCTCCCAAGACAGGTTCCTAACACACTTGGTGACTTCCTGTGCATCTCAAGTTCAAGAAGCATCCAACTGAGCAGGTGCAGCCTTTTCTGCACCCTGCCTCTCCCTACCCACCTCGGACCCTGCTTCTCTCCATACTTGGAGGTGAGGCGCTGCCATCCCTCTAGTGATCCAAACCAGAACCAGAAAGTCACGTTGGGCGGCCCTTCCCAGGCCCTCCCATCTATTCAGTGTGCGCGAGCTACCCGCCTACCTCCTGTCACTTCTGACCTTGCTCATTTCTATCCATGAACATGGACAACAGTTCGGTGCCTCCTGGCAGCCAGACACTTGTTGAACGGCCGGAAGTACGTCATCTTTGAACTTCACACTCTTCCTCTGATCTTCATTGCTCTCGGAATGCATATCTTAAGCACCTCCCCAAGGTTCCCCTGCAAATACGTTCTCTCAAACCTGTGTTCTATTAGATGAAGAATGGGTGTTGAAAAGGCTGGATCTCCTTCCAAGTTTTAGAACCGGTTTGGATTTTTTAAATCACATGTTTCAGTAATCAGTATAAAATACTCAGCAAAGAGGCTTGTTCCAATTTTTTTTTTTTTTTTTTAACCACCGTCTTGCCCACATTCTGTTTGGAGGTAACCGGAGGTAACTACTCTTGATGGTTTTTTTCCCTTAATTTCCTAGATTTTCATTTTTTTAAATATGCATGTAAGTATACAGCTGTATAGATTTGACTTTTAAAAAGGTATTAATGTTCTCAACGTTTTCTGAAGTGGGTGTGTATTAGCAGAAAGGGCTGAGATTTG
This sequence comes from Dipodomys ordii, assembly GCF_000151885.1. Lineage (NCBI taxonomy): Eukaryota > Metazoa > Chordata > Mammalia > Rodentia > Heteromyidae > Dipodomys > Dipodomys ordii. The sequence continues at coordinate 909,036 of NW_012267409.1, forward strand.
GAAGAGGACACCTATTTGATGAAAGTTAAGAAAAATCTTGCCTGTTCACTGACTTCTAGAAACATCCAGGCTCCCTGGCGGGGGGTGGGGAAGGGTTGGGATGGAGGGGATGTGGGCGGGGGGGGGGGGGAGATGCTTATTGCCCACTTCTGTTCTCCAGGCAGATCATCAAGCTCCCCAAGTCACCTTCTTTCTGGAAATGTCCTAAGCCACTCCCCTTGATGCGATCTCTGGATTTGGACAGAAGGGAAGGTGCTGCAGAGACCGCCCCTTCTGAGCTGTTTGGGCCCGCTCCTCTTTCCAGAACAATTCAGGCTTCATACTACTGAGACTTCAGCTTCTACCTCTGCTGTCCGAAGGCAAGATGGCTGAGATGGACACAGTGCTCCATTCCGGAAGGAAATGACCTTTCCAGACAAACTTAAGTCTGCCAGACACAGGCCTTCGAGATGGTTCTGGAAGGAACCTGGACAAGTCTCTTCACGTGGGTTTTCTGCACTTTGATTCCATGCTCGCTCACGGGTAAGTACGACTTGGAGTACATCGGATAGTTGGGGCCTTTAAGACTTGGTTTGCTTGTTCCGTTTTCATTCGCTTAGCATTTCTGAGCACTTTTTCCCAGCCACGTTCCAGGCAGAGCGCTGATTAGAGATGAACAGAACAGTTGTCTGATTTCGGGGAGCACTGGGGTGCTGCACAGTACACTGACGTCCCTAGCATTTGAGGATTTTGGCACATTTCTCCTCTTCTTTAGTAAGATCCACATTTCTTGTTCCCAGCCCTGAATGAAGACTGGAATCGCTTGGGGGGAGCTTTTGAAGGTATAACTGTCAGGATTTCACAGCTGGAAAAATTCTGTGTTCCTCTCCCAAGCTGTCTGGGCAGTTGAGATTTTTTAAAACTCACTGGGTGGGGCTCCGGGGAGAAGTGATTGATTACTGGGTTGGGCGGGAGAAATGCAAGATGAGACAGGAGCAGGTTGGTTTCTTTTTTTTTTTTTTTTTTAATGTGTGTATGTGTGAAGTAACAAAATGCTTCAAAAAGGCCGGGGCCTGATTGTGAGTGAGATAATGCCCTGGATTGAATCCTGGAATGGAGAAAGATGGGGGCGGGGGGGGGGGATTATAAAGAGCAAATCAAGTCTGGAGTTTAGTTAAAATAACATAGGAGGACTATAATAGCTGATAGGGGAATGTTGGTTCCTTATTTTTGACTAACTGGTTATATAAGCTGCTAGCATCCGTAGAAGCTGAGTGAAAGCCAGCCCCAAATAACTTGGTGTTGTCTTTACAATATTTTCTGTACCTCTACAAACAAGTTAGGCCAAGCCACAGTGGCTCACACTGCAGTTCCGGTCACTGGGGAGGCGCACCGATCAGCAAGCTCAAGATTGAAGGCCAGCTGGGCGCTGGTGGCTCACACCTGTAATCCCAGCTACTCAGGAGGCTGAGATCTGAGGATCACGGTTCAAAGCCAGCCCGGGCAGTAAAGCTCGTGAGACTCTTATCACCAATAAACCGCTAGAAAATTGGAAGTGGCGCTGTGGCTCAAGTGATAGAGCGCTCTCCTTGAGCTGAAGAGCACAAGGACAGCGCCCAGGCCCAGAGTTCAAGCCCCACGACCGACAAAAAAAAGTTTGAAAAAAGATTGAAGGCCAGACTGAGTGAGGGGAGCCATCTTAACCCATAAGCCGGGTATGATGGTTGGCGTCTATAATCCCCGTCTCTTTGGGAGGTATAAATAGGAAGAACCCTGTCTAGAGTAAACCTGGGCAAAAACTCAAGACAGTATCTAAGCAAAATAGGCTGTAAATGTGGCTGAAATAGGAGAGTCTTTGCCTAGTAAGTGTAGGATCTGAGTTCAAGCTTCAGTACTGCAAAAAACAAAACACACACACACACACACACAGATTGATTAGTAACACAGAAGAAGATGGGAATGAATTAGCTTGACCCACTAATCAACCCGAAAATGTTCCCAAACAGCCATAGCAGGAACAACTTAAAATAGCAAAATGGCAGTGTTGGATTTTTAACCATAGAATAAAATCCCTATCTGAGTCCAAAATAACTGAATAGAAAAATAAATGGTGGAGAAGTGGTAACATTTCCTAACAAAATTCCAAGTAACATTTCAAAAATCAGTATTGTGATAATGATTGCAAAAGAAAAATTATCCATCCGTAGATGCAAAAATGCACGGATGAAAGTTGGAGGAGACACTAAAAGCGATCAAGGTCATGAGAAACAAAATAGGCTTTGAAATCGATGTGAAGAGACTAACTAGATAAAACAACGAAGTGGGGAGCTGTGGGCTGGTTCCTTGGGGTGGGGATGTGGAACAACAAGACAGTACAGGAAAAATTGGCAACATGAAAACCAAGACCAATGGCAACATCTTGCTTCTCACACTTCTTGGATGGCTGCTACCTACAGAGGCTGAGTCGAGAAAATACTGGAAATCTCAGTGCTCTTCTGCAATCCCCGAAAGGCTGATGTAGTTTTAAAATGCACCTAATCTGCTTTGCATTTTTACTGGGACAGTGAAATGTGGTGCAGAGCTATTCCTCTTCGAGCGCGTGTCTTGTCATTGTCAGTGGCCAAGGCTTACCGATTTGCTGAAAGACAGCCGGTCCAAGTGTGGTCTGGCTATGTGCATTCATGAACCCGTTATAGGTGATCAAAGTTTTTCATTTCTCTAGGGTAAATGCTTCAAAGAGTACGGTTGTTGGGTCCGATGGTAATTGCTGGTGTCATTTTACAAGCAGACTGTCAAACCATTTTCCAGAGTGAATGTTCCATTTTACATTCCCACCTGCAGCGTGTGGTAGATTCACGTTCTCGCTTGCTTTGCCCAAATTTGAATCTTGTTATTTTTTTTTATAAATGTTGCCATCCTGATAGCTGTGTCACGCTCGCTCTCCTGGTGGTGTTAATTTGCATTTAGCCTCACCCCCTTTTTTTAAGTGAAGATTAAATACCTTGTTATGGGCTTATTTGTATCTCAATATCCCCTGCAGTGAAATGTCTCTTTGTGTTTGGACTGTTTTCTACTTCGATTGTTGGATTTTCTGCTGTTGAGGATTTTTGTTTTGTTTTGTTTTTGTCAGTCCTGGGACTTGAACTCAGGGCCTGGGCACTGTCTCTGAGATTTTTAATTCAAAGCTAGTGCTCCACCACTTGAGCCACAAAGCCACTTCCAGTTTTCTGGTGAATAATTGGAGATAACAGTCTCACGGACATTCCTGCCCGGGCTGGCTTTGAACCTTGATCCTCGGATCTCCGCCTCTTGAATAGCGAGGATGAACCACCCGTACCTGGCTAAAGTTTTACATATGTAAATTCTGGGTATATTTTGTTAGACTTATACCCATGTGTTTCTTTTTCTTTCTTTTTTATAATTATAATTTTAATGTCATCTTATGTGTACAAGTGTTCATAAGTAGTCTTTAGAAATATAATTAACTTGTGTGTTTATGATATATCCTGTGAACGTGCGTATTAATTTGGGGAATTGTTTTTGTTCCGGATTCCAGGGGCTTTTCCACAAAGCCTGCTAATTGGGGAGCTTTCCTACTTCCTTTCTAGTATGTATTCTTTTTACTTCCCTTGTTTGCCCTGTAACAATGGCTAGAATTTCCAGTGTTCTGTTGAATAAGAGCAATGTGAGTGGGAGTCTTTGCTTGTTCCTGATCCAGAAGAACACATTTAGTCTCTCCATTAAGTAAAATTTACCTGGAGCTTTTCTTTTCTTGTGGTCAGTCATGGGGCTTGAAGTCAGGGCCTGGGCACTGCCCCTGAGCTCTTTTGCTCAAGGTGAGCTCTCTACCATTTTGAACCATAGCGCCACTTTTGATTTTCTGGCAATTAATTGGAATAAGTGGACTTTGCTGCCCTGGCTGGCTCTGAACTTGTGATCCTCAGATCTCAGCCTCCTGAGTAGCTAGGATGACAGGCGTGAGCCACTGTCACTTAACTTGGAGAGAAGTTTGCTTCACTTTGATAGTGTTAGATTATTTTTTTGTTAATGCTTTTTCTGAGTCAATAGATAGGCGTGCATGGTTTTCTTTATGTCTTTGATATAGTAGATAACATTTATTGATTTCCTTTTTTCTTTTCTATTGTTGGTCGTGGGGCTCGAACTCTGGGCCTGGGCGCTGTCCCTCAGCTCTTCAGCTCGAGGTGAGCACTCTACCACTTGAGCCACAGCACCACTTGTGGTTTTCTGAGTGGTTTATTGGAGATAAGAGTCTCACAGACTTTCCTGCCCGGGCTGGCTCTGAACCCTGATCCTCAGAACTCAGCCTCTTGAGTAGCTAGGATGACTGGCGTGAGCCACTGATGCCCAGCTATAAAGCTTTGTATTCCCCAAATAGAGCATTTATTTATTTTTCTACACTACCAGGGGGAAGAGTGTGAGAGAAGGCCTTGCCTCCTCCTCCCTGCCTCCCTCTCCCCTCCAGCTCCTCCCCCAGCCTCTTTCTTTCCTGTCTCTTTGATGACTTCCAGGTTAGAGCTGGTGAGATCAAGAGGCCTCCCAGTGCCCCACATACACACCAGGCCTTTCCTTCTTGGTCAGACCACAGATGCTTCGGTGACATGAAGGTACATCACCAGAGAATCCTTTCCTAGACGAGAGGCGAGGGAACAAGACAAGATGTCCCCTCAGAAGCAAACCCCGCCCCATTCCCTGGTAGCCGCAGAGCTTGGCGATAAACACCAGGCGCCAACCTGGAGACTGGCGCAGGGAAGGAAGGGCTGAATTGAAGGAACCGTGTGTGCACCGGCAGGAGCCTTGCTTGCATGGGCCTGGCATGAAGAGGGTGGGGTAGGAGGCGCGGCCTTATGCAAGATGGCGTAGACCATCACAGCTAAAGCAAAGCCTGGATTCAGGTCAGCCTGACACAGACATTGCCAATGACAGACCTCAGGATGAGTACCTAGACGATGAAGGATCTGAAGAGCAAAAGTGATCAAAGAATGTGCTTTAGAAATGGCATGATAGTCCCAAATAGACGTTGGTCCAAAAGAAGCCACACAAGTGCACAAAGAGAATGGTTAACACTACTCATCACCAGACAGGGACAAGCCCAGATCACAGCCTGAGGATCTGAGGATCGAGGTTCAAAGCTAGCTCCGGCAGGAATATCTGTGAGACTTTTATCACCAATGAACCACCAGAAAACTGGACGTGGCGCTGTGGCTCAAGTGGCAGAGCGCTCACCTCGAGCTGAAGAGCTGAGGGACAGCGCCCAGGCCCAGAGTTCAAGCCCCACGACCACCAACAGCAAAAAAGCAAAGGCAAAACCTCAGGGCCACTCTCTTCCTCCCCTCCCCGAAAGAAAATGGAAGGTTAGCTGTTAGGATTACTAATATTCCATTTTATCCCGAAGGCAGAAGTGCAACCACAGGAGCACAAAGGGTGATGAAACTAAGAGTTGTTTCTGGTTAGTGATCCTGTGAGGTCTCCATGAGACACGCATGGGAAACTGGCCTTCTACCTCCGTGACACTACCCATCAGCCTCTCTGTCTGCCTTCCTCCCAGATCCTGGGGCTGTGGTGCCCGCCCCGCAGAACCTCTCTGTCCACTCAGCCAACATGAAGCATCTCTTGGTGTGGAGCCCAGTGATCCTGCCTGGAGAAACAGTCCACTACTGGGTTGAGTACCAGGGGTGAGTTTTTTTTTCTTTTTTTGTCGGTCGTGGGGCCTTGAACTCCAGGCCTGGGCGCTGTCCCTCAGCTCTTTCAGCTCAAGGTAAGCTCTCCACCACTTGATCCACAGCACCACTTGTGGTTTTCTGAGTGGTTTCTTGGAGATCAGAGTCTCATGGGCTTTCCTGCCTGGGCTGGCTTTGAACCTCGATCCTCAGATCTCAGACTTCTGAGTAGCTAGGATGACAGGTGTGAGCCACTGGCGCCCGGCTCAGAGCTCATATTTATGAGCTTGTGTGTGCGTGGGCCCTAGGAGAGAGCTGAGCAAGCCAGGGAAGTTGTTCCGTGGCTGTGATAGTGCACTTGTAGTGAGTCACTTGTCTTAAATGAGTTTCACTCTGACCAGAAATGGACACATCTTTTGTCAGTAAGTGGGACTTGAACTCAGAACCTCCCTTATGCCTTTAGCTTTTTTGGCTCACAGCTGGGTGCTCTACACTGGGTGCTCCACTTCCGGCTTTTGCCACTTCACTGGAGATAAAAGAGTCTCAGGAACTTTGCTACCCAGGGGTTGGCTTCGAACTGCAATCCTCAGATCTCTGTTTCTCCAGTGGCTAGAAGTAGAGGCGTGACCCACTGGTGCCTAGTGAAGGCTTATTTTTCTCCAGTCCTGGGACTTGAACTCAGAACCTGGGCACTGTCCCTGAATTTCTTTCGCTCAAGGCTACCTACCACTCTGCCACTTAAGCCACAGCACCACTTGCAGTTTTGTTTTGTTTTGTTTTTTTCTGTGTCTCTGGTGCTGAGGAATGGAGCCCAGGGCCTCATGCATGCTAGGCGAGCACTCTACCACTGAGCCACCTTCCCAGCCCCTTCTCTCAGGAATGGTTTGACGCTGACCGATGATGTCACACTGTACCTTTCTCTCCCCGGGCCCAGGGAGTACGAGAGTCTGTACATGAGCCACGTGTGGATACCCAGCAGCTGGTGCTCCCCGACCCCAGGCCCCGAGTGTGACGTCACCGATGACATCACGGCCACGGTCCCGTACCGGCTCCGCGTCAGGGCCACGTCGGGCCCACGGGCGTCAGCTTGGAGCGCCCTGAAGCCACCGTTTAATCGGAACTCAAGTAAGGTGCCACGTCTCTTCTCTTCCCGTCCCATCTCTTTTAGGAGTCATTCCCGCCCAGGCTTGGGCATTCCAATGATCCTCGCAGACCTCACGCTTTCACTTAGCTTCTTCACTTCAGACTGGTGCTCTACCACTTGAACCACGCCAGCTCCACCTTTACCCTTTTTTGCTAATAAATTGGAGAGGAGAGTCTCCCGGGTTTGTCTGTGTCCCTCTCCCCAACCACCGCCCCCCCCTCCCAAGGTTGGCTTTGAACTGGGACTCTCACATCTCAGCCTCCTGAGTAGCCTGGATTACAGGTGTGAGCATCAACGCCCGGTCCTGGTGCTTTATCCACCTCAGGCTTACTGCCCATGAGCAGCTTCATGTGTGAAAACAGTTTGCATTCCATAGGCTGAGATAGATTCGGATCTGAGATGTAGAGGGGCAGATGGAGGAGAGAGGATGCCTAAGTCACCACTTTGGGGTGGTGGCATTGGGAAAGATGAGCTCTGGCCTCACAGTCCCAAGACTTGAATAGGAGACTGTCTCTGGTGCTTTGACACGGAGGTCCCTCCATGGTGGCACTGGCGCCCCTGGTGGTGGGTCCCGGTATGTCCGTTGCATGGTCTGCATTGTCCTTGAGCAGCAGCAGTCACTGATCACACAGGATTTTTGTTGTTGGTCCTAGAGCTTGAACTCAGGGCCCGGGCGCTGTCCCTGAGCTCTTCAGCTCAAGGCGAGCGCTCTACCACTTTGAGTCACAGCGCCACTTCTAGTTTTCTTGGTGGTTTCTCAGAGAGGAGAGTCTCACGGACTTTCCCGCCCGGGGTTGGCTTTGACCCGCGATCCTCACACCTCAGCCTCCTGAGCTAGCTAGGATGACAGGCGGGAGCCACTGGCCCCCGGCCCGCACAGAGTTTTAATGAGCAACTCTACACCCTTCCATGTTGTAAATGTGACTCTCCTTCTCCTCCAATGAGAACACTAAGCAATCAGCCCACCCACCCAGCGACCCACCAACAGAGAGGCGCAGTTGGAAATCAGATCAAAGCCAGACCTGCCAGTCATCAGGGGTAGCTAAAGGCTTGGGAGTAGATGAGCTGGTTCATGAACAAGAGATGAGGGACACGGGGATCCCGAGGTGGGGTCCCGGGAAAGCTCAGCTATGAGAATGCGTATGGAGGGAGGGAAAGCAGGTGGCTGGACAGGCAGAGAGCTGTGGAGCAGAGTGGAAAGCTCTGGAAAGTCAGGAACAGACCCCCTTCCCTTCCCTTCTTTTCTTCTTCTTTCTGCCAGTCCTGGGGCGGGGGGGGGGGCTTGCACGCTGGGCATTGGCACTGTCCCTGAGCTTTTTCACTCAAGCTTTATTTAGCACTTCACTATTTGAGCCACAGCTCCATTTCTAGATTTTTGTTTTGTTTTTGATGGCTAATTAGAGATAAAAGTCTTATTATCTGTCTGGCTTTGAACCCAGATCCTCAGATCTGTTGGGAGATGCTATTACTATTACTATTGTTGTTGTTGTTGGTCGTGGGGCTTGAACTCTGGGCCTGGGTGCTGTCCCTCAGCTCTTCCGCTCAAGGCTAGCACTCTACCACTGGAGCCACAGCGCCACTTTAGGTTTTCTATCGGTTTATTGAAGATATGTCTCCACAGACTTTCTTGCCCTGGCTGGCTTTGAACTGCGATCCTCAGATCTCAGCCTCCTGAGTAGCTAGGATGACAGGCGTGAGCCACTGGCGCCGGGCCCGCCATTATTATTTTATTATCATTATTATTGTCCCAGGAATGCCCAGAGCTGAGAGCCTGAAGACAGAGGAGGTAAGAGGGGAGGCAGGAATAGAAAGAGTGGAATAGAATGGGAATAGAATAGAAATGTCAGTGAAGAGTTCAGGATTTTCTGCCAGGCCTCCACCCCAGGCCTCCGAGCCGGCCAAGAGCACCACAGCTCTGCCAGACAGCATCCGGGCATCCCGGTGTCACGGGCCAAGCCCCTCCCCCACCCCCTAGAGGGCTGGCACCTCTGCGGGAGGGAAAGCCAGGTCAGGGGGAGCTAAGGACTGGGCTGCCCATGCTTATGCTTAAGGGGCCAGAGTACACAGAAACAGGCCTGGCTCTGGCTGCTGGGGGTGGGGGGGTGGGGGTGGTCAGTAAGTGTCAGTCTGCGCATGTGTCTGAAGCTCCCCTGGGAAGCTTCTGCAGTGGAGTCAGCCCTGAGTTCAATCCCTAGTCTGGGCAGTCTCTATCTTGAATTGGACATGTCTGCCTGGGCTGGCTTGGAACCACGATCCTCGGGTCTCAGCCTCCCGAGTAGCTAGGATGACAGGCGTGAGCCACCAGCACCCGGCAGGCTTAGGTCTCTTGAGCTTTTTTTTTTTTTTTTCTGCCCAGGGTTGGCCTCTGAGAACGATCCTCTCACCTCCATTTGCAGCAGAGCTGGGATTACAGGTGTGCAGCACCATGCCCGGCCCTTTCAGGTCCTTTCCCCTTAAGTCTCATATCCCTGAAGATGGAGGTCTGAGATCCCAGTGCTGATCATGTGGGAGTTCAGGTGGAGGGATCGGAGTCTCTTCTCCCGCCGGAAGTGGTTCAGAGGAGCAGCCTGACCTCCCTTGTCTTCCCGTCTCCTACCCAGGCATACGCTGTTCCTGGTGTGACAGCGGGGAGGAACATGTTTTGCTTTCTGAAATCTCCCCCGAATACCCGCTGAACCCCATGCAGAGCTGTTAATCCGGGACGCTGTGCACAACCCCACTGGCAAAGACCAGCCCAGAAGCGCTCAAGAGAGAGAGCTCGGGCCGGTGTGTGCCCAGCGTCAGGACATAACAGCTGGCCACACACCGTGGCTCACGCCTGCAATCTCATCTTACTCAGAAGGCTGAGATGTGGAGAATGGAGGTTAGAAGCCAACCTGGGCAGAAAGAGGCCCTAAGGCTCCGTGTCCAAAGAAAGCAGCAAAGAAAAAAAGCTAGGCTGGAAACTCAGGTGGTATAGAGCAATAGTTGGTAAACTGAGCAATAGGACATTCCCGAGTTCAAATCCTGGTATTAGCCTCTCGAGGAAAGAGAAAAAATAGCTCCTGAGCCAGGTGCCCGTGGTTCATGCCTGTAATCCTAGCCACTTGGGTTTGAGACCAGCTAAGGCAAGAACTTTTCAAGACCCTATCTCAACCCGTAGCTGGCCACGGTGGTGTGCGCCTTTCACCCAGCAATGTGGAAGGCTGAAATAGAGAGGATCGAGGTTCCAAGCCAAACCCTGGGCAGAAAAGCTCAGAAGACACCATCTCAACAGACAAAGCTGGGTATCGTGGTGCATGTCTGTCAACCCAAGAAGTGTAAAATAAGGAGGATCGTGGGTCAGGTGGGCAAAAAGGGAGATGCTATCTCAAAAATAACCAGAACAACAACAACGACAAAAGTGGGGGGTGGGATAGAGGGATGGCTCAAAATTGAGTATTTTCCCCTCCCCCAAAATAATAAAGGGAAAGAGATAACGTCTACGTGAAGAGAAAATGGTTAAAATAAATGCTTTCATGCCAGGCCCTGGAGGCTCCCGCCTGTCATCCTAGCTACTCAGGAGGCTGAGATCTGAGGATCACAGTTTAAAGCCAGCCCAGGCAGGAAAGTCCGTGAGACTCTTATTTCCAATGAACCACCAGAAAACCGCAAGTGGCGCTGTGGCTCAAGTGGCAGAGCGCTCGCCTTGAGCTGAAGAGCTGAGGGACAGGTGCAGAGTTCAAGGCCCAGGACTGACAGAAAAAGCAAAAATGCTTTTGTGAGCACCTGCTGCATTCAGGCCCGGGCTCCTGGGCTCCATCAGACCCTTCTTTTTTTTTTGCCCATGACCACTGCTACATTTCCACGGGTGACCAGGTCGCTTGTGTCCCTGGGAAGTGAGTCCCGGCTGGGCTGCCTGTGATCCTCCCTTTGCTCCGCTCCACAGCCCTCCTCCTCCCGCCCAGGATGGCCGTCAGGAAGGATGGCTCCCACCTGGTGATTGAGCTGGAGGACCTGGGGCCCCAGTTCGAGTTCTTCGTGACCTTTTGGAGGAAGGCGCCTGGGGCCAAGGTAAGGTTTCTAACATGGGCCTTGGGGTCAGGCCCGACCCGGAAGTGCTAGTCATCTGAGATGGACAGTCTTGGCTGACGTGTGTGTGAAGGAGACCACTGGCCTTTTCAACACTGCTTGTGTGTCCAACCTAGGCCTTGGCTGAGAGAGGGGTGTGTGTGTGTGTGTGTGTATGCACGTGCGCACACGTGCTCGTGGACTGGGACTTGAATTTGAACTCAGGGCCTTAAGCTCTCCCTTAAACCCCACCCCCCCCACCAATGATTGGTGCCCTACCACTTGAACCACAGCTCCACTTCCGGCTTTTTGCTGGCTCACTGCAGAGAGGAGAGACTCATGAGACTTTTTTTCTTCCTGGGCTGGCTTTGAACCACCATCCTCAGACCTCAGCCTCCAGAGAAGCTGGGATGACAGGCGTGAGCCGCCTAGCTTGGGAGTCTTTCCAGACCTGGTCTAGCTGAAGTACATCAACTGGTCTCAGCCGGTTTGGGGCAACAGAACGGGGCGGGATGGTGTGCAGAGCACGTGATCCGGGGTGTGGGTCTTGGCTGAGTGTAGAAGCCATGGAGCAAGGGAGCCAGGAGTCAGGCTGCTGACGACCAAGCCCAGCTAATTACAGCCAGCCGGAGGAACACGCCCATGGAAAGGGGGGCCCGCCTCCCCCACCTCGTAGCCAGGGTGTATCAGACCCCAGTCATTCCAGCCCCCTTGTGCCTAGGACTGTGTCTCCCTAGCATCTCAGCCCAGCCCCTTGCCCCTTCCCCTGGAGGGGCTCAGTTTCTCTAGACCCAAGTCCTCAGCCAAGAACCGTCATTGTCGTGCATTACATTAGTCCAAGTCTGGGGGTTGCAGAAGCCAGCTGGCCTCCTGGGGATCCTCTCAGGCGGGCGCCCGGGCCACTGCTATACCCCCTGCACACTTAGTTTTTGGAGGGGGTTCCTTGGAAAAAGTGGAGCAGGCCACACCAGCGTCAGAATTTGTACCCTGAGTCACACGGACTGGGCCCAGACAAGCCTGTGCAGGCTCAGGGCGGGCGGAGGAAGAAGGTGGGCAGATGGTGGATGGACAGACGGGTGGCTGGGTGGACAGGTGAGCCTTCTGGCTCCAGTGACCTCTTGTGCCAACCGCTGGCCACACGCAGCCCGGGCACAGCTAGATTCCCCACCTTCAGGTCTCTGCCCTGATGTTACCCCCCTCCACTTGTGTTTTTTCTTTTCCATTCTTGGTGGTACTCAGCTTTGAACTCAGGGCCTTGTATACTTCTCAGACCGGCACACTATCCTTTAAGCCAGGCCTCCCAGCCGTTTTTGCTTTGGTTTATTTCACAGGCCAGTTTGGGCACTTTTCCTCTCAAGTAGCTGGGATTGTAGGCATGCACTACCACACCCGGCCCAAACACTTTTTTTTGGCCAATCTTGGAGTTTGAACTCAGGACACTGTCACTGAGCTTTGGCTCAAGGCTAGCGCTCTACCCCTTGAGTCACAGGGCTACTTCTGGCTTTTTCTGTGTCTGTGATAGTGAGGAATCGAACCCAGGGCTTCATGCATGTGAGGTGAGCCCTCTACCACAGAGCCACCTTCCCAGCCCCTGCCTTTTTCTCCCTCTCGGTACGTATTTATTGGACGCTCGACAGACAATAGGGTCTCTGTCCGTTTTGTCCCAGTGTCCGGTGTGTAGTAGCTGCTCAGCGAACGCAAAGGCACGGATTGCTCATGTGCACGGCTGTGTCGCTATCTATGTCTCCCTGGGGCTCGTCGCCCCTTCCCTTCCTGCCCCCCTTCAGAGGCCCTGTCTCTCTTCCTCCCAAAGGAACATGCCAAGGTGGTGAGGAGCGTGGGCTTCCCTGTCTACCTGGGGGCCATGGAGCCGGGCGCCGTGTACTGCGTGAAGGCCCGTGCGCTGGTCCGAGCCATCGCGAGACGCAGCGCTTTCAGCCAGGCGCAGTGCGTGGAGGTGCAAGGTGAGGTGTTCTGTCTGGCGCGGCACCCCCTGTGCAGCGGGCGGCCCGCTGAGGCCTGCTCTGAGGCCTGCCCAGAGTTCTGGGTCTTCTCCTTCATTTACATGTATATATTTTGGTCAGTTGTGGGGCCTGAACTCTGGGTCTGGGCGCTGTCCCTCAGCTCTTCAGCTCAAGGCAAGTGCTCTACCACTTGAGCCACAGTGCCACTTCCGGTTTTTTGGTGGTTTATTGGATCAGAGTCTCATGGACTTTCCTAGCCCAGGCTGGCTTCAAACCGCAATCCTCAGATCTCAGCCTCCTGAGTAGCTAGGATGACAGGCGTGAGCCACCGATGCCCAGCTCTATTTATTTTTTTTATCTTTAATGGCCTAAACATCCTACAGTGTTTAAAAACTCTTCACAAAAGAAACAAAACCAAAGTCTGGGAAGGTGGCTCAGTGGTAGAGTGCTTGCCTTGCATGCACAAGGCCCTGGGTTCCATTCCTCAGCACCACATAAGCAGAAAAAGCCAGAAGTGGTGCTGTGGCTCAAGTGGTAGAGCGCTCGCCTTGAGCTGAAGAGCTGAGGGACAGCGCCCAGGCCCAGAGTTCAAGACCCATGACCGACCAAAAGAAAAAGGAAGAAAGAAAGGAAAGAAAGAAAGAAAACCAAATCAAGCCAAAGTCCCCAGCGCCTTGAGCTCAGGGCCTGGATGCCATCCCTGAGCTTGATTGTTCAAGGCTAGGGTGCTGCCCCTTGAGCCACAGCTCCATTTTTGCTGTTTCCTGGGGGATAAGAGTCTCATAGACTTGCCTGCCCCGGGGCTGGCTTCGAATCACGATCCTCACATCTCAGCCTCCAGAGTAGCTAGGATGCCAGGCGGGAGCGCCGGCGCCCAGCTGGCCTTGGCTTATTTTTCTAAGGGCTCTCACTCCATGGGTGACCTGCGATCAGTGACTAGCCATTCTGAGCATAAAAGGGGGTCCCCACATGTACTGTGGTACACATCCAGCTCCCTTGGAGAGGTGACCCCGACACCCACAGTCAGAGTCGGAGAGGAGTCGTCACTTGCTCATGCACAGGAAATCTTCCATAATAGGAATCCGCACCAGCAGCCAAGTGCGCAATACTTTGTTTTCCATCGCCGCCCAACCCTGTTCTGTGCTGTTCTGCTTCCCTCTCCACCTGGCACCCTGCCTTCCTCCTGCAGCTATGCCAAGCACGGGGGGGAGGAACTTTCTGGAAACTTCTGGAAGCCTTTGCATAGAAGCTAGAACGATGGCAAGGACTCACGGGCCCACCCCTGATGGCTCAGGAGGCAGATTGCACAGAGGAGGCCCAGGACTAGAGGCTCCTTCTTCAGCAGGGCTTTTCTAACTCGCTCTTAACTGTCCCGTTCCCCAGGAGAGGCTCTGCCCCTCGGCCTGGCCCTGTTTGCCTTTGTCGCCTTCATGCTGTTCCTGGTGGCCCTGCCAGTCTCCATCTGGAAGACGGGTCAGCTGCTCCGCTACTGCTGCTGCCCCATGGCCGTCCTCCCGGACACTCTGGTAACCGCGTGCGCTCTGTCTCTTCTCAGCCCGACGCTGACTGCGTGTCGCTGGGGCCTCCTTCGTTGGGCATGGCTGTGCTTTGCGCTTTTGTCGGTGATGGTTGCGGGACTTGAACTCGGGGCCCGATCGCTGTGCCTGAGCGTTTGGGACTCAAGGCTAGCTCTCTTGTCCCTGTGAGCCACAGCGCCACTTCCAGTGTTCTGGTGCTTCATTGAAGAGAAGGAAAGTCAGCGATTCTTCTACCTGGGCTGCGATCCTCAGATCTCAGCCTCCTGAGAAGCTGGGGAGGCCGCCAGCAGCCTTTTGCACGGGTGGATAGGGGTTTGCCCAGTGGGGAGAGGAATCTGGATAGGACTCCATGGCTGTCTGGGTCCTTTGCGCTTGCTACTAAAAGAATACCACAGGCTGGGTATTTATAAAGAAGAGAAGTTCCCTGGATAAGCAGTTTTGGAGGCTAGGATCACATGACCTCAGGAGCCTTGCGTAACCAGCATGGAGCCGTTCAATGGGCCGCGCCTTCCTGGCCTCACTGTTGCTCTGGGGGTTCAGCTTCCACCACAAACTTTTTAGGGGACACATTCAAACCATAGCAGCAACTACAACTCCTCTCCCCCCTTCTGTTTTCAACTCCTCCTCCTCCCCCTCCTCCTCTACCTCCTTTTCCTCCTCTGCTTTCTGTTTATATTGGAGACTGATTGGCAGGCAAACGCTGGACCCCTTCAACCACGTCTGCCATCAGCTTTTTTTGTTCTTTTCTGAATTTACAACTGTGAATTCTTTCTGATCATTTTTGCCTTTTCTTTCTTTCTTTTTTTTTTTTCTTGTTGGTCATGGGGCTTGAACTCTGGGCCTGGGCGCTGTCCCTCAGCTCTTCAGCTCAAGATGAGCGCTCTACCACTTGAGCCACAGCGCCGCTTCCTGTTTTCTGGTGGTTTATGGGAGAGAAGAGTCTCACGGCCTTTCCTGCCCGGGCTGGCTTTGAACCGCGATCCTCAGATCTCAGCCTCCTGAGTAGCTAGGATGGCAGGCGTGAGCCACTGGTGCCCGGCATCTTTGCCCTTTTAATGGCTATGTTTCGTCCACTAACATTTCATATAACTGATGGGCGTGGTTGGACACAGGTCTATGATTTTATCTTCTGTTTCCCTTATCTGCTTTTTTTGGGAGGTGGGGTGGGGAGCGGAGGAAACTTCTGTGGGGTGTTCTTAGAGAAAGAGCACTGACCACCAGGGCCCTTCAGGAACTGCTGGGCAGATGATTCTAGATGACGCTGGAAATCATTGATCCAGGAACGGGTTTGTCTTTGGAATTTGTTGTTGTTTCCTCTCGAAAGTTCTGGAACCCAGTCGCTCCTTGGGCTCGTCTTTATGCTCGCTCCGGACAGCTGATGGTTTCCTCTAAAACTTGATTTTCAGAAGATCACCAACCCGTCGCAGAAGCTCGCGCCCTGCCGGAGGGAGGAGAAGGTGGACGTGTGCGTCATGACCGACCGTGCTGCCCCCCGGAGAGGGCTTCCCCACGCGGAGCTAGCAGATGTGGGGGAAGGGCCTTGAGGAAGAGACTGCCATGTCTGCAGGGCCCAGGAGGGGGAGGCCAGGAGGGGGAGGCCTGGAGGGGGAGGCCTGTGTTCCAGCCTCCTCTTTAGAGAAAGGACCAGAGACGGAGGAGCAGGCCTCAGGCCGCTGTGGGAGAGGAAGCGCTGAGCCCCCCCCCCTTCCCCCAGTGATGTGGGACAGAGAGATGGGGTCTCCTCCCATCCTCTTTACTTATTTGTGAAGGAGATCAGCTACCTATGAGTTAGGTTCCCCCACACACACCCCCACCCCCTGTCTGTCTGTCCATCTGTCTGTCTGTCTGTCTGCATCCAGCAGGGAAATGGATGGTAATGTACACTGTGTTGGGTTCGAGTCTTCTGGACAGCAGGAGGCTGAGATGGGAGGATGGCGGTTCAGAGCCAATCCCCAGGCAGGAAAAAGCCCGAGAGACTCTTAACCTCCAACGGACCACCAGACCCCCGGAAGGGGCGCCGTGGCTCTAAGAGGTAGCGCGCTCTCCCTTGAGCACAAAGAGCTCAAGAGACACCACCCAGGTTCTGAGTTCAAGACCCCACAACTGACAAATAAAGTGTCCCCCCCCCCCCCGAGTCATCTTTTGGGTTCCTGACTAAAGTGGGCCTTAGAAGATTTTCCTTCTGTTGTCAGCCTCAAAGACCCTCTGGGGTGAAGGGAGTTGGGGTACCCCCGGGTAGCATGAGGGTAAAGTGGGAGAGAGGGGGGGGTCTCAGTTCTCAGCACACGGCCCCGTGGGAACTCAAGGGCCCAGGGCTGGCCTGGGCGGGCTGTCATCTCTGGCAGCCAGGTGCCCCATGGTCTGGTGGTTGAGGGAGGCAGAGGCTGGAGGATCGCCATCCGAGGCTGGCCTGGGCCAGAAAGCTAAGCTTTAATCGGGGTCATTCCACATCCTCCACCACCAAGCCAGGCAAGAAAGCCTGGTACTGGACAGAGGTGGGTGGTGTTAGCCCCGAGAATCCGGGTCATCCGCACATAATCCCAGCGGCCCGAGGGAGGCTGATAAGCTGAGGCCTCAGAATGGAGGCCGGGCTGGGCGAGGCTCACAGAAAAATCGCCAGGACACGGGATCAGGTCAGCAGTCAGAACGCACACCTGTGCCCGCGGGCAGAGCCGCCGGGGCGCTGCCGGGCACACTCGCCTAGCTTCTGTCCTAACCAGGCCTTCCGCAGCCAAGCTCTTCTCTCCCACACACGCAGCTCTGCTAAAGCTCTCTGAAGTTGTTCTGGGAGCGTCTGGGCCCTGTTTTCCCTGGGTGTGGTAGTACACACCTGTAATCCCAGCACTGGGAAGACCTGGAGGAGCAGAATTCCAAGTCTGGTTCCCTCCCTGTTTTCCATGCTTCCTATTTATCCTTTGATCAGAGTGATGACAGGTGTGGTGTGGTGTGTGTGTGTGTGTGTGTGTGTGTGTGTATCTGGCCTTTGATCAGAGTGATGACAGGTGTGGGGTGTGTGTGTGTGTGTGTGTGTGTGTGTGTGTGTGTGTGTGTGTGTGAATCTGGCCTGAGGGAATGGGCGCCCACCTAGAAGGAAGGTGCATCTTACGTCCATGGGCGTCTGGCGCCACCTTGTGGCCGAGCCCTGGACACGCTCCCCGGCTTCTGGCCTAGGGAAAGGTCTCAAAAGTCTGGACCCTGGTGCCAAGGCCCGCAGGCAGCTCAGGCCCAGACACGGCTAGCTGCATGACCAGTAGTGGAGCCGCCTCCTGGCTGTTTTCCCGCCTCAGTCTACACTGTTACATCTTCCCTCTGGGTCGCAGTTCCTGTTTCCTCCCTCCCTTCTGCCCTCCCTCCCTCCCTCCTCCTTTCCTTCCTTACATCTTTTCTTCCTCCCTCCCTCCTCCCTCCCTTTCTTTCTTTCTTTCTTTTTTTTTTTTTTGCTGGCCCTGGCTCTTGAACTCTGGGCCTGGGTGCTGTCCCTCAGCTCTTCAGCTCAAGGCTAGCGCTCTACCACTTGAGCCACAGAGCCACTTCCGGTTTTCTGGCAGTGAAATGGAGATAAGAGTCTCACAGACTTTCCTGCCCAGGCTGGCTTTGAGCAGTGATCCTCAGCCCTCAGCCTCCTGAGTAGCTAGGATGACAGGCGGGAGCCACCGGCACCTAGCTTTACATTAAAAAATAATTGTTATTATACAGGTGATCTGCAGAGGGGTTGCTGTTACACAAATCAGGTAATGAGTACAGTTCTTTTTGGACAATGTCACCCCTCGCCTCCTCCTCTCCCGTTTTCCCCTCCATTCCTGGTTCTTAAATATTTAAAAAAAAAATCTTATTTTTCTTTTTCTGTTTCCGGTCTGTTCTGGGGCTAGACTGACTTTCTGGGGGTGTTTCTCAGGAGCCCCTCCCCCTTCCCCCAGCTGCTGGCAGGATTTGGGAAAACACTGTAACTGACTTAGGGGAAGATTCTGGATTTCTCTCAAACATTCTACAACTATAGCCTAGTCCTGACGGTGTTCAAAACACTTGTTCTACATGTGTTCTGTGGAAAAATACAGTCCGGAGATTATAGGGTGTCATTAAAATAGTTCACATTCCATCCATCTTTCTAGAAGGGTGTGGAGGGGAAAGTCAGTTTCAGTGCATGAAAAAGTTAATTGTGATCGAAGCTGATAAATCAGGTTATTAAACTTTATTAATTGATTCTCCTATTGTGTGTGTGTGTGTGAGTGTGAGCCTCATGATCTTGCTTGGCTTTTTTTTTCCACTCAAGGCTGCCATTCTACCACTTAAGTCAGTCCTGGGGCTTGAACCCAGGGCCTGGGTGCTGTCCCTGAGCTTTTTGCTCAAGACCAGCGCTCTACCACTTGAGCCACAGCGCCACTTCCAGCTTTTTCTATGTATGTGGTACTGAGGAATCGAACCCAGGGCTTTGTGCATACGAGGCAAGCACTCTACCACTGAGCCACCTTCCCAGCCCCATGAATTCTTCCCCCCCCCAGGTAATTGGAAATAATAATAATAATAATAATGATATCTCACTGACTTTTCTTCCTGGGTTAGCTTTGAACCGGGATCCTCAGATCTCAAGTTTCCCGAGTCGCTCTAGGATTACAGACATGAGACCCCCGGCGCCTGGCTTCCAATGAAACTATCTCAACATGACCTTCTGCACGCGGCTCAAGAAAACACCAAACTTTCTTCATTTCCATGAGCTGTAAGGACCTGGGGCGTTCCCGCCTCCAGCCACAGCCACCCTGCAGGTGTCTGTCATCGCCACCAGGTGTCAGTGCCGGCCTCTGTTCCAGCTTGTGGGGCGAGGTGGCTGCATTGTTGAAGTCTTTGCTGGAGAAGCAGCAACGTTGCTGCTTTGTGACCTGCAGAGTTGGGGTCCCTCCCAGCTTTGGTGCATGCGGTTCTTAGGAGGAAGGTCATGCGGGCTGCTTGATGCTCGCTGGGCACAGGAAGACCCTGAGAGTGGCCAGGCCTCCTCCCTCCCCCCATTGGCACATTTCCCCCTCCCCCCCCAAGAACATATAGGAGGGACTGACACCTCTCAGTCTGGCCTGTAGTGGACTTCCCAGGACCAGAGTGTGTGTGGGTCTGGTGTTAGATTTTGGTCAATGAACCCCTTTAAATCCAATGGAGGTGGTGCATGGAATTTGAACTCAGGGCCTTGTAACTTGCTTGGCTTGAGCCCTTTTGGCTTTGTGTGTGTGTGTGTGTGTGTGTTGTTTGGCTTATTTTTGATAGGGCTTCATGCTTCTGCCTAGCCCAGCCTCCTATCACCAGCCTCCCATGACACCTGTCCTTCTACCTGGCCACGGAGCTGGGATTACATCCTCGAATCACCACATCCAGCTTTGTTTGTTTGTTTGTTTGTTGAGATGGGGTCCCAGATAACTTTCCCAATACCACATCCTGTCAGTCTCTGCTTCCGAGAGGAGCGGGGATGGCAGGCATGACCTCCCACACCTGGCCTGCGTGAGTACGTGAGTACGTACATACCCACAAGCCCCTCACCACCCCACGCTGGCCCTGGGGCAGCTGGATTTGGTCTTCCTCCCCAGGGAGTTGTCAACAACGTAAGGACACCGTGACCCCAAGAGGCTTCTGCACCCGCTGCTGAGATCATCTGTGACCCCTCGAGCTAGGTATTTATTTATTTATTTATGTCGGTCGTGGGGCCTGAACTCTGGGCCTGGGCGCTGTCCCTCAGCTCTTCAGCTCAAGGCCAGCACTCTACCACTTGAGCCACAGCACCACTTCCACTTTTGTGAGTGCCCTCCCCACCACCCTCCAGAAGATGTACCTATGAAGACACCATGCATAAGGAAAAGGAGACAGAATCACCTGAAACTAAGCTAAAAAAAAGAAAAGAAAAGAGAGAGGTCTCTTGTTTCCCTATCGTGGATTTCAGTATGTATACGATTTCATACAAATATGAAGAGGCACTTAGACATTGTGCCTTTGTGTTTCTCTCCTAAGAGGATCCTCTTTTGGTCTCACTGTGTGTGAGTATCTAGCCATGTATAATTTCTCATATCCCAGTGTACTTTAGATCTAACTTCTGCCTATCAGAGCACATGTTGTTTGCCTCTCTGAGCTTGGCTTACCTCGCCCAACATGATTTCTTCTAGTTCCAGCCATTTCCCTGCAAATGACATTATTTTATTCTTTCACATGGCTGGGTAAAACTCCATTGTGTATAGGTGCCACATTTTTTGGATCCGCTCGGCTATTGTAGGGTATCTGGGCTGTCTCCATGTCTTGGCTGTTGTGAATAGGGCAGCAGTGAACATGGTTGTGCATGTGTCTTTATCATAGCCTGGCTTGTGAAATTCTGGGTAGATGCCCAAGAATCTTATAGGCCGGTTGTAGGGAAGGTCTATGTTTAGGTTTTCTGAGGGACCTCCAGACTGCTTTCCAGAGTGGTTGTATTCGTTTACATTCCCACCAACAGTGCAGTAGCGTTGCTTTCTCCCCGCATCCCCACCAACATTTGTTGTTTGAATTTACGATGTTGGCCCATCTAACTGGGGTGAGATGGAATCTCAGAGTTGTTCTGATTTGCATTTCTTTTACTGCCAGGAATGGTGAGCATTGCCTCCTGTGTTTCTTTGCCATTCTTACCTCTTCTTCTGAGAATTCTCTCCTTAGTGCCCTTGCCCATTTAGTGGTTGGTTTAATAGGTTTGGGAGGAGTTACTTTCTTGAGCTCCTTGTCTATGTTGGATATTAGGCCTTTGTCTGATATAGTTATGCTGGTTATTTTTAATATTGGGTCTTGTTTCCTGCCCAGATAGGCACCTCCACTGTGATTTATCTATTTACCTATTTTATCCCCATTGTAACTGGGATGAAAGGCATGGGTCACGAGGCCCAGCCTCTTCCCTTGAGATGGCGTCTCAGAGGCCTTTTCTGCCTTCAATAACTTGGAGGATATAACCTTGATCTCAGTCTCTCATTTTAGCCACATGACGGGTGAGCGTTACTAGGCCCAGCTTAAGTTGATAAGGGATGGGTGGTAGGGGTGGTGTGTTTAACCAGGCTGGCCTTGAACCACGATCCTCTGGATCTCAGTCTCCCAAGAAGCTAGGGGAATCTGTTCTTGATCGTCCTTCACTTTTCCATACAACCCCACACATTCTACCTAATGTATTTTTTTTTTTGCTTTTTTTTTTCTTTTTGCTTATGTGGTGCTGAGGAATTGAACCCAGGGCCTCAGGCATGCAAGGCAAGCGCTCTACCACTGAACCACCTTCCCAGCGCCAACCCCACACATTCTAAAACAGTGCTAATACAAGAGTCACAACGACCATACTTGGCAAATTCTTTGAGCTCAGGCCTGGAGCCCTGGGAACACAGCTCAATCACGATGAGACAATGGAAGACTCTTGAATATCTAACAAATTTAACTAATGCACAATTTTTTCGGGGGGGGGTGAGGGGTCAGTTGTGGCCCTTGAACTCAGGGCCTGTACGCTATCCTTGAGCTCTTTTGCTAAAGGATAGTGCTCTATCACTTTGAGCCACAGCACCACTTCTGGTTTTCTGGTGGTTCATTGGAGATAAGAGTTTCATGGACTTTCCTAGCTGGGCTGGCTTTGAACCATGATCCTCAGATCTCAGCCTCCTGAGTAGCTAGGATGACAGGCATGAGCCACTGGTGCCTGGTCCCCATGAGACTCTCATATCTAATTAACCACCAGGAAAGCTGGAAGTGGAGCTGTGGCTCAGGTGGCCTTGAGCACAAGAGCTCATGGACAAGAGCTCAGGCCCTGGGTTCAAGCCCCAGGACAAACTAAGGACAGGACTTTAAGTTGAAGCATAGGAGTAGACCTTAAGTCCTTTCTGGTGAGGTCAACATAGTGACGGGGGTGACATTATTCCTCCCTGGTCACCCCTACCCTTCACTCCAATGGAACCATGGTAAGAAGCCGTGGACTAGTTCTTCATTCCTCCTTGTCGATGGAGCCCATGACCTGGCTTCTCATCCAGGCCACCATCTGCCCTCTGTCTGCAAGTTCTCAGCTCTTCACCCTTCCCTGGCTTCTCTAAGTCAGCCTTCCCAACATGGCTGCCTCCAGGAAACCACTTCCGCCACCTCTTCCCTTCTAGGCTGCTCATCCACTCCGCAAAGTCATGGTGGGGTCAAACGTCAGCTCAGCCGGGCACCCTGGCTGTCGTGCTCAACTCCCCCTCTTTCCTGGGGCCTCGCTACCGTGCTGCCATGTCAGGACCTGATCCCTCTCTGTCTTCCTCTCAATTTCAGCCTGCAGAAGCTCTCCATACTGAACTGTTTCTTTTTTTTTTGGTCAGTCATGGGGCTTGAACTCTGGGCCTGGGTGCTGTCCCTCAGCTCTTCAGCTCAAGGAGAGCACTCTACCATGAGCCACAGCGCCACTTCTGGTTTTCTGGTGGTTCATGGGAGAGAAGAGTCTCACGGAATTTCCTGCCCAGGCTGGCTTTGAACTGCGGTCCTCAGCTCTCAGCCTCCTGAGCAGTGAGCCACCGGTGCCCGGCTCATACTGAACATTTTAAGGAGAAGAGTTGTGTTGTGACTTTCCTGAATCTTCCAGTGCCTGGAGGTCCATGAGAAGTTCTTTCTCAATTTAAATTCCCTATGGATCTCGATCTTGATTTGTGTGTGTGTGTGTGTGTGTGTGTGTGTGTGTGTGTTGGTCCTGAGGCATGATCTCAGGGCCTGGATGCTGTTCCTGAGCTTTTTCACCCAACACTAGTGCTCTACCATTTGAGCCACAATGCCACTACTGGCTTTTTTTTTTAATTGGTGGTTTATTGGGAGATAAGAGTCTCATAGACCCTCTACCTACCCCCCCCCACCAGAGGTTGGATTTGAACCCCGATCTTCAGATCTCAGCCTCCTGAGGATGCTCGGATGACAGGTACTCAATTCGGTGATCCTCTCTGGGAGAGAAAGAAGAGGCACTGGATGGTAAGACGCCCTCTTCAGGAGAGAGCAGGAATGGCAGGGTAGCCAGGCGGTAGGTAGGTGGGATGGTGGGGTTGTCCCCCCACCCCTCCACCAGACGCTCCAGGTTGGCCATTTTGTGCTTTGTGATTCGGACACTTAAGGAGAAATGCAGGCCGATTCCTGTAACTCCTCCCCCCTCCCTCTCCCCGCCCCCAAAGAAACCTCTGCCCTGGCCCTTTCTCAGTGCTATCTTCCTGATTGTTCCAGAATCCCCTTCCTTTTCTTCCACCCTATGCACACAATTCTTCCAGTGTCCTTTCCTGGGACGCCTTGATCTGTTCCCTCAGAAAAGCAATTATCAGAAACCAACCTCTCTCGCCCCCCCCCCCCCCTTCTCCATCTCTACCCCCCCCCTTTTTTTTGTTGCCCTAAGCAGCTTTTACCCACTGGTGAATTTCACATTGTACTGAGAAAGTCAGCAAATCATACTAATAACAATAAGAGATGTTTGTATCTTTTTTTTTTTTTTAGATTGACTTTTTTCCCTCCCTCCCTCCTCCTCCCCCACCCCAAACCCCCTTTCCACTGAGGAAAGTCCCTGGTGAGAGGCAGAGCGAAGGTTGAACATATGAGCTGGAAATGGGGGAGAGGAAAAAAAAAGAAGGGACCTGGCCGGCTGGAATCTTTTCTTGACAGCTAATTTCCATTTTTTGGTATCAAGGGGTCTGCGCTGGTAATTGGCATGCAGATTGTGTGTGATGGGCTGTTAGAGGAAAGAAAGGAATCAGCTAGTTAGAATAAGTCAACCCCGGGCTGATGGATGGACCAGAAGGAGGTCATTGCTAAAGAGAAATATTGTGTGTGTGTGTGTGTGTGTGTGTGTGTGTGTGTGTGTTCCAAAGCATGCCCCTTCCCCCTGCTCCTCCTCTATCCAGCAAACTCTGATCTTTCATAAGACCAACATTGTTCCATTTCTTTCTCCTCCCGCCTCCCACCCCTCCCCACTCTCTCTGTTTTTCCCTTAAAGGGATATTTGATGGAACCTGCTCTAGGTTTTAATAAAGTATGGGGGGCAAAAGAGAAATGAAAGCCGCTGTCATGGTTTGTTAGCAGTCCAGGATCGTCGAGGCAGGAAGCCCAGGCTACCAATTACGTCCTGGAATTAATTGGTATGAGGTCTTTCCTTGTCCCATCATTCTTCATCCAGCCGCTGGGGGACATTGGCAGGAAAGCTATGTCCTGTCCATCTTCCCCCCCCCACTTCCCCTTTGCTTTGTGTGAGACATTGGTGGGAGCTGTTGGTTGTGTTCTTGGCACCTGCACTCATGAACAGCCCACGTGTGTTAGAGATCGTCTCCAGGGTCTGGGGAAAGATGGGCGGGATAATCAATGTAGAAAGTAGAAGGGCCTCTGCCTGCTCATCCCAACGTTCTCCATCACCATCTGCATTCTGCCAGAGAGAGAGAGGAGAGATTGAGTCACTGCAACAGAAGGAATCGAGTGCAAGAAATTGCTGCTAGTAAAAACCCAACGTCCCACATGATGAGCTGAGAGGGTGGTAAGACCAGCCGGCAACACCTTGCAATGGTAAGGCTGAGATCATAAAGGTTCAAAGGCAACAGGCTTAGTGTAGAGCAACAGAACGTCTTGGCTCCTCTTCAGCATCCTGAGGCTGTTAAACCAACTCTTAGCACATCCCCTTTCTCCTGTCTTCTTCTTCTTCTTTTTTATTTGGTAGTGTGCTGGTTTCGAACTCAGGACCTTGTGCTTACAAGGCGAGCCCTCTCTACCCTTTGAGCTATACTCCCTCAGCTTCTCTTGTCTTCATGTTTGATTCCAATCTGTGAGCGACATTTTCAGCTTCTCCTACTCATATTAGATGGAGGCAATATTTAATTCAAATCCTAAAAACCCATTAAAAAATTAATAACTGCCTCCCATTAAATAAGTTCCTTTATATTCACCCAGACCCTTGGAGGCTAAGACCGTAGAGATTGCTAGGCCTAGTCTGTGGGTAAGAGTACCCCTGGCCCTGTAGGGGGGCGACCAGGAAGTACTGCTCTCAGACAACCAGAAGTACTCCCCCATAACCCGGAAGTACTGTTCAGCCATGAGGAATTGTGTTGGGGAGGAAGCCCATTGCAATGAAGACCCAGGGTTTCTGCTGGCTGCCATGATGGGGAGCTTCATCCAGCAAACCTAGCCTCTGCATTCCTGATTGGCCCACACGATAGAAAACCATCTTTTAGCTTTACATCCAGCAGTACACTCAAAGAACCCCCTCTCCTTTCTCTGGGGCCCCAAGAGGTTGCTTGAAGCCAGGCCCTACTTTCTTTCTTGCCTGATGATTTTCACACTGCGGTTGGTTTGGGTGGTTTATAGTGAGCTCCAGGGGTGGTACCTGGTGTGTGTATGTGTGTGTGTGTGTGTGTGTGAAAGCCTCTCACAGAAAGGATAGGACTCATTTGTGAGAACTGTTTACAAGCCAGTTCATTGTGTTCACCTCTGATCTTCCATTGAGCTGTGTACAAAGTAGGCTCAGATACTCCAGAAACCAGTGGAAATTGGGTCCCGGAGAAGCCGGACTGAGTTGTTTATCTTTTCAGGTTCACCCTTTGTGCCCTGTAAAATTACTCAGATGTGGTCTCAGAGCCCCTCGACCAGCATGTTGACCCTACATTGTACGAGTTCCAGCCACAAAAGTTCTGAAGTTGATGGCATTGTCATCATTATCATCATACTAGGTGAACCACTCTACAAAAAATAAAAAAGCCCCCAATCCCCTCCCCCCCCAAAAAATAGAACACCTCATCTGAATCCACAGGACAACTTTCCTGGTAAACGGGAGGGAGGGGTTGAATTAGACTCTCTCTCATTTCTAGTCCTGCAGAATATGGCCTGGTGTGGAAGTAAAGTCTTTTTTTTTTTTTTTTTTTGGTCAGGGGCCTTGAACTCAGGGCCTGGGTGCTGTCCCTGAGCTTCGTTTTGCTCAAGGCGAGCGCTCTACCACTTGGAGCTACAGCACCACTTCTGGTTTTCTCTGGTTCATTGGAAATGAGAATCTCCTAGACTTTCCTGACTGGGCTGTCTTCAACCACAATCTTCAGATCTCAGCCTCCCGAGTGGACAGGATTACAGTGGACAGGATTACAGGCGTGAGTCACCAGCACTTGGCTAAAGACTCACTTTTTCTTCTTTGTTGTTGCCTTTCCTTTCTGAGTTTAAGCTCAGATTTCCCCAGCTGTCACCCAGGAAGTGGAGAAAGTTCTTAGGCAAGAGCCAAGGTCTAGGAATGATTCTTTGCCCGTGCTGGGAGAGTCAGATCCCTTTCTTCGGGAGTGTGGTATTGACCTTGAGGATGAAGCCAGTTATTTAGATAGCTCTGTGCTGCTGTAACACAGTACCTCAGGAACGCTGGGCTGTGCCTCAAGTCCAAAGTCAGGGAAGGGCAATCTACTGAGACTAAAGAGTGATATGGAGGCACCAACAATAAGAGACGAGGAAGGGAATCGGAGCCGTCATTCGTGACTTCCTCTTGGGGTTTTGTGATAGAATTTCCTGACCTTAACAAATAAGTAAACATATAAATCAATGTATCTCTCTTTTCTCTGCTGAAACCATGATTAGAACCACAAGAGGATTCATGGCCATGGCTCAGTGATCCATCTGACTGTTTGCGGATTCGGGGTGGGGTGGAATGGAGTGGGGAGCTCGCAGGCCTGGGTGGGGGCCTGATACGGGGTTCTACCAGGAGGCATCATGCTGAATTCAGTGCGATCAGAATTATTACACCGTGGAGAGGGGCAGACTAGACTCAGTAAATGCTCTTTTTTCCCCTGTCCCTTTTGGTGGTCGGTATTTGCAGTGATAGTTCAGAAGCAGAGAGTTCAGAAGCCTTAATGAAGCCTAGCCGGTGTTTAATTCTTTCTGGTCTTAGAGTATGAGCAGGGTGGACTCGAAGCCCTGTATTCCTTTCTTCTCTTGCTCCATTTTTTCTCTCTCCCTTCCTTCTCCTCTTCTGACTGGATATGATGTCATTTGGTCTGTATTAGTGTTTTTTTTGAACATCATACATTTTCTCCAAAATTATTATTATTATTATTTTGCTATTTTAGGTTGAACGATTCATCTCTACCACACATTTTTCTAGAGTCTGGTACACTCCTCCCTTTTCCCTTGAATTCAGCATGAAAAAAAAATATAAATGTAAGACATTAATAAGGCAGGAGGTGCCTTATGCCACAGGGTAGAGAGGAGGCCAGTGGAAATGAGGAATCTTCCTCCTGAATATTGTCAATTTGTGACTTTTCTGAGTCCGCTGGCTGCGGCCCAGTGTGGGGCCTGCTATCTGCCAGTCCAAGCAGCTGGCTTTGGGGCACCAGGCTGGACGAGGAGAGATTGCTTCCCGTCCCCAGTGGGACATTTTATAATTTCCTCTTTTTTCCTGGAGAAACTTGAAGAGAAAAAAAAAAGCCATCTAGTCTCCACTACCTGTGTATTTGCTTTTGAACTTCTGTCATGAGCACCGCCCTACAGGAAGGTAGAGACAGATTTCCCCTGCCGTGGACAGGGTGGAAGATATTACCTGGCCGTGGGCTGGCACTCAAGACCAAGGTGAGGTGGGGCTGGGGATTCAGGTCAGTTTAGTGCTACAAACACTTGGTGGACATTTGCTTGTGTGTGTGAGCTAGGGAGGTCAGTTCCAATGGACCCAGCAGCTGGGACACACCTGTTACCCTAATTACTCAGGAGGCTGAGATCTGAGGATCCAGGTTCAAAGCCAGCCTGGGCAAGGAAAGTCCATGAGACTCTTCTGTAATGAACCAGCAGAAAACTGGAAGTGGAGTTGTGGCTCAAAGTGGTAGAGCACTCACCTTGAGCAAAAGGGCTCAGGGATAGCACCCAGGCCCAGAGTTCAAGCACCACAACTGGCAAGAGACAAAAAAAAGATGATCTTTGTTGGGTGTTTGATGGTAAATACAGAACTTAAAAGAGAGGGAGCAAAGGAGCTGGACTCCTGCAGGTATTGGACACCTGAGCAGGAATAGGGCAAATAGGGAATAGCTCGGTGGACGGATGGGCCAGGAAGCTCCCCGCTGGGAACACAAGCCTTTGAAGTGTCAGGATCTAAGGTCTGCTTCATGATAGAGGGGGTCAAGCTCAAAGATCCAGACAGGATAAGCCCAACTCGAACAGAATAGGTCAGAGGTCAGAGGCCAACTCCACAGCTTCTGCAGGAAGGACCTATCAGGAGTGTGACCTACTTCACCCCCTTCTCTCAATCATCTGTACCCTGTGCAGCCAGTGTTGGGCAATGCCAGAGTTCCCGTACCCCGTGTGGGAGGGAGTCGGCAAGAGCATTGCCCCGTTGTCCGACAGCTGATACCGTTCTTGGAGCTATGGGCCATGGAGTGGCAATGGAAACAGAGAGATGGGAGAGGGAGATGACATTGGATTGTGACACATGCTTGGCTATGGGTGGGATGCAGGGATGAGCAAGATGTCTCAAGGCTGACAGGAAGATGTGTGTGTGTGTGTGTGTGTGTGTGTGTGTGTGTGTGCCAATGCTGGGGCTTGAACTCAGGGCCTGGGCACTGTCCTTGGACTTGCTCAAGGCTACTGCTCTACCATTTGAAGCCACAGCACCATTTCCAGTTTTCTGGTGGTTAATTGGAGATGAGTCTCATGGACTTTCCTGTCAGTCTCAGGACCTGCATTCACATATGCACACGTGCACACACACACACACACACACACACACACACACACATCCCCACTAAAACCAAACCTTAAAAACAGAAAAGTCTCCAACTTAAACTATCAAGAAGAGGGCTCCATCTACTAATATGCTTCTTTTTCAAGAAGGACTTCAGTAAAAGCGAGAGGAATTTCGGGTTTTGAAACATGCACACGCACACGCACACACACACACACACTAGCTAGAAGTGCTGGAAGCACACTATCATTTATTTTGTTAATTCAGCACATTTCGAGCGAGACCCAGACACTATAGCATTTAACAAATAGAATGCAACCTTGCCCCCAAATGCGGTGTGGTGAGAGCGAAAGGTCTCTGTGGAGCTTTGCTAAAGGGGAGAACAGAAAAAAAAAAGAAATTAAAAACCGTCCACTAATGTGCCGGCGAGTAATGAAATAAGAATCTGACACTTGCCGCATTGAAATGCAAAGAAGATGTCCCCGTGTTACGCCGGCAATTCATCATAAAGCCACTGCATTTCTGTTTATTATACATGAGGTACCGTGAATTATTACCAGGCTGATTCTTCTAACAAACTTTTCAGGCTATGTACACGATAGGGTCAAAAAGAGATTTATACGTGTGTGTGTGTGTGTGTGTGTGTGTGTGTGTGTGCACGTGCATCATGCTGGGACAGGTATGTGTGCTGCTTTGCCTCTGAGTACATGGAGTCAGATCTACCTGGGTTAAAAATGAGAAGTCTGGGCACCGACTCAGGTGTTTGTCTGTGTTTCTAAGTATGCATGGACGTCATGTGTGTAGACATATATACATATATACAGGTGCAAATGTACATTGTACATGCATGCGCAAATGCACATGTGCACACATGTATGCATGCACAATGCATTTTCATGCATAGATGCACAGTACATGCATATGCCCGTATAGATGCATACATGCATATATATACAGTGTTCACACAGATGTATGCATACATGCACATGTATGTATACATGCACAGGTTGATGCATGTATGCACATGCAGACACATGTCCTGTAGATGCATGTATAAAATGTATACACACAGTGCAGATGCATATATACATGTATACACACATGTATATACACATGTAAATGTAGGTGAACACATATACACATGCATGTGCATACACACGCACACATGTGTATACAGATATGCATGTGTCATGCGTAGAAACATGTACATATGTATATTCAAGTATATACATACACATGCAGGTGCATGCATACACATATGCATACATGTACACCTGCATGTAGATGCATGCACACATGTATACACACATGGGTAAATGCGTGTATATATGCAATTCACAGATGCATGTGAACATGTATATATGAATGTGTATATGTATGCACACATGTGCAAGGCATGAATGTGCAGATGTGCACAAACACACATGTGGATGGATGTACACACATGTACACATTTTATACAAACACATGTATATGTGAACGTGCAACCCAGACATGTACATCCACATGCACACACATGTGGATATATGGGCATGCATGCACACACATGGAAATACGTGTATAGGTATATGAATATATAGATAGAGGCATGTGTATGTGTGTATGTGCATTATGCATATATATATATGTGTATGAATATTAATGCATATTACTATTTTGCTGTATGTACCTTATGTCATGGTGCCTTAGAAAAGATGAAGTCTGGTGATAAGGTATACCATTCAGGTTTTGGGAAAGTGTCAGTGGAATTGGTGTGTGTGTGTGTGTGTGTGTGTGTGTGTGTGTGTGTGTGTAGCTTCTAGAGCCAACCAGGGCCCAGGGTGTGAGGATTCTCTTGGAAGGTTCAGGAATGTTAAGCAAGGGAATGCTTCCCTGATGACAAAAACTGTTTTCAAGAACTTTCCGAGCACTTTGGAAAAAGACTTAATTCCATCTAAGCCACTTGATACGCTAATTACACATTTGCCTTATCTGGCCATTAAATTACATTCCCTGAGGACCACTGTGAAGTTCTTGGATTAGAGGAGTTACCCGAATGTCGTTAACCTAGTTCTGAGGAGCACATTGCTAGAAAAATTAAAAGAAGAAACATCCCCTTTCAATCATCTACACCGCATCCTTATTACTGATGTAATGGGCATTCCTGCTATTCATTAGTGAACGATGCTTTACATTTGCCTTAATTTCAACGAGAGGAAATGGAATCTCAAAGCCATCATCAGACCTGTGCAAGGAAGGGTACATAGCTGATTGCAGATGAATGCAAAAGCTGCACCCAGATAGAACCGATGGATGGCCAGTGACATCCAATATACAGTTATCATCCACGGATTTGAGGGAGAGAGAGCGAGTCAGGTGGGTGTTTTGGCCGTGGACTCTCAACCTCCAAATAGCCTAGCTACTCAGGAGGCTGAGATCCTAGGGGCGAGGTGCAGAGCCAGCCCAAGCAGACAAAAAAAAAAAAACCCAATGCATCAGCAAAAAGCTGCAAGTGGAAGCATGGCTCACGTGGTGGAGAGCCAGCCACAAGTTCAAGCCCAGTCACAGAGGACAAAAAAAAAAATTCCAGGTGTAAGTTCCCCAAATGGGTTTTAGAAAAGCAAATACTGAGAACTAGGGGTTTAGATTTCCGCCTTGTCAGCTCTGGAGGGCTAGCTAGAAAGACATAGTGTAAAACCTGCAGCGATTCTTCCTTAACTCTGGGGGTAGAAGAAAAAGTATGTATTGCGCTGGGTGGCTCCCGCCTGTCATCCTAGCTACTCAGGAGGCTGAGAGCTGAGGATCGCAGTTCAAAGCCAGCCCAGGCAGGAAAGTCTGAGACTTTGATCTCCAATGAACCACCAGAAAACCAGAAGTGGCGCTGTGGCTCAAGTGGTAGATCGCTTGCCTTGAGCTGAAGAGCTGAGGGACAGCGCCCAGGCCCAGAGTCCAAGCCCCATGACCACCACCACCAACAACAAAAGTATGCGTTGGTAGTCTCTTCTAAATCAAAATATCTCACCCTTGTCTGCAGCTCATTGAACGTTATTATATTGAATGTTAATGTAGGTTTTTTTTTGGTGTATATGTTCTTTATGAAGTCAAGGAGATTCTCTATTCGTGTGTGTGTGTGTGTGTGTGTGTGTGTGTGTGTGTGTGTGTGTGTTAGTTGTGGGGCTTGAACTCTGGGCCTGGGCGCTGTCCCTCAGCTCTTCAGCTCAGGGTGAGCACTCTACCACTTGAGCCACAGCACCACTTCTGTTTTTTTGGTGGTTCTGTTCTTTTCCCTTTCTTTCCCTCTTCCTTTTCCACTTGTCTGTCTGTCTACCTGCCTATATTTCTGCATTCTGTTTCAAGTCCCGAGGAAGAACACTGTAAAATCGGAAGTAATTCTTCTGTAAACATTTGGTAGACTTTGCCAGTAAAACCACTAGTCTGAATATTTTATTTATTGGTTGTTTAAAATTACAAATTTAATTTTCGTAAGTAGTTGTGAGGCTATTGAAATGATTTCTTTCCTACTGGGTGAGGTGGGGGGGGGAGGAGTGTATTTCTTGAAAAAATGGCCCTGTTGTGAAGCACTCTGTGTGTGTGTGTGTGTGTGTGTGTGTGTGTGTTCACCTATAGGTGAAAGTGTTATAGCAGGATCATAGGGTGGTTCTATTTTGTTATTTTTATTTTTGCCAGTCCTGGGGCTTGAACTCAGGGCCTGGGCTCTGTCCTTGAGCTGCTTTTGCTCAAAGGGAGCGATCTACCACTTGAGCCACAGCACCACATCCTGCTTTGTCTGTGTCTGTGGTGCTGAGGAATCGAACCCAGGGCTTCATGCATGCTAGGCGAGCGCTCTACCACTGAGCCACCTTCCCAGCCCTAGTTCTCTCTCTCTCTCTCTCTCTCTTTTTAAGGACCCTCCATACTGAATTAGCTTGCAAAGATTTCCTCCTCCGCTGCGGGATGTCTTATAATTCGGATAACTGTTTATCTTTGCCTTTTTAATGTGACAAAAATACCACATTGTGGGCTTCTGTTTGCTTTGAAAATTTTGCGTCCATTGTTAAAGTTTGTTTGAATGTTCTTACACATCACAGCTTTACAGGGGGGGGAGTGTGCGGAGAGACAGAAGAAACACACACACACACACACACACACACACACACACACACACACACATGCTCTTTTTCCTACTTCCCCAGGAAACAAGTTGCTAAAGAAATATTCAGCCCACAGTCTGGTGACTATTTTGCATTCTAAGAAATCTCACAAATCAACTTGTGTGTGTGTGTGTGCGCGCACACACACGCCAAGACTGAGACTTGAACTCAGGGCCTGGGCGCTGTTTCTTTGCCTTTTTCACTCAAGGCTGGCTTCGATGACCTAAGCCCCCAGTTCCACTTCTGTTTTTCTGTGTATTTGAAGAAAAGATTCTCACGGCATTTAGTCCTCCCCGTCTGGCTTTGAACCTCCGTCCTCAGCTCTCAACCTCCTGAGTAGCTAAGATGACAGGTGTGAGCCACCGTCGCCTGGCTGCTACTTAGGTTTTGAGAACTCTTGGGGCATAGTTGACTGGTTGGACGAGCGGCTCGTTGCCATTCTGTAGGAGCAGATTAAAGGGAGGGTTGTTCAAAGCTCTCCAGTCTCAATGGCTCAGTGCCTTCTTGGAGATTAACTCTCCACTTCCGTGAGACCGGATGCTGTTATAATAGCAGAGAACACTAGAGGGCACCAAAGACAAAAGTATGACGCAGTTAAGCAAGGGATGGACTTTTTAGGAAGTAGGCCATGAGAAGGATAGGGGAGAAGAGGAGGGGAGGGGAGGGGAGGGGAGGGAAGGGGAGGGGAGGGAGGGGAAGAGGAGAGTGAACTCATCACAGATCCGTTGGTAGTCCTGGTAGCAAAGTATGAAGATTATAGAATAAAACCAAAACATGGACCCCCTTTTCCACCCAGAGTCTGCTTTGAAAGATGTTTCAAAAGACTTAAAAATAGATTTTTGAGCCCTGGCGCCCGGTGGCTCACGCCTGTCATCCTAGCTACTCAGAAAGCTGAGATCTGAGGATCCCGGTTCAAAGCCAACCCCGGGGCAGGAAAGGTGGTGAGATATTTATCTCCAATGAACCACCAAAAAAGCTCAAAGTGGAGTTGTGGATCAAATGGTAGCGCGCAAGCAAGCCGAGACAGAGAGAGAGAGAGAGAGAGAGAGAGAGAGAGAGAGAAAGAAGAAAGGCTCAGGGATAGCACCCAGGCCCTGAGTTCAAGTCCTAGGACTGGTGTACACACACATATACACACACAATTTTTTCCCTCTAAGTCATTGTACCAAGAGGTTTCAGTTCCTCATGTCAGTTTGTGAGTATGTCTTTTTTTTTTTTTTTGTCAGTTATGGGTCTTGAACGCTGGGCCTGGGCTCTGTCCCTCAGCTCTTCAGCTCAAGGCCAGTGCTCTACCACTTGAGCCACAGTGCCACTTCCGGTTTTCTGGTGATTCATTGGAGAGAAAAGCCTCATGGACTTTCCTGCCCAGGCTGGCTTTGAACCACGATCCTCAGATCTCAGCCTCCTGAGTAGCTAGGATGACAGGCGTGAGCCGCCGGCGCCCGGCTGAATATAATACGTCTTGATAATATCCCCTCATTATTCTGCATCTCTCCCAACCACACCCCTCCCTCAGTTTACCTAGTTCCATGTCCCTGTGTGCAGGTATGATGGCTGCGTTTTCTTATTCTTCCTCTCTCCACTGGTCTGCCTGGTGTTCACGTTGTGAAATGGTAAACTGAATTCTCCCCCGCTTCTACCGCACCTCGGTGGCTGTGTGTGCACCTGCGCATACGATCCTGCCCACGGTTACATACGGATTCCCAAACGAGACCCATCTTCTGCTCTAGGAGGAACGTCTGGAAAGGAGATATTAGGCTGTCTCGATTAAATGTGCATCCTTCCCTTTGATGGTTGGGTGCAGCGATTAGAAAATTTAAAATTCTTACTAGGGTGGCTCGTGTATCTGAGACTCCCAAATGGGGAAACGCTAGTATTAGTGTTATTCTTTAGGAATTGTGTGTGTGTGTGTGAGAGAGAG
>NW_012267409.1:944118-945218 GCF_000151885.1 Dipodomys ordii
AAGAAGAAGAAGAAGAAGAAGAAGAAGAAGAAGAAGAAATAATATTTGGCCACAGGATTTGGGAGTCATCTTAGGAAAAGGTAGATTTTTCTAGTCACCGGGTTTTTTTTTTGTTTGTTTGTTTCTGTTGTTTTTTTTTCATTTGCAAAGTAAAACTTAGAATCTTTCAAAGCGCTTTTAGTTTTTTTAAATCAATGTGGCTGTCTCTATTTAAATTAAAAAAAAATCTCACTCGAAATGAATCTGGTCCTACGTTGGGAATTGCTTTCCAAATCAAAAAAAAAAAGAACTTAGATAAGCCTCCCTCTTAAATTCAGCCTTCTTTTGAAGAGAAACCCGCAATGACTTTCAAAGTACTTAGTGTATTATAAAGGAGTGGCCAGGCGAAATAATTTTCTTTTAAATTGACCTCTTATTTTAATAACAGAGGTGCCGATCTGACTGAAATAAAGTCTCTCTCTCTCTCTCTTAAAGGATATCCATTATACTATCTCCAGACAAGGTTAGGCACTGGAAACTAGGTCATCAAAACACTGGAATCTTATCTTGTGTTGTTCGTTCAACAGGCTTGAAAACACCCGTGCCAGCTTCATTAGTTAATTACCAAGCGCACTCAGATTTTTGTCTTTGTCATTTTTTTAACCCATGGAGATCAGACTCTTCTAAGGGTGGAGGTGGGGAGGGGCCGCGGGGAGGGAGACAGACAAATGAGGAGAGGAAAGAGGAGAAGTAGGCGCCATATACAATGTGTATCTCCTGAGGGGCGGGATGGGCGTGATCCATGAGGAGCTGAGCACAAACTGAGCGTGTCCCTCTCCTCGTTTCCCAGCTCCTTATGGGAAAAAAGTATAATGAAGAAAAGAAGCATAAGTAAATGATGGCTATTGCCAGTTAAATGCTCTAGGTAAGCTTGGCACCAGTGGCTCACACCTGCCCTCCTAGCTACTCAGGAGGCTGAGATCTCTGAGGATTAAGTTCAAAGCCAGCCTGGGCAGGAAAGTCTGTGAGGCTCCTATCTCCAATGAACCCATCAGAAAACCAGAAGTGATGCTGTGGCTCAAAGTGGTAGAGCGCTCACCGTGAGCAAAAAGAGCTCAGGG
>NW_012267409.1:945268-956427 GCF_000151885.1 Dipodomys ordii
AGGGAGGGAGGGAGGGAGGGAGGGAAAGAAGAGAAGGAAAGAGACAGACAGAGACTGATAGGTGTGTGGCTAGTATGTTTATCCCTGAACCTAGGACTCTGAACTTTTCCAACAAGACATAATGAGTTGAATGAGTGAATCCACATTATAGAATGGGAATGATATAATTTATAGTATGGGTGGCGCTTTCTAGTCCTACAATTAAACTTGACACAAGCCTGGGAGCTTCATGCAGCAAAGTTGCTGGGAGCAGCCTTTGGGGGCAACTACAGGATCATCATCATCATCATCATTATTATTGTTATTAATTATTTGGTTATGGGGCTTGAACTCAGGGCCTGGGTGCTATTCCTGAGCTGTTTTGCTCAAGGCTAGCACTCTACTACTTTGAACCACAGCGCCACTTCTGGTTTTCTGGTGGTTCATGGGAGATAAGAGTCTCACGGACTTTCCTACCCAAGCTGGCTTTGAACTGTGATCCTCCGATCTCAGCCTCCTGAGTAGCTAGGATGATAGGCGTGAGCTACCAGTGCCCAGACAGGAGCTTA
Source organism: Dipodomys ordii (assembly GCF_000151885.1). NCBI lineage: Eukaryota > Metazoa > Chordata > Mammalia > Rodentia > Heteromyidae > Dipodomys > Dipodomys ordii. The sequence goes on from NW_012267409.1 coordinate 945,817, forward strand.
TTTCAGTTGCCAGTGTTTTTGTGATTGTAAGGAGTGAGGTTTTGTTACTTTATGTATTTATTTTTGTGCCAGTCCTGAGACTTGAACTCAGGGCCTGATTGCTTTCTTCCAGTGTTTGTTTTATGTTCAAGGCCAGCATTCCTACCCTGTGAGCCACTTTTGGCTCTTTTTAAAATTCTTTTTTGGGTGGTTCGTTGGAGATAAGAGTCTCATGGATTTTCCTGCCCAGGCTGGCTTGGAACTGTGATTCTCAGATCTGAGCAGCTAGGATGACAGGCATGAGCCACTGGTGCCTGGCTAAGGTGAGTTTTTTTTTTTTTTAAACACCCAGTTCTCTCAATTTCTCATCAGAAGGACACTTTGGGAAGCTGGTAGAATTCTAATTTCTTTTTCCCTCTAATGTTCGGCAGCCTTAAATCTCATTCCTGAACCCATTAGTGAAGATGAATGGATGACAGTAAAATATTTCGGTGAATTGTATTGAACATCTGTGAGATGTGGTTTATTGCAATTTCAATAGGGTGTTCCTTCTAGAAAATTCTTGGATGTGGGGACCTTCCTTGTCCTGATAAGTTTATCTTCGCCCAGTATCTACTCATTAGTCTTTCAGTAGTAAGGGGGGGGGAGAGGGAGGGGAGGAGAAAGAGAATAACACAGTCAATTTATCTTCAATAGACATGGAGTGTTTTTTTGTTGTTATTGTTGTTGTTGTTGGCCGTGGGACTTGAACTCATGGCCTGGACACTGTCCCTGAGCTCTTCAGCTCAAGGCCCAGTGCTCTACCTCTTTGAGCCACAGCGCCACTTCCAGTTTTCTGGTGGTTCATTGGAGATCAGAGTCTCATGGACTTTCCTGCTCAGGCTGGTTTTGAACCACGATCCTCCTATCTCAGCCTCCTGAGTAGCTAGGATGACAGGCGTGAGCCACTGGGGCCTGGCTTAGGGAGATTTTAAAAGATATAATAATAATAATATTGTTATTATTATTAAGGTGTTATACAGAGGGGTTACCATGTCATAGGTTAGGTAATGAGTGCATTACCTTTCTTTAGACTTTTTCCACTTTTCTCCAGTTTCCCCTCCCCTTCCTGCCCACAAACCACATGGTTCATTTCCCACATAGTATAAGGAGAGTCCTCCTTTAGCCTGACTGTGTGTGGTGCCTACAGTCCTGTATAGGCTACCATGTCCCATTGTACTTCAGATCTAGCTTCTAGGTATGAGAGGGGACATGGGCTGTTTGTGTCTCTGAGCTTGGCTTACTTCACTTACAGGGTTTGTTTCAGGCTCATCCATTTCCCTGCAAATGACATAATCTCTTTCTCCCTAATGGATGAGTAAAATTCGGTTGAGGGTAAAGACCACATTTTCCTGGTCCACTCATGTGTAGTAGGGTATCTGGGCTGTTCTCATAAGTTGGCTGTTGTGACTAGTGCATCATGAACGTGAATGTGCAAGTGTCTTCATGGTATCCAGATTTCTGATGAGCTGGGTAGATGCCCAGGAGTGGAGTGGTTGGAGTAGTTAACATTCCCACCAGCAGTGCCACAGGGTTCAGACTGGGGAATTATTTAATTTAGAAGTCCAGATTGGAGATGACCAACAACCACCAAAGGAAACACCCTATTGAAATTGCAATAAGGTCCTTTCTTGACCTTATTCTTTTTTTTCTTTCCCATACCAGACAAGCTCTCTTCTTAAAAAGGGTTGATCTAAAATTCTTCCATCTACTTCCATGCCCATAACTCCAAAGGCAAGGAGTCTGCTTTCTGCCTGGGCTCTACCTTGTACTTCCTAGTAAGGAATCCAATTGGTTTGATTGGAGTCAGGTGGAAAATCCTTGAACAAATCACTGCTGCAGGCTGGAGGGTGGGTGGGGATTCTGATTGGTCAGATTGGGTTGCAAACCGTTGGGGGATTCTGATTGGTCAGACTGGGTTTCAAATCATTAGGAAATCCTGATTGGTCAGTTTGAGGTTTTTTTTTTTTTGTCGGTCGTGGGGCTTGAACTCTGGGTCTGGGTGCTGTCCCTCAGCTCTTCAGCTCAAGGCGAGCGCTCTACCACTTGAGCTACAGCACCACTTCCTGGTCAGTCTGAGTTTCAAAGCACTGAGGGACTCTGATTGGTCAGACTGGGTTTCAAATCATTAGGAAATCCTGATTGATCAGTCTGAGTTTCAAAGCACTGGAGGATTCTGATTGGTCAGACTGGGTTTCAATGCACTGGGAGATTCTGATTGGTCAGACTGGGATTCAAAGCACTGGGGGACTCTGATTGGTCAGACTGGGTTTCAAATCATTAGGAAATCCTGATTGGTCAGTCTGAGTTTCAAAGCACTGGGGGATTCTGATTGGTCAGACTGGGTTTCAAAGCACTGGAGGATTATGGTTGGTTAGACTGGGTTTCAAGGCATTGGTGGTGGAGGAGAGGAGGGAGTGCTGGTGATTGACAGCACCCCAAATCCACATGGACTCTGGGAAAGCCTGTGTCTCCGGAGGAAGAGACTGGCCAGGCAAATCAAAGAGTGTGCGCTTTGTTATTAGTGGCTTTTCAGTTTCCTCAGTCCATGTCTTGTTTTATTGTTATTTTTCTCCAGAGGCCTCATTTCATTAAGTGTCTTCCTTACACAGAAATGCATTTCTTTCCACTGTTGTCTCCTACTTGGAGTTTACTGATTATTTAATTAGAATGAAAGGGCCTCTTAACCTTTCCCTGAAATGCAGGTTCGAATGGGCTCCTTCAGAATGTCTCCCAGAAGGAAAGAATGAGCAGGATAACATCATTTGAATTGTCAGGAAGATTATCTGCTCCTTGCTTAAATGTTTCCTCTGGGGCTGAAAGAATAAAACAACAACAACAAAAAAAGGCAGGTTAGAGAAAACTTCAGTCTTTACATAGGCCATGAAAGAGAGAGATGTTGCTTCTGTGAGCCTTGGCCCAGCTGATATCTTTTAAACACATGATCCAGTGACTTTAGGAACTAATAGAACAGAAGATGCATTACAGCCAGGGCGCTGGTGGCTCACGCCTGTCATCCTAGCTACTCAGGAGGCTGAGATCTGAGGATCATGGTTTGAAGCCAGCCCAGGCAGGAAAGACCATGAGACTCTTATCTCCAATAAACCACCAGAAGACCAGAAGTGGTGCTGTGGCTCAAAGTGATAGCTAGCTGGCCTTGACTGATAGAGCTCAGTGACAGTGCCCAGGCCCTGAGTTCAAGACCCACAACTGACCAAAAAAAAAAGCATATATAGTCCACTCTGTACTAGAAACCTGGTAAGACTCAAGCCTTGTGTCTGTGGTTGAAGAGCAGAGGTGGTAGATGTTGGGGTGATGGTTGAGGCACCCCAGTGCCCAAATCCTATCCCGCCAGCCACTCCCTTCTTCTCAGCCCAGGCTGGCATAACTTGCACAGACATGATTCAAAACGATTCCTTTTTAGCATTTTATTTTAGTTCCCTCATTTGGCCTGATTATTAAATCTGAATGTATCAGCCTGTGTTGGCAGATCACCCAGCAAACATGAGGCCCTGAGTACCAGTACCACCAATGTTTCCAAACTCATCGAGTACCAGTACCACCAATGCTTCCAAACTCACCGAGTACCAGTACCACCAATGTTTCCAAACTCAACGAGTACCAGTACCACCAATGCTTCCAAACTCACCAAGTACCAGTACCACCGGTGATCCCAGCCTACTGAGTTCCAGTACCACCAATGATCCCAACCCACCAAGTACCAGTACCACCAATATTCCCCAACCCACTGAGTACCAGTACCACCCAACAATGATGCCCAATCCACTGAGTACTAGTACTACCAAGCAAACAATATTCCTCCCTATCCATTGGGTACCAGTACCACAATGACTGCCCCAACCCACTGAGTACCAGTACCACCAAACCATGACTCCCTCTACCCATAAAACCATTAGCCACGTGCCCCCTACAGACTTTCTAAATTCTGTCGGTAGTACTCACCAGCTTTGAGGGAGGCAATTGAATCCCATTTTCATTCTTCTACATCCATCCGGTAGTTTATAGCTCTCAGTCTCTTTTCCTTGCTTAAAACCAACTCTTTAAATTGTGTGCAGCACAACTCTGCTTCTTCAGTATTAGTTTATTCTGTCAAATACATCACATGGCATTTGGAGTTGCTGGATAGTGGGCGAGAAGATTTTAACAAACTTATTTCTATGATGTAGGTGTTTTATAACCTTTGTTTTCTTTCCCCTTCCCTTCCCTTCCTTTCCCTTCCCTCTTTTCCTTCCTTTCCTCTCTTCTCCTTTCTCCTTTCTCTTCTCCTTTCCTTTCTTTCTGGTCCTGGGTCTCAAACTCTGGGCACTGTCCCTGAGCTCCTTTTAGCTCAAGTGCCACTTTTGGCTTTTTCTGTGATTAATTGGAGATGAGTCTCATGGACTTTCCTGGCTTTGAACTGTGATCCTCAGATCTTAGTCTCCTGAATAGCTAGGATGACAGACACGAGCCACTGGTGCCTGGCTCTCTCTCCCTCCCTCCCCACTCCTTCCTTCCTCCCTCCCTCCCCACCCCTTCCTTCCTTCCTTCCTTCCTTCCTTCCTTCCTTCCTTCCTACCTTCCTTTCTTTCTTCCTTCCTTCCTTCCTTCCTTCCTTCCTTCATTCCTTCCTTCCTGCCATGCTCCAGTCCTGGGCTTGAACTTAGGGCCTGTACACTGTCCCTAAGCTTTTAGTGTTCAAGACTAGCTAGTGCTCTACCACTTACTGAGCCACAGCTCCACTTCTGGCTTTTTGGTAGTTCATTGGAGATAAGAGTCTCATAGACTTTCCTTCCTGGGCTGGTTTTAAACCACAACCCTCAGATCTCAGCCTTCTGAGTAGCTAGGATGACTGCCATGAACCACACGGGTGCCTGGCCTAACCTCTGTCTTCTAAGGGAGGGGACTGAAGCGCAGAAAGGTCAGGAAACTTGTCTAAGATGCCCAGCTGTGGGTAGCCATGTCTGAGACCGAGTCCTTGTGCATCAAGGCACACGCTCCCCTGATCACGTGCTGTGGGCTGGGTGCGGCTGATGTTGAAGATGGCTGCGGGTCCCCTCTGCCTTTGGGATCTATATGAGGTTCTTTGACAAATAACAGAGTGGATTTCGGCTGGTTCAGGCCTCCTGCCCCTCGTTAGGGCAATTCCTGGGTGTACAGCCTGCCCCAGGAGGGAAGGAGAAAAGCCAGAGAAAAGTAAAAACAGCAACTTTACAACCTCTCAAAGCAGCCCTCATGGGGACCAAGGAGAATTTTGTTTTGTTTTGGTCGGTCATGGGGCTTGAACTCTGGGCCTGGGCGCTGTCCCTCAGCTCTTCAGCTCAAGGTGAGCGCTCTACCACTCGAGCCACAGCGCCACTTCTGGTTTTCTGGTGGTGCATTGGAGATCAGAGTCTCACATAGACTTTACTCCAGGGGCTGGCTTTGAACCATGATCCTCAGATCTCAGCCTCCTAAGTAGCTAGGATGACAGGTGTGAGCCACTGGCGCCCGGCTCTGAGAATTTTTTTTTTTTTTAAAGAAAACATGTTATCTATTAAGAAGTTACCAGTATGATCATTAGATTCATTCAATCTATATTCTATGAAAGGAGGTTTTTTCCCCCTCTTATCCTCAAAAGTTGTTTTCTTTACTTCCCCGAGGGGGGAAAGATGATTATGTTCTTTTCCTTCATTAAAAAAAAAATTTAACAACAACTGACTTGTGAGTTGCATAAAAGTTACACATTCCCTAAGATGTGTTTGCTATTTTATTTTTCTTTCATTCAAAAATGTGTCAGTAATCTTTTTGTTAGCATGGAGATAAAGGATTAGTAATACAAGATGCATTTTTCTTGTAACCTTCTTGAAAGCGGCCTATAGTTTCTTATCGGGCTGCAACATTCATTTTTTCCTGAATTGAGAGAGAGAGAGAAAAAAAAAAGACGACTTAAAATGAAATAAACCACATTTGATTCCTAAAAAAGCATCACTAGCAGGGAAAATGTACTTAGACAACCAGCCTCCGACAGGTCTCAAAAACACTACTCACCCCCAAGTGAGGGAAATGACTAATTTTGCATTTTAAAGGACAAGATGGATGCTGAGAGAATTGTATGCACTCTTTCTCTCATTGGCTTGCTAATCAGAAGGCATGGATGATTTTAGTCCTTGAAATTCAGGCTGTTAGAAACACACACACACAAAATCCAGTGAGTTAGTAAATCATGTTGAGCCTCAGCGCCATTTCCGTTTTTCTGGTGGTGCATTGGAGATAAGAGTCTCATGGACTTTCTTCCCATGGCTGGGTTTAAACCGTGATCCTCAGGTCTCAGCCTCCTGAGTAGCTAGACTGACGGGCGTGAGCCACCAGTGTGCAGCTTTAGGATATTTCACTTAAGAGAGTTCATTCAAAGTTTGCACATCGGTATGAAAGAGTTGTAAGCAGAGATCACTACTTACCTGAACAGTCAAGAAATTTCGGATTGATACTATTATCTTCTGTATAAATGATCACTCAAACGACTGCAATTACCCTAATAGAGGTCTTTATACATCATTTCTGGTTCGTCCCGGGGTTCGATTTTAATGATTCCAGAAAGATTGAATTTTCGTTTGTAAGTTTCTCCAGTGTCTAAAAGAATTCAGGCATTTCGTGGGCAGAAGCAAGCAACAATCATAGCAGCCAGACCCACGCCTTTCCTCCTCGCTACTCAGAAGGCTGAGCTGTGAGGATCACAGTTCAAAGCCAAGCCGGGGCAGGAAAGTCTGCTGAGACTCGAATCTCCAATGAACCATTAAAAAACAAAACACAAAAAAACCAAAAAGGCCAGAAGTGGAGCTGTGGTCCAAGTGGTCGAGTGCTAGCCTTGAATGAAAATCAAAACTCAGGGACAGTGCCCAGGCCTTGAGTTCAAGCCTCAGGAGACACACACACACACACACACACACACACACACACACACACACACACACACACACACACACACACACGCACACATCTGTCTGAGGAACTGTTTGCATTGCTAACTGAGGTCTGTGAAATGAAATCACCGGGCTTTGTCGTTAATCACAGGCACTAGGCAGGGGCAGATGGCTGAAATTCTATCCCGGCAGCCCCCTGGGATATAGGTCATTCATTTTAAAGGGGGGCGGGATTAAAACACAGAAGAAATGTTGTTTTGTTTTGAAATCACTCATGTCCCTGAGGATGGAGGTGCTCCCCTTGGCTGGCAGGCCGGTGGGGTGGAGGCTGGGGATGGAGGCCTAATGGGGTGGAGGCTGGGGATGGTAAACAAGATGGTGGCCTGTCCATCGGGACCAGAACTTGAAGATCTCCACTTCCTGTGTTGTAGATGCCACCGCTCCCCCCCCCGGGCATTGGATGTGCCCTTGAACTAGGAGGGCACACAGGCCAGCCCAGACTCCACACATCTTCTCCCTCGTGCTGGTTCACTGTGAACACGCCATGCTCTAACATCGTCCCTTTCCCCATTTCTCTGGAGTCTTTTCAAGAACTCACCTCACTGAAGGGCTGGGGAAACATCCCACAGTTCCCCCCAGAACTGATGCTGAGTCCTTTAGGTTTATTGTTTTTATTTCTTGTAGGTCGTGGGGCTTGAACTCTGGGCCTGGGCGCTGTTCCTCAGCTCTTCAGCTCAAGGCTAGCATCCTACCGCTTGAGCCACGGCGCCGCTTTCCATCTTTTTCTGCTTACGTGGTGCTGAGGAATCGAACCCAGGGCCTCATGCATGTGAGGCAAGTGCTCTACCCCTGAGCCACCTTCCCAGCCCCTCCCTTCATGTCTTGGTCCATCCATTTCTCTTGCAAATGACATCAGCTTCATCTTTCTAACGGCTGTGTCACTGAGCTCTCTGGCTCAAGGCTGGCACTCTACCACTTGAACCACACCTCTACTTCTGGCTTTTTTTTGGTAGCTCATTGGAGATGAGAGTCTCACAGACTTTTTCTGCCTGGGCTGGCTTTGAACTGCGATCCTCAGATCTCAGCCTCCTCAGTAACTAACATTACAGACGTGAGTCACCTGTGCCTGGTTCTTCTCAGTTGGGGTAGCTCCCGGCAGGGATCACGATGGATACCCAGTCCTTACACCGTGCTATGTCTCATCTCCTCTGCTGAATCTTCTGACACAGATGGGGACACACATTTGAAAAGCCAGGGGAACACTCTGCCAAACTGAATGTCACCCACTCCACTTGTGGCTTGAAAATGGTGGTCAGCCAGGCACGGTGGCTCACGCCTGTCATCCTAGCTACTCAGGAGGCTGAGATCTGAGGATCGAGATTCATAGACAGCCGGGGCAGGAAAGTCCAAGAAACTCTGATCTCCAATGGACCACCAGAAAACCAGAAGTGGCGCTGTGGCTCAAGTGGTAGAGAACTGACCTTGAGCACAAACGCTCAGGGACAGCGCCCAGGCCCTGAGTTCAAGGTCTAAGACTTGGGGGGAAAAAGGCGGCAGATTGGCTAACGTGATGTAAAAATAATGAAGATGTCTACTTGTCTATCTATCTATCTATCTATCTATCTATCTATCTATCTATCTATCTATCTATCTATCTATCTATCTATCTATCTCTGTCTGTCTGTCTGTTTGTGTGTCTATCCATCCATCTATCCATCTATCTATATGTCCTATCTCTCTCTGTCTGTCTGTCTGTCTATCCATCCATCTATCCATCTATCTATATGTCCTATCTATCTATCTATCCATCCATGTATATGTTCTATATGTATATCTATACAGCTATCTATATATTCTATATGTAGATCTATCTATTCATCTACCTATACATTCTATTTATCTCTCTATTTCTCTATCCATCTGTCTCTCTATGTATCTATCCACCTATATAGCCATCTATCTATATGTATTTTATACATATATACATATATATGTGTATATAAACATATATATATATATATACACACACACACACACACAAACACTAATCTGGCCCCATTATCTCTGTCCATTCTTGTTACCCTTGACTTCGACCTTCTGCCCTTGTCCACTGGACGTGGAAAGTGTTCCCAAATGCCCCGGACACGCGTCAGCAGATTGTCCTTTTCCATCCTCATTTTAATTCTAATTTTCGCAGAGCCGCCGCGTGCTGTGTGTGGTTTCCAGAGTGCTTTCAGGCCTTGGGGCGAGCGGAGACCAGGGCTGAGCCCGGAGCCGGGTCTCTGTGTTTCCCTATCTTCAGTGCTCACCTTCTTCGGGAGGATTGTTCCACATTTGTAAATGCAAGCAGATTATGCATTCACAGCGTCTGTCCACTCTTTTCTATGCTACAAAAGGAGGCCCCGTCCGTACCCCGACTTAAGCCCGCTCTGACTGCTCCAAAGTCATGACATTTCTTTTGCTCTTTGAAGGACCTGGCTTTGAAAAGTAGATGACAAACTCTTTTTTTTGGGGGGGGGAGAAGGGGGGTGCTTTGGATGGGAGACTTGTCGTGGGTTGTGAAAAAGAAAAGAAAAAGCGTGTTTAGTCATTTTTTTTTTTAAGGCAAACATGGCGGACTTAATAGACCCACAGGATTGTCTTTGGGGATTGCGGCCAGGTGGATATCTTGATAAAGAAATTGGCCGCCTCAAATCCATCAAGCGTCAGTGTATTTCTAAGCTCTGACTCAAGCCGGGCACACACTGTTCCCACCAAACTTCAGTCTTTTTTAAAAAAAATTTTTTTTTCACTAGAGAAAAGGAGAACTGTCCAGTACTTTGTGTATCTTGTTCTTTAGAATTGTTATTGTTCTAGTAGGCCAAAGCTGAACACTTTTAAGTCTGGGGCCTGGGGTGCTGGTATTTGTGAGCTCAGCTTTGCGGGTATCCGTGGAAGTTCGTGCTGAACATTTAGCTTTTCACTGCCAAGGGCAAACAAGACAAAACAAACCCCAAGTCCCCCAAAATCTCTTGCATTAAGCTCTGTCCAGCTCCCTATTTCCTCCTCCCAGCCAACGACTTCCATCTTTGAGAGGCTAGGATTTTTATTTATGTATTTTTTAAAAAATTTTTATTTGACTCAAAATCAAATTCTGTTGTGACGATTTTAAGGTGGTGGACAGAGGGGGTGTGTCTCCTAAGTCAGGTAATGCGTACATTTTTGGACAATGTCACCCCTTCCTCCGCTCTCTCCCCCTACCCCCCCCATTTCTCCCTCCGGTGTGTCCCTACACCTTGCCTAGTTCATTTTCCACCCAGTGTCGGCTGAGCACCCGTACTGCATGTGTTCCTCCTCGCTCCCCCATTTCTGTATCCCCCCTTTCCTCTCCCACAAGACAGAAAGAAGCACAAACAAGATAAAACCCCAACCCCAAAAAGGCAAAACCAAACACCCGCCAGGTTTCCATTTCCCGGAGCTGATTTTGGTAAATGGCATTTTAAGTGTGCAGAGGTGTGGTGCTGCTGGGCTCTCGTCTAAGAAGCCTTAATGTTTTTTTTTTTAAATTTAATTTTATTTTATTTGTGAACATACTGTACAGAGGGGTTACAATGGCATGGGCAGGATAATGCGTACATTTCTTACCAAGCATTGCAGCCTCCTCCTTTGAGAAGCCTTAATGTTTGGACAAAGCCACCACAGTCAGGTTGGGGAC
>NW_012267409.1:957797-981235 GCF_000151885.1 Dipodomys ordii
CACACACACACACACACACACACACACACACACACACACACACACACACACACACACACACACACACACACACACACACCCCATATACCCAAATGGCTGTTCTCTCGTCCATGTCTCTGTGGATGAATGCACTGAGTTCACTCAGCTGCTAACTGGGCGGGTAGGATTTGAACCCAGGCTATTCCCAAGATGGATCTTCTGTCACCAGCGTGCATAACCGACCTCAATCATGATTGACGTGATTATTGCAGAAAATGACAATGCTTTCCCCCCCCCCTCTAGGAAATGGTTCTGCTTGGTTTACCAAGCAAACTTTGTTTTCCTGCAAAAGCTTGCTCCAAGTGGGGCTTTTTCCGGGTGGTGTGTGCGTGGGTGGAGATGGGGCAGGTTGTACGGGTTGCACTATTTCAGATCCATGCATCTCCACGGGACCAGAAGGGGGACTGAGGGGGACTGGGAAGGACAGCTGCCTACAGCCCTGGTTGGGGGGGAGGGGACGTGGGGAGAGGGGGGAGTGGGAATCAATACAGGATTTGCCAGGTCAGGTTGCAACACGGAGGGGGGAATTTTGATCATTCTGGGCAAAAATGGGCAACAATTTTTTTTTTGGGTCAGTCATGGGGCTTGAACTCTGGGCCTGGGTGCTGTCCCTCAGCTCTTCAGCTCAAGGCAAGCGCTCTACGGCTTGAGCCACGGCGCCACTTCCAGTTTTCTGAGTGGTTTATTGGAGTTAAGAGTATCATGGATTTTCCTACCTGGGCTGGCTTCGAACCACGATCCTCAGAGATCTCAGCCTCCTGAGTAGCTAGGATGACAGGCGTGAGCCATTCCCAGCACCTAGCTATCAACAAGTGCTTTTACCATTGAGGTCTTCCCCAGCTCCCCATTTCTCTTTTGGCTTTGTGATTCTGGCTCTCCCTTTGTGAGCATTAGGCTTGGAGGATTTCATCGCTCGTACGTGGATTCGGACCCTTGCTCTCCCCCTCCCCTCCCCCCCTGGCTGTTGGAATATGTCATTTTTCCAGGAGGAAAATCTTAGCATGTATAATGTCTTCCAGGAGGGCTTGAGCGATCTGTCTAGGGAAGAAGAGCCAGGGCCTGTGGATAATGACGAGTCTAGCCAAGACCTTGGGATGCATCTGAAAGCAAATGGCGGGGAGTGAGTGGAAAATGGTACATCAGCCGGGATGATTCTCCCTGGAATAGTTGGAAGAAAAGAAAAAGGAAAAAAGAACAACAACCCAATAGATGGAGAGAAAAACAAAAGGAAAGCAAATCCGATCAGTCATATATAACTGGACCTCCAGAGGCCGGGCTAGGAATCAGAGATTTCCTCCCAATGCATTCGGCTCCATTCCCACGTGCTTTTTCTACACTGTCTTCACCAGCCTGTAATATCATCCTAAGGCTGGTGATGGTGGGGGGTGGGGTGGGCCAGGAGGGGGGAGGAGGGGGGTTATTAGCCATTCCCAGGCCTCACTATCACATCTGATCACATCTGGAGGAAGGAGAGAGAGAGAGAGAGAGAGAGAGAGAGAGAGAGAGAGAGAGAGAGAGGAGACTCCACCAGACAGGAACCCACCCGGCCAAGCCAATTCTCATTGGCTTACTCTTGAGCCAATCACTGGCAGACAGGACAAGAATTCTATCTTCCTTGAAGGCGGGGCCTCGGGGCATCAGACAGAGATGTATTTTATGGCCTGAGGAGAGCAAGTTGGACACTAGGTGGTCTTGCCGGGGTCTATGACAATGGGGGAATCAAGGCCGTAGACTCGGGACATCCGTGGGTGGTTGGAGTTAATGATGGATTTAGTGAATGGGTGGCATCAGCCAGGGGCAGAGAGAGTGGGTTGGGAGGAAGGAATATACTATTTGTATTTAAATGAACGGTCTGTGTTTACCACCGTGACAACCCAACCGGAGGGCTTTGGCTGAGGGGTGACTGGTGCATTACTAAGTGTTGTCTTAATGAAGCGGAGAAGTCAGGGTGTGTGGGGTGGAGTGGGGGGGGGCAGATCTTCAAGCTGAAAAAAAAATCTGTTCTCAGGTCAATGAGCAAGGTGACAGGTAATGCATTATTAGCTTTTCCGTCAATTATCCCTTACACGATGAGAATTGTACATTGGAACAGTGCAGATAAAAGTGTCTCAATTAAGACCTTTAATTTAGATTTAATAAGAGTTATTCTACGTTAATAAAAGATCAATTAGCAGTTAAACAGCCATTGATCCAGGTACAATAAGTATGTCACAGAGTCGTCAAGTTGTCATTGGAAAAAAAAAAAACCTGGAGATTATTCGAGCCACGCGTGAGCAATTAGGCTCTCAATATATTCAGGCTATAATGAATGTCAATGCCTTTAATTGCTATTTAACAAGAAGGCCTAATGTAAAGCCTCATGCCCATTAACTCACATACCTGTTCGCAGTCTCTCAGTAGGTTCATTTATTCATGGATTCACTCCACAAATATTTAATTAAGCACACACACACACACACACACACACACACACACACACACACACCAGCTCAAGTGAGAGAAACTCGAGTGTTGGGTAAAAGAACTTAAAAAAAATCGAGTGTTGAAATGAGACTCATTTACATGAAAAAATAAGCGGACAAAACCACGAGTCTGTTTCCCCTGTATTTTATAACCAAATGCCCAACAATTACTACCAGCAATTCAAATTCCTCACTTGTGGAGAGAGAGCTCTGCGATGGATGCCACTGAGTTTAGGAGCTGTTTGTTACTGTATCTGTGATGTGGAAAAGCTGACTGATACAGGGAACAGAGGAGGAGTTAACAGAGGGGTGTGTGTGTGTGTGTGTGTGTGTGTGATGTGGTCCCCACAGAAGCTGAAATTTTCACATCCTGCAAGTTGCAAGAGGAAATTGGCTTCCTGTGAGGGCAAGTGGGAAGAGAATTTTATTTATTTTTTTGGGGGGGGAGTCCGGTCGTGGGGCCTGAACTCAGGGCCTGGGCGCTGTCCCTCAGCTCTTCAGCTCAAGGCTAGCACTCTACCCCTTGAGCCACAGCGCCACTTCCGGCTTTTTTCTTTTTGCTTATATGGTGCTGAGGAATCGAACTCAGGGCCTCAGGCATGCAAGGCAAGCGCTCTACCACTGAGCCACCTTCCCAGCCCGGGAAGAGAATTTTAAAAGTTCCTCTCAGTCTGTTTTGTGTCCACTCTCTGAGAATCTCAGTTTCTCTGAGACCATTAGAGGAATCTAGAAGGGAGATAGACAGAAAAGGCTGATAAAAATGGTTAAAATGGTAATTTTATGTATACAAGCTTTTATCTTCATAAAAACGGGATCTATCTACCTATCCATCCCATCCGTCCATTCATCTATTCTATTCAACCTATTAATCTATTCTGTCCCTCCCTCCATCCATCCATCCATTCTGTCCATCCATCCTATTTGTCCTATTTATTCCTTCCATCCATCCATCCATCTATTCTATCTGTCCATCTATCCTATTCATTCTATTCACCCATTCTGTCCATCCATCCATCCATTTATTTATTCTGTCCATCCATCATCCATCTATTCTGTTTATCCATTCTGTCCATCCATCTATTCTGTCCATTATCCATCCATCCATTTAAGTAAAATATTTTGAAAATTGGCTAAAACCATCTCAAACGCAGTATCTTTCCTTCTTCCTTCCTTCCTTCCTTTCTTTTTGAGGTTGTTGTTGTTGGTCATGGGGGCTTGAACTCTAGGCCTGGGCGCTGTCCCTGAGCTTTTTCAACTCAAGGTGAGTGCTGTACCACTTTGAGCCACAGCTCCACTTCTGGTTTTCTGGTGGCTCATTGGAGATAAGAGTCTCACAGACTTTCCTACCCAGGCTGGCTTTGAACCGCGATCCTCAGATCTCAGCCTCCTGAGTAGCTGGGATTACAGGCGTGAGCCACTGGTGCAGGGCTGTGCTGGCTTCTTGACTTCAGACCTTCCCTTCCACATGGAAGACTTCACAAAGACCCAGGTAAGAAGGTCAACGGCTTAGTTGGTGGACCAAGAAGGAGAAAGCAGGGCAATGGGAAAAGCCAAGCCCTTTTCTTGTTGCTTCATTAAAAGCAGAACGTAACTTTTCTGCCATCTCTCAAAAAAGAGCCAGGAGAGACTGCCCTAGTCTCTCGATGTACTCCATAGCATGCGAGTTAAACGGTTGTGTTATCAGCCTGGCTGTGTGGACACCACATCCAAAGGTCATATTGTGAAAGGTGTCCAAGTAATTCTGCAGAAGGAACACACATGGAGTCATGTTACTTATTATTATTTTTTAAATCAAAACTTTGGGCCTGGCGGATGGCGGTTCACAAGCATAATCCTTGCTGCTCAAGAGACTGTGAGCTCTGGTTTGAAGCCATTCCCAGGCAGGAAAGTCCGTGAGACTCTTCTCTGCAATTAAACACCAAAAAAAATTGCCAGTGGTGAAGCTGTGGCTCAAGTGGTAGAGCACCAGCCTCGAGCACAAAAGCTCTAGGATGGCGCCCAGGCTCCCTGAGTTCAAGCCCCAGGAGCAGCACACAAAAACAAAACAAAGAACAAAACTCTTCTTGGAAATGAGCAGCATCGGATAAACATACAGACACAATTGGAGGCAGGTGCTTTGCTTACCTGAGCCAGAACGCACTGTGCTATTACACCACACAAAAAACTCTTCATGAGACCCAGAAGCAAGACTAGAAGGAGCTAAAAGGCAGGAAAAGAGGCAGAAGAACATCTCTCAAGACTTTCAGGCAACGTTTCCAAGTTCTTTAAAGCCACACGGAATATATACTGTTTCTTCCTACCAGCCACGGAAATTCTTTATTTTTATTTTTGCCAGTCCTGGGGCTTGAACTCAGGGCCTGGGTGCTATCCTGAGGGGCTTTTGCTCAAGGCTAGCACTCTACCACTTGAGCCACAGCTCCACTTGTGGCTTTTTTTCTGTGTAGGTGATACTGAGGAATCGAACCCAGGGCTTCATGCATGCTAGACGAGCACTCTACCACTGAGCCACCTTCCCAGCCCAGCCTTGGCAATTCTTGAGATATTTAAGTCGAAGCCAGGATCGCTCAGCTTTCTCCTCTCCCCCATCAGCGGGTCTCGAATTGGCAGCTCTAATCCACCATCCCAGTCTCACCTGAGAAATGATTCATTCCCAACTTGGGGGTGAATTAAGTCCCCCAAGTTTTCTGATCATTGCTCAAATCTGAGACATTCCCCCCGTCCCCTGCTCCCCGCAACTGCTCTAAGCTGAACGCCCGCTGTGGGTTCAACTCTCAGCTGGTTTCATGAATTCGTGAATTCATTCATCCATATATACCTATGACATTGTATTCATTATTTTGTGTTTTTTTGGGGGTGGTGGTGGTGGTGCTGGTGCTGGGATTTGAACTCAGGGCCTGGTGCTGGCTGCTTGGACTCTCTTGGGATGTGGGACAAAAGACAGGAAAGTCAAACTCTGTGAGATTCCCTGGCTCTTGGACTGAGCTCCTAGTTGCTGGCTTGGCTGGAATTCTCAAGTGTGTGTGTGTGTGTGTGTGAGACGTTCATCAGTGTCATGTGGCCTTATTTATTCCTATAATGTCATGTTTATCCCCTCCCTCCCCCATTTGGTTTGAAGGCAGAGCCTGAGACAAAATATTCCATCCTTCCCTGAACCCAAGACAAGACTCCATGACGCCGGGGTGTGGGGGGGGGGTTCGAGGCCTGGGCACAGGTGTTGGTGTAGCCTCACCTGAGCAGGTGTGATCGCTCCCTTTAATTTGCTCCTCCTCCTCCTCCTCTCTCCAGGACACCTGTGTCCGCCCCGCCCACCCCCACGGCCACGGGCCTGGCTTTGGCCAATAGGACGCCGGCCTCCATCAAGCCTGATGATTGCTCCAGCTGCAGGTGCTTGGTGTTTGCAGGCGGCCCCTGCGTTTGGTATCGGTTGTTTGGTTGTTTTCGGTGCCAAGTTGCCAGATGAAGACAGAGAGAGACACAGGGAGGCCAAGCGGACACCCCTCAAAGGCTGGCAGTCTCCCCCACCGCCCCCCGACCACCCCACCTTGATTCCCCAGGCCCGGCTACAGCTACGTGAGGTAAGAACCTAGATTGCTAGATCTGCAGTGGCTTGCATTTCTCCTCAGGCCGTAGGCTCGAACCCACGGACTCAGAGCGCACCGGGCTGTCTGATTTCTCTAGAGCGAAGCTGGAGGCCGAGCAGAGCAACACCGGTGTGTGTGTATATTTTATCATGATGGCTTTTTGCTGAAGTTCTGTTCTTACGCTGTCAGTCACTGGGTGTAGGCCGCACCCAGGGGCCTCGTACACCATCAGGTTGTTCACAATTGGCGGTCTCCCCACTTTGTGGGGCTCGGGGGTCATGAGTGGCTTGTCCAGGCCCAGGGCCGGCCAGCGCCATTTCCCTCTGCGGTTTGGGGGAGGACGGCCCGAGGTCTCTGTGGGGTCCTGTCTTCAGGCTCACAGGCTCTGTGTTGGGTTCCAAGGAGCCATTTGAAGCTGAGCTGCCCCCGTCTTGTGGGTGGAGAGGGTTGGATCTGCTCGGGGAAGGGTCTGGAACCCTTCAAGGTGTCCTCAGGGTGGGGTGGGGGTGGTGGATGTGGCTGCCCATGAAACCAAGGTCTCTCGGGCCAGCCACACTGCCCCCTTCCTCCTCCTTCATCCCCCCGCCTGTCCATCACCCTCCTCTCCCCTCCCCTGCCTTTCACCACTCCTCCTCCTCCTCCTGCTCCTTCTCTTCCTCCTCCTCCTCTTCCTTCTCCTCCTGCTCCTTCTTTTCCTGCTCCTCCTCCTCTTCTTCCTCCTCCTCCCTTTTCTCCTTCTCCTCCTCCTCCTTTTTCTCCTCCTCCTCCTTTTTCTCCTCCTCCTCCTTTTTTTCCTCCTGCTCCTGTTTCTCCTCCTCCTCTTCCTCCTCCTTTTCCTCCTCTTCCTCCTCCTCGTCTTCCTTCTCCTCCTCCTCCTCTTCTTCCTCCTTTTTCTCTTCCTCCTCTTTCTCTTCCTTCTCCTCTTCTCCTCCTCCTCTTCCTTCTCTTCCTTCTCTTCCTTCTCCCTTTTCCTCCTCTTCCTCCTCCTGCTCCTCTTCCCTCCTTCCCTCCTTCCTTCTTTTCCCTTAGGGATTCCTGGGCTCTGCACTTGCTTTGGCTGGCTTGCTCACTCAGCCGGCACCCTGCCACTCGAGCCACGCCCGGAGCCTGGCTTTTCGCTGCTGCTGATTACTACTACTATTTTTGCAGACGGTCTCACAGACTTTTCTGCGTAGGCCGGCTTGAACCCGGGACCCTTTCCGGATCCCAGCATCCCAAGCAGCTGGGATTACAGCCGTGGCCCCGTGTCTGTGTCTTCAGTGGGTGGACTTGGGGAGGGAAGGTCGACCTGTTGGCCGTGCGCTCGCACCCTGGCTGCAGACAGACAGCGTGTTGAATTGGGACTTAGGCTTAGACTCGGTGTCCAGGGGAGCTACCCTGGAGCCAGCCACCCGAGATGGTGGAGACGATGGTGGGGGCCGCTCATGAGGGCCGGGCTGGGCCAGGGCGCCCGCAGGCACTACCTGGACTTCTCAGGCCTGCTCCTCCTGCGGTTTCTTCAGTCAGGACAGTGAGCGAAGAGGGGAGAGAAGAGGTCACAAGGCTTCCAGAAACCCCAGCTCGGAGTTCTTGCCTTTTTTCCACCCTATTCTATTGATAGAACAAGCCAGGGGCCAGCCCAGCGGTCCAGGGCTGGGGAAGTCAGGTTCCACTCCTTTGCTGGCTGTGGTATAGTGTCATGTGTGTGTGTGTGTGTGCGCGCGCGTGTGTGTGTGCGATTTCAAAACCTCGGATGTGTGTGCGTAGACCTAAAGTGCTGTTTGTTGGTCTTCTTTTAAAATCATTGTTGTAAAGATGATGTACAGAGGGGCTTTCATTCTTTTTTTCTTTTTGCCAGTTGTGGGGCTTGAACTCTGGGCCTGGGCACTGTCTCTGAGCCACTTTGTGCTCAGGGCGAGCGCTCTACCACTTGAGCCACAGCGCCACTTCTGGTTTTCTGATGGTTTATTGGAGAGAAGAGTCTGATGGCCTTTCTTGCTGGGGCTGGCTTTGAACTGTGATCCTCAGATCTCAGCCTCCTGAGTAGCTAGGATGACAGGCGTGAGCCACTGGCACCCGGCTGGTGACTTTTTTTTTTAATTTTTATTTTTAAAGTAATGCATTGTGGGCATTGTAGGTAATTGTAGGTAATGTGATTGTAGGTAACTCGAGGGAATGGTGCATTGGGAGAGATGGAAAAAATGATGGAAGAATGCCTTGCTCAATGTGCATTGGACTCATACATTGCTACATCAAAATCAAACCCCTGTGTGCAACTACTTAGGATTACCACGAAGTCTCCCTAGCTGCTAGGCAGGCAGTGGTTGGGAGAATTGTGGTTCAAGGCCAACCTAGGCCAAACTTTTTTTTTTTTTAATTTTTTGGCAGGCCTCCATCTCCCCAGACAAAGCTGAGCACGGCTGCCTATCCCCAGCACCTTAGCCAACTAGGGAAACGTTAACGGAAGGATCACAGTTCAGGACAGCTGGGCAAAAAGTGAGACCAGGTCTCGAAAATAGAGCAAAAAGGTCTGCAGGCCTGGCTCAAGCAGTAGAGCACCTGTCAAGCAAGTGCAAAGCCTTGAGTTGGAACCCGATATTGCCCCCCCCAAAAAAAGTCTGATAATTTCAAGCGAATGCTATTCTAGATAAAGCTCCATAAGCATGCAAAGAGGATGGGAAATGTGGCATGATTTAATAAAAATTGGACCTTTTTTTCAGAAATAAAAAGCATTAAATTGAAATTTCCTTGAATTTAATAAGAAGAAAAGGAAACCAAACGAAAAAAAAAAAAAACCAAAGGAATCATGGAACCTCAGATAAATGTATTTTTTTTTACCACAGAGATATTAGATCCTGAAGGTTCTCCCTAAGGTTCCAAAAAAGATTATAAAAATATTAATACTAGAGGTTTTTTTAAAAAGGTCTATGTTTCATTTTAGACAAATGGATTGACTCTGCTATGAAAGATAAGGAAATTAAAACTTTTTAATTTTCTCACCTCATTTTCCCATCTCCTATCTTCTTCGCTTTTAGTGACATGTTGAAATACAGTACAAGGTATTTATATTCTGTATTTATATGTCTATAATCATGGCTTAGTTCTTACATCAATAATTATTAACAAATAATAGTATGGCACATCTTTTTCTTTCTTTCTTTCTTTCGTACTGTAGCTTCTACTGCCCTGAATTATTTAATATTTTTAGGATTTGGATTCAACTGGGCATTACAGCTCCCGCCTGTCATCCTAGCTACTCAGGAGGCTGAGATCTGAGGATCACGGTTCAAAGCCAGTCTGGGCAGGGAAGTCCGTGAGACTCTTATCTCCAATCTCTATCATTCAAGAAAATGAGGTCTCATTGGGAATTCCATTCCCTTCTGGAATCTTCGAGCACCTGCTATTCGGTTTTCTTTTGGAGGAGGAAGTTTTCTTTTGCTGTGTCTCTAACTATATTTCTGTTTTATTCTTGGGATTTTCTCCTGAGACAATTCCCATACTGGGAGGCGTGGGCGCTTCCCATCTTCTGGGTTTTAAAAAACTTTCCCTTTCAAGATTTCTCTTTTATGATGTGTGCCATGCCTATGATCCGTGACTCACTCTTCGGTTGGTTTTAGTTGGTTTTGCTAGTTCTTTACTGTGACAACCTGGTGTCTGTAGGTCATGCCTGAATTGTAGCTACTCGGGAGGCTGAGATCTGAGGATCGTGGTTCAAAGCCAGCCCAGGCAGGAAAGGTCCGTGAGACTCTTATCTCCAAGGAACCACCAGAAAACCAGAAGTGGCGCTGTGGCACAAGTGGTAGAGCGCTTGCCTTGAGCTGAAGAGCTGAGGGACAGCACCCAGAGTTCAAGCCCCACAACCACCATCACCACTACCACCAAATCTGGGTAGGTTGTTGCACATTCACAGACAGAAACTGGCTCAGTACACACACACACACACACACACACACAATGTGCACACACAATGTGCACACACAATGTGCACACACATATATGCATGCATGTTGAAAGTCCCAGGGAACCTCATGGTTGCCCAAGCCCTGGCTGTGTGATCAAAGCAGACCTAGAAAAGAGTTAAGGGGAGGAACATCTGGGCACGTGCAGAGGGGGGGCCTGCAGCTGGCTGCCCCAGAGAGGCGGTGATTGGAGGCCAGGGTGGGCCCGGACACGCCCACCGGTGGGCCCGTGGGAGGCCCCGGATGCTGTGTTTTTCCAATTACCTCCCAGCTGGGGCCGTGTGGCCACCCTGGCTGGTGGCGGCCTTTCTTCTGTATTAATTTGAAATTGCCCGGAGTCATTTTCATTCTATGGCTATGAGGAGAGCCGATGCTGGTTCGGTCCACACGTGAGGCTCCAAGGCGTTCTGCTGGGATTGACTGTTTTGAAGGGAGCTGGCAGAACTGGCAAGTTAGAATCGTAGGGGTTTGATGGCCAGCTAGGCTGTACACAGGTGTCATGCTTTGTTTTTCTCTCTCTGTGAGCTTTCCCCCCCTTCCCCCCCAGGTTAAAGCAGGTCTGTAATTCCCAAGCAAAGGGAAGCTGTTTTCAAGTGAGGGATGACGGAGAATCCTAGGTGAGAAAATAGGTACGAAGTGGGCTTTTATACTGTTTATTTCTAATAAACAAGTGAAATTATTTGACAGTACATTTTTAAAGTGCTCTTTATTTATTTATGGTTTTGGATACTGTCAACCCTTCCTTTGCTTTTCCCTCTGTTTCTCCCTCCACTCTTTTTATTTTTGGTGGTTGCGGGGCTTGAACTCTGGGCCTGGATGCTGTCCCTGAGCTTTTGTACTCAAAACCAGCGCTCTACCATGTTGAGCCACAGCGCCACTTCTGGTTTTCTGAGTGGTTCGTTGGAGATCAGAGTCTCACAGACTTTCCTGCCCGGGCTGGCTTTGAACCACGATCCTCAGATCTCAGCCTCTTGAGTAGCTAGGATTATAGGCGTGAGGATGACAGGCATGAACCACGGGTGTCTGGTCCTGCTCACTCTTTTATACTGTTTTTAACATTGACTTACCAGTTCTATTATTATTATTTTGTGCCAGTCCTGGAGCTTAAACTCAAAGCCCTGGATGCTGTTGAGATCCAAAGGAAAGCACAGATTCCTAGAGGAGGAGACAGAGCCCATGAGCAGGCAGGAAGGACAGCTAGTATGGAAGATGTCTGCAGTTCCTTTTCCTGCTCCGGTCCTCCCTCCCTCCACCCCCCCCACCTCACCCCTCCTGTAAATTCTCTTCCATCCCTGCATGGAGTCTCAGCCGCTCTATCCGCACTATCCGCGAGCCTGATGTTTGTCAAGCATGCCCGCAGTCAGCCCAGATGTGAGCTGCTTTAATCCTCTAATTATAGATGATTCCACCAGCCACGGGGGCTCACCGCCCCTCAGCCAGGATCACAAGCGACGCTATCCCAGCTCCTTCAGGTAAATCCCCGATTACTCAGCACCGGGGAGAAGGTGGGATCTGAAGGGTTCTTTATGGGAAGTCCACACGGGGCTTTCCTCAGCCTGGCTTCACAAGACCCCCACGCAGGGTCCCTAGGCCCCCGTCCGACTCCACCGTGCATCCCAGGCCCAGCCGTCTGGCCTGCCAGCCAACCGGCAGCGGGGAGAGGTAACGGCTCGGTCCCCTTGTCCGCTCTGCCAGAGTGTTTTCTGCAGCTTTGCATAGGGAAGCGTGGCCCACGGGTTTGAAGCCCACTAGGCCCCAGAACCCAGTAGGGTGGTTTGGAAAAGTTAACTTTTTTTGTGCCTCAGTTTCCCTGTCTGTAAAATAAGACATGACACCGGCTTATTTATTAGATTTAGGACACATTATGGCACGTGTGTGTGTGTGTGTGTGTGTGTGTGTGTGTGTGTGCGCGTCAGTGTGTGTCTGTCCTGGGGCTTGTACTCAGGGCCTGAGTGCTCTCTCTGAGCTTTTGTGCTCGAGGCTGCTGCTCTACCACTTGAGCTACAGTACCACTGCCGGTTTTCTGGGGTTCATGGGAGATAAGAGTCTCAAGGACTTTCCTGCCTGGGCTGGCTTCGAACTGTGGTCCTCAGATCTCAGCCTTCTGAGTAGCTAGGATGACAGGCGTGAGCCACCAGCGCCTGGCCTGATTTATATGTGTGTGTATATATATATATATATATATATATATACACACACACACACACACATGTTAATATTATTTGTATATTACACACACAAACATATATAAAATGTGCCAGAGCCTAGGTTCTGTCTTAGTTTTTTTTTCATTCAAGGCTGACACTACCCCTTGAGCCACAGCGCCACTTCCAGTTTTCTGGTGGTTCATTGGAGATCAGAGTTTCAGGGACTTTCCTGCCTGGGCTGGCTTTGTACCGCGATCCTCAGATCTCAGCCTCCTGAGTCACTGAGTAGTTTGTGCTGTAGGATAGAGGGAGCGTGAGAATCATGGCGCGGTAAGGATTGTTTGGGGAAGAGAATCGGAGTGACAAGCCAGTGATTGTCCTCTGGCTAACACGGCATCCACACCGACGCTGACCCGCCATACCCCCGACCTTCTCCCCACCGCCTTGAGTCCTGACAGCGTCTCATGGGTGTGAGTGTGGGTGTCTCAGAAGGTCCACTTCCAAAAGCCCGTCTGGGAAACTGGTATGGTTTGGATCTGAACAGTCCAAAAGGGAAAGGGGGGGGGCGGAGAGGGGGAAGGGAAACAGGAGCTGAGGACTAGGTCCTCAAAGTAGAGGGGAGGTTTGAGTGGAAATGATGAACTGACTTCATCAACAGATTATCTCGCTGATGAGTTTATAATATATAATGTATAGCATATTACATATATGATATGTATTATGATACATTACATATTATATACAGCCTATTACACATTATACCATTTATCATATATGACATATTATATATGTCTTATATTTATGATTTATATGTTATATATCTGATAAATAATTATCTAATATATGATATATGATATGGATGATGTCATATATTATATATGATACAGATGATGTCATATATGATATATGGTATATAAGGTATATTATATATATATAATACCATATGTGTTATATATGATTTGTATTCTGTGCTATATATTATATATGATTGGTATTCTTATTTATTTATTTATTTTTGGCCAATCCTGGGGCTTGAACTCTGGGTCTGGGCGCTGTCCCGCAGCTCTTCAGCTCAAGGCAAGCGCTCTACCTCTTGAGCCACAGTGCCACTTCCGGTTTTCTAGTGGTTTATTGGAGATAGAGTCTCCCCTGGACTTTCCTTCCCGGGCTGGCTTTAAACTGCAATCCTCAGATCTCAGCTTCCTGAGTAGCTAGGATGACAGGTGTGAGCCCTTGGCACCTGGTTATATGATTTGTATTTTATGCTATATGTTATATATAAAATGATATATGATGTCAGGTGTCAGGTGCTTTCATGCTTGGGCCATACAGGAACTGGTAGCCGAACCAGCTGGGACCTGATCCATACCTCGCTCGCTGTACAGCCCTTGTCCTCCACTTCTTCATGGACCAAGTGGGGCTCCATGATGCCGGGCCAACCCATGGTGTTGCCTCGAACTGCAGAACTTTTCTGGGTCCCTGGACTGTTAGGTTTCCGTGGGGAGTGGAGACAGAGCTTTCTCAAACTCCAAGTCTGGGTTTGTGATGGCAGAGTTAAACTCCAGCCCGCAGACTCTTCATCCCTTTACAAAAGTGCCCCTAACACCCAAAGGTTTTTGGACAACATCAAACTCCTCTCACGGTGCGTGAATCTTCCTCCAAGAGACACGTCTCCATTTCCTTTTGATCTTTCGATGTTTTCTGAGCCTTTCCCCCTCCACTCCATTTCTCTCTCTGTGCCAACATTAGAGTTTAAATTCAGGGCCTTGAACTTGCCCTTACCTACTTCCCTCAAGGCTGGTGCTCTGCCATGTGAGTCACGCCTCCTCTTCCATCTTTTTGCCGGTTACTTGGAGATAAGAGTCTGTTGACTTATCTATCTGGGTTAGCTTTGGGCCAGGATGCTGAGATCCTCAGCCTGCTGAGTTGCTAGGATTACAGGTGTGAGCCACGGGTGTCTGGTCACGTTTTGCCTCTTATAGCTAAAGGTTTTCTGGAAGCAGCTGGATTGTTGAGGCCCGAGGGAAGAGAGGGGGTACCCGGTTGATCTTTTCTCACATCCGTGCAAAAACAGGGTGTTGGAATTCAAGAATAGGGAGATAGAGCCCCAAACCACATCTGATGGGCAAGAGTTGCATGTCTTCTAAGACTCTTGGGTGCAAGTTCAGATGGCGGCCGTGTGTCCTGTCCTGTCCGTGTGGGGGGTCACGTGTGGCTTCTGGTGGGAAATGATTGAAACCCACACCTCGGGGAACACGGTCCACCCGGCAAGAACACACATTACCACAGTGCTGGCTGGAGGAACAGGTGCATCATGGGAGTTGGGCCAGGGCTCTTCAGAACTCTGAAGGATTGGTCTAGCCAACTCTAGGAAAGTAGGTATCTTATTTCAGGTTCTATCATCTTCCAGAAGGAGGGATCAATAAAAAAAAAATTTCCCCTTTCTCCTGAAGCTTTTGCTTCTCATCACTTACTATATGAGTGGGAAGCGAGAGGAAGAGACAGGAAGGAGAGAGAGAGAAAGGAGACTGGAGGAATGAATGAATGAGAACGCATACCCTCACTTATCAAGGTTTGGACCATGGCTGATTTGAAATATTACCAACCTTGCATTTTCAAATTTGATGCACAACAACCAACATGCTAATACTTTCCTTAGTTTAGTAAAAAAAAAAAAATAATAATAAAAAATCCTTTCACCCGTCTCTTCTAGCTGAAGATTAGGAGAGAGGCTTTAAGAAGATTTAAAAAAAAAAAAAGCCCTCAACTTCTGAGCAGCGGAAAAAATGGTTTGTGATTTAGGAGCTCCAGGCAATTCATCATGGAAATTGGGTTTTTTAGCAGACATCGTGTGAATCCTTTTCGTCCCTGTCAACTTTTTAATACATTACATTGAGAATGTAAATCATGTTGGTGAGGGGGAGTGAGGGGAGGGGAGGGAAAAAAAAGGAGGGAGGGGTGGAGTGTGAGGAAAGAGAAAGCTTCCTCATTTTGGGGTTTAGAAGGGAGAAAGCACAAACTTGTAATTCATATTAACTAAATAAAAAAAATCCCTGCATAAATATATACATATAAGCTGGAATAGGGTATGGAGGAGGCAGTAGATGTGAGAGAGAGAAAGAGAGAAAGACGAGGGTGAAATTGAAATAATTTTTTTTTTGCCCTTTTGGAGGGGTGCTTATGATTTATTTGTGTTGTCTTTTATGTCTCAGGGGTTTGTTCCTTTAGCTCGAGCAATCAAATATTCCTCCTGGAGACTCCCTCCTGTGTCCCCCCCCCCTTCCAGAGAAAGATGGTGTTAGGGAGGGGCGTCGGGTTGGGGAACGGGCTGTCTTTACATTCTGTGAGATCAAATGGCTCTCGCCGTGCGTCGAGGATGGCAGGCTGCGTGAAGTAGTACATGCTCTAATTCTAGCCGGCAGGAGGCTGAGGCAGGAGGATGGTGAATTCAAGGCCAGGCTAAGCAGATTTAGGCTGTGTCATTAAGCCCTGGATTGAAAAAGACGACAACAAAACAAAAAACAGAAAACTCCACCCCAAACAAAACAAAAACTCAATCCAAATCAAAGCAGCAAAGCACAAACAGAGCCCACAAGAGGCCAAACCCAAGAGACCCACCGGCTTGTCTCTGGACCAGCCATGCTAGGATCTCGAACACTCCACAAACTTATCAACTTTCCTGTGACCTCGAGCTCTCTTTCTGCTTGGGGGTGGGGGTGTCACCTGCTGTTCTGTTGCTGGTATAAATATTCTATGTATTACTTTACGATTCGGGAAGGGCCTCCAGTTACTTGTACCACTGGAGGACATACCCCATCTCAGCCTACTAGGCTGCATGAAGTGGGGGTGCACACTCAGAGGTCTCCAGTCCC
This sequence comes from Dipodomys ordii, assembly GCF_000151885.1. Taxonomy (NCBI): domain Eukaryota; kingdom Metazoa; phylum Chordata; class Mammalia; order Rodentia; family Heteromyidae; genus Dipodomys; species Dipodomys ordii. The sequence goes on from NW_012267409.1 coordinate 973,837, forward strand.
CTGGAGGGGGTGCGTCCTGTTGGGGGGTTTTGTGTCTGATTTCCAGGTGAGGCCACTCCAGCAGCTCCCTCATTTTGTATCTAAGGCTCAGCCACACGAGACCTCTTCTAATCCACCCCGACTTCTCCTAAACTCTCAACACAAGTAGCAACTTGGAAATCTTAACACCCCTTCCCTCCCCCTTTTGATTATCCCAGCGTCGAAATGCATTGATGCTCCTGAATTTAAGGTTTGGAATGGCTTTTGCTCACAGGAATGATAATTTTAGTGCTGCCTTTTTTTTTAAAAAAAAAAATCTTTTTTTCTCTCTCTCTAAAGAGGCAACTGATAAAAAGTTTACACAGCCAAAAGAGTATGCACTGGCAGTTATCTACAAATTCAGACTCTATCAAGAGCCAGCCCAAATCTTTTAAGACTTCCCTGAGTCCATTCTGGGGCCAAGATTATCCAAATTGACAAGCTAAATGTGTGTGTGTGTGTGTGTTTGTGTGTGTGTATAATTTATGCTCTAACGGCTGCTGCTGGGAAATGCTATCATCCCTTTCTTTTTGTTGTTGTTGCTGCTGTTATTTTGTTTGTTTTTTGGTTTGGGGGTGTGTTTGTTTTTTGTCAGTTGTGGGGCCTGAACTCTGGGCACTGTCCCTCAGCTCTTCAGCTCAAGGTGAGTGCTCTACCACTTGAGCCACAGCGCCACTTCTGGCCATTTCTGCTTATGTAGTGCTGAGGAATCGAACCCAGGACCTCATGCATGGGAGGCAGGCACTCTACCACTGAGCCACTTTCCCAGCCCCATAATTCCTTTCTCTGTGTTTTATTTTCCCCCATCCTGTTCTCCCATTTGCTTTCTTATGTCCCCTGGCAGGGAACAAGGATTTTCCTGCATCTCTTCAGCCTGCCATAGCTTTTAAGGTTTTCACGTAAAACTCTGAACAATTTGCAGAGAATACAAAGGTCGCTAATGTGAAGGACTTTGGGTGGTGGTAGCCTTTTGTTTTTTTGGTGCTGCTTATGGGGCTTGAACTCAAGGCGTGGACATTGTCCTCGAGTTTTGTGCTCAAGGCGGGCGCTCTACCCCTTGACTCATAGCTCCACTTCCAGCTGTTTTGGGTGGTTCCTTGGGTGAGGAGAACCTCTCAGACTTGTCCTGCCTGGGGCTTGGCTTTGAACCGCGATCCTCCCATCTCAGCCTCCTGAGTAGCTAGGACGACAGGCGTCACCCAGGTCCTGAGTTCAAGCCCTGTGAATGACAAACAGAGTTCTTGCCTGACCTGTGTGCTGATTTCCCTGCCTTCCAGCCAGCCCAGGGAACTTGGCCTGGTCATGAGGGCAGCAATGGTGAAGGCTAGACTCGGAAAAATCAATCAATCAATCAGATTCCCACTACTGGCTCTGGTCACCGTGAGGTCATTATGCCTTCTGTTTATCACTCCTTCAATCCACATTCCAGAAGGCCAGAAGAAGGCTCGGTGGCTGGTGCCGAGCTGGCTGAAATTGGCTTTTTCCCCTTCCCTATTATTTGGGCCTCCTCCAGTTAAGATGTGTAAACTCTGGAGATGATGTCAAGCCGGTCTCAGCAATTGGTGGGTGAATAATCCCCACGTCCTTTCCAATAGCTTGCCAAATGGTGCGGATGAAGGAGCACTCGGGTCGTGAATAATTGGCCTGCGATACCAGAGGCCTGACTCCATTCTGGAGAGAAGAGTTTTGTGCAGGTCTCTCATCATCAGCCACAATTATCCACGCTTCACTTTCCTCCCTACCTCTTTCGGCTCTCCTGATCCTCCCCCCCCCCCCATCCAGCTTCATTCTTGGTAGAACACCGGGCAAACGTTCATTAAGAACTCCCTGGGCCGCTGGTGGCTCACAGCCTATCCTCCTAGAGACTCAGGAAGCTGGGATCTGAGGATTGTGGTTCGAAGCCAGCCTGGGTGAGAAAGTCTGGGAGGCTCTGATTACCAGTTATCCACCACCAAAAACTGGAAGTGGTGCTCTGGCTCAAAGTGGTAGAGTGCTAGCCTTGAGCAAAAGGAGCTTAGGGACAGCGGCTTAGGCCCTGAGTTTGAGCCCCAGGACCAACAAAAAACCCAACCAATTAAATAAGCGACCAACAAACTCTCCATGCACCTTCAGAGGTGTGCAGAATCATCTACGGTCAGGGTATCACCCCTGATCTTTCTCAAATAGTCGGGAATGGTGTCTGTGTGAAAGACATGTGTGTACCTTTACTTGTCTGTTCAAATATCAGGAGACAGTAGTCTATGACAAGAGAGACAGGCCCTTTGTTAAGAAAAAAAAGGGGGGGACTTTTGGGAAGAGTTGGTTAGAAATAGCCTTTTAAAAACATGCAGAAAGCTGGGCGCCGGTGGCTCACGCCTGTCATCCTAGCTACTCAGGAGGCTGAGATCTGAGGATCGAGGTTCAAAACCAGCCTGGGCAGGAAAGTCCGTGAGACTCCGATCTCCCATGAACCAGCAACCCCGCCTCCTCCCAAGAAGTAGAGCTGTGGCTCCAAAGTGGTAGAGTGCTAGGCTGGAGCAGAAAAGCTCAGGGATGAGTAGAAAAGCCCAGGTCCCAAGTTCAAGCCCCAGGAAGGGCACACAATAAAAGACACAGGTAGAGGAAAGCAGCGCTGTTATGTATAACTGATTTGGTTGTTATTGTTGAGACTGAAAGCTATGGCATAGTACTGCTAACTGACCTTCAGAAAGAATGTACTAACCCAGGACTTGCTGGGATGTTGAGCCAAAAATTCTGTGACTTGGGTCTTGGCCAATAAGAGCCGCGATGGTTACTTTAGTTTTGGTATCCAGAATGTGACACCTCTTTTTGTTGCTATCATTAGCATGGACTAGCTGACAAGAAAAGTTAAATGTCTCTTTCATAGACATTTGAAATACACACACACACACACACGCACACAATGTGTATATGCATGTATACGTGTGCATACATGTATATATGTGAATGCATGTATATATGTGCATGTGTATTTGTGTGTGTGTGGTGTTTGCACATGCATGTGTGTACCAGTTCTGGGGCTTGAGCTCAGGGCCTGGGCGCTGTCCCTGAGCTTCTTCATTCAAGGCTAGCTCTCTACTGCTCGAGCCACAGCTCCACTTTCTGCTTTTTTTTTTTTTTTTTGGATGACTGATTGGAAATAAGAGTCTCAGAGATCAGAGACTCTTTGAAGCATGATCCTCAGATCTCAGCCTCCTGAGTAGCCGGGATGACAGCGTGAGACACTGCTGCCTGGTAGTCTTTCAACTTTGGATTACACAGTCCATGCTTTGGTCATCTCTGTAGCCTCCTGGTACAAAGTAAAAGTGTGTGTGTGTGTGTGTGTGTGCGCGCGCGCGCGCGCGCAAAATCAAGGATGATGCTCTACCACTTGAACCACACCTCCACTTCTGGCATTTTTGTTTAGTTAATTGGAGATAAACTGGACTTTCTGGTTTGGACTGGCTTGGGGCTCTCCGTGATCTTCAGATCTCAGCCTCTCGAGTAGCTAGCATTGTGGTCATACTTTTAAGAAATGCAAGAGTGAATGAATGAGAGCCATTTTTCACTCAAAAAAGACCCTCCGCTGCTTTGCCCGGTCCCGATTTCCTTGCCACCTAAAACTCCATGCATGAATTTTCTCCAGTGGGAGATGAGAAGATCCTGGTTTGGCAGCATCACCCCTCCTCTCCTTTACCCTCCCCTCCCCTCTCCCCTCCCTTCCCTTATCCTCCCCTCCCCTCCTTTCCCGATGAGAAGATGCTGATTTGGCAACATCTCCCCCCCTCCCCTCCCCTCCTTTCCCCTCCCCTCCTTTCCCCTCCCCTTCCCTCCCTTCCTTCCCTTTTTCTCCCTTCCCCTCTACTTTCCTCCCTTCCCCTTCCTTCCTTTCCCCTCCCTTCCGCTCCCCTCTTTTCCCCTCCCCTCCCTTCCCTTCTCCTCCTTTCTCCTTCCTTCCCCTCCTCTCCCTTCCCTGCCCTTCCCCTCCCCTCCCTTCCCTTCCCTCCATCCCTCACACCCCTCACCCCCTAGACCTCTCAGAGGAAGAGGCACAAAGTACACGGTGGTGTGACCATTACTATTCAAACCGAGTTCCTGTGAAACTTGGGGGCCTCTTGCCTGGAGAGGAATCATTTTTTATCCCGCACTAGAAGTTAAACAGGGGGAGGGGGGGCCTCGAGATCCAAAAAGGAGCTTAACAAATCCTCCGCTTTGTCACAGCCAAGACCTTTGCCTAATGCGAGGTCTTACCCAGCCGATGGCTCGGGGCAGGAGACAGCCGGCTTAATCTGAGCCATTCCCACTTTCCTACCGTGCCCACTTAACTGGGTGGCATTTTTTTTTTTTTTTTTTTTGGTCTGTGAAGAAAACCGGTCCAGATCTGGGTTGGTTGCCATGGTGATGGTATCAGGCGCCTTGGGGGCTCTCCATCTTCTTCCTCTGCTGACAAACTCTTGTGCCACAAAGCCCCCCCCCCTCCTCAAGAAGTATGGGTGCCTCCATCCTTCCAGAATTAACCTACCCCAGGTAGGCAAAGTTGATGGCGAAAAGTCAGGCCAGTGGGTAAGGAAAAAGAAAAGGGGGTGGCGGTGGTGGATTCCTGCTTTCTCCTTCCAGTATGAGGCCCTTCTGGGTCACACGTGGCCGGCCTAGCTGATGGGTGTCTGGGGACGGGCAAGGTTTCGGAGTTTGGTATTGATTGCTCTAGCTTCAAACGGTAGCTCTGGAAAAGCATGGCGTCGCCCCTTCAGCGCCCCAATTAATCTCAAATCACGTCTGTCTTCTGCGTAGCACCTCAAAGTCTGTGTACCCCTACTCCACCCCCTGGCCCCAAACCAACCTCGAGCATCTCTATTCTGGATGACTTTATAGCAATAACTGAAAAGGTTTCCATGGAGTCTGTTACACAGCGGTGAATTTACTTGTAACCACTTGCATACCGTCCGAGGTGTTTTCTTCTTGATTTGTAGGCACCTTCTGTCCACCACAGATGAAGGAAACCATGCCACCTGTGTTTTTCTGGATCTGGCTGGCTTCCCTCAATATAAGTTTTTCCATTTCCTTATGAATGGTACAGTATCATTCTAATAGTTGAGTAAAATTCCATTGTGTGTGTATGTTATATATATATATATATATATATAAAACATACATAATACATTGTATATGTTATATATAACATATATCATATATAATGTTATATAACACACATATACACATATATATGTATATGCACACAAATATATATTGTATAATATATCTCATATATCATATGTAATGGATAATATATAATGTGACATAGATTACATCGATCACATTTTCTTGATCCATTTGTCCATTGAGGGGCATCTGGGCTGATTCCATATCTTGGCTGTGGTAAAGAGTGTGCAGTGTACATGGTTGTGCTGGTGGCTTTAGTGTAGCCTTGTTTGTACTCTATTGGGTAAATGCCTAGGAATGGAATTGCTGGGACCTATGGTAGTTCTATGTTTAATCTTTTTTTTTTTTTTTGAGTACCTTTCACTTTCCTGAGTGGTTGAACAAACTTACTCAGACTTCAGCATTTCCTTGCCCTCTAGGGGAGGGAACCTATGGTGTCAGTTCTGCCTAGAAGCCTGACTGAGCAACCCTTCTGGAAGACACTAGCCCCAGCTCCTGCCTCCTGAGTTTTCAGAGCAGATAGATGGCCCTCCCTCCCCTTCCCTTGGTGCACTGTGTGAGAGCTCCCTGAGCACTTCATAGTGGACTCAGTCACAAGCACCTCCTCCTGTCCTGTCTATTATCATCCCTTTGTGAACCTTTTGTTGTTCTGCAAACACCCTTCTCTTCCCTTTGGCCTTCTCCCTCCCCTCCACTCCCCTCCTTTCCATCCCTCTCTTCCTTTTCTTTCCCTCTCTTACTCTTCCTTTCCCCTCCTCCCATTCCCTCTCCTCCCTTCCCTCTCCTTTCTGTCTGTCTTTCTCCATCTGTCTGTTTCCATCTCTGCCTCTCTGTGTGTGAAGGGCATAGAGAGAGGTCATCAGAGATAATGTGTGTGTATGTGTGAAAGAGAGAGAGAGGCAGACAGACAGACAGGGAAACCACGAGCAGAGAAGGACTGATGCTGCTCTGGGAGTCCCGTGTGTCCTCTCAGGGTGGGTCTGGTGGGTTCTGAGGCTTTGGGACAAAGCTGAGCAAAGTCAAGGACTTCAAACCCAGCTCCAAGTCAGGGGCCGAGGGTAAGGATGCAGGGACGGTGTCCACGTGTTTCCGCCCTCCACAGCCAGGTCCAGACCCCGGGGGAGCAGGAGGCAATGGTGCATGCCGGCCACGGGTCTAAATCAATTACATTTTCTTGGTTTTCCCAGGTGGTGCATTGATTTTTTTATTCACTTACTCATTTACTCCCTCCATAAGGAGCTGATTGATTATGGGTAGAGCAGGGGGCCAGGAGGAGAGGGGAACTGCATGAAGGGAATTTTATACTCGCACCCCGAGAGCTGAGAAGTGTAGCTGAGCACATGCCACGTACCCGTCGGATGTGAGTGCCCACGTCACGGTCGTGTCCGTACCATGTATTTTGCCATTAAGAAGGGGAGCATTTGAGACACACGCGATCCAATGGCTGGCTGTCCCTCTTGGCATAAATCATGGACCCCTGGGGAGGGTTTACTGTGCCTCTGTAAGCCTCAGTTTCCTTATAACAATCTCCCATTGTGAGGACCAGGGGACTCATTCCCCTGGAGTACTAAGTATAGCACCTGTCACATAGGAAAAATCCAGTGTTGGCAGATGGTTCAGTGAGTCAGTGGGGTTGGGAGTGAGGGACCATGGGAAGGAATGCAGAGAAGGTACAGATGGATGTGGTTAGCAGGGTGTGGGGCCTGATGGAGGCGTAGGAGAATCTGAGTTGGTTCTTGGTGGGAGATCATGTTCAGAATCAAGAAGGTTGGGCAGCGTGGGTGGGCTGCGCACTGTCACCTCGCCTCTGTCCCTCCCCCCTCCTCAGGAAGGACTGGGTTCTGCTCCCTCCCCACTATCCCTGTACCCCGCAAGCATGCCAACTTATCAGGGGCAGCATATTCCAAAATGGCAGCCGTGGCTCTGGGAAGGCTAAAATGTGGTCCACGAGTCAGCTGGGGTGTTTAGAACTTGGCAAGGGAATATTCTAGATGCTGAGATCCGGTGAAGACTCGTTAGGGGCCCTTTTCACTGGAGTTAACATTTTCTTTGGTGTGTGTGTGTGTGTGTGTGTGTAGGTGTGTGTGTAGGTGTGTGTGTAGGTGTGTGTGTAGGTGTGTGTAGGGGGGCGGAAATCAAAGTTGAAGATTTGAGAGCCTCCATTTGACTACTGGAAGCCTAGTATTCTCTTCCATGAACTTCCCCAACGCTGTCTTTCTTCTCAAAGAGGCACAATTGGCTG
>NW_012267409.1:981495-983284 GCF_000151885.1 Dipodomys ordii
ACACTACACACACACACTCCACACACACACACACACTCCACACACACACACACACTCCACACACACACACACACTCCACACACACACACACACACACACACTCCACACACACACACTCTCTCTCTTTCCTTCTCTCCCTCCCTCCCCTGTGTACAGACCTCTGTCTTCATCAAGACTAGGAACACAGCCGACATTCAATTACCTCTTCTTCAGTAGTCACCTGGCCAGATGACTATAATCGTTTTCAGCAGAAATTTCAAAAAATTGGTTAGACCTTGAGACAAGAATTATAGTTCATTCAGATGTTCAGAAACATCAATTACGTTCACTCATACATGAACTTTACACACATGCTTCATTGGCTATTGTTATGATATAGGTGATGAACAGAGGGGTTAGAGTTATAGAAGACAGGTAATGAGTACATTTCTTTTTGGACAGTGTCACCCGCTTTTCCTTGCTCTCTTCCAGTTTTTCCCTTCCATTTCCCCCCACCCCCACCAAGTTGTATAGTTCATTTCCAACATAGTTATTGGTTATTTTATTTTTGTTGGTGTGGGACTTGAACTCAGGGCTTGAATGCTGTACCTGAGCTCTTCTGTGCAAGGTGCATGCTCTACTGCTTGAGCCATAGTGTCACATCTGGTTTTCTGGTGCTTCATTGGAGATAAGAATCTCATGGACTTTCCTGCCTGGGCTGGCTTTGAACTGTGGTCCTCAGATCTCAGCCTCCTGTGTAGCCACCAGCACCTATCTCATTGATTTCTTTGTGTGTGTGTGTGTGTGTGTGTGTGTCTGTGTCTGTGTGTCGATCATGAGGCTTGAACTCTGGGCCTGGATGCTGTCCCTCAACTCTTCAGCTCAAGGCGAGCGCTCTACCACTTGACCCACAGCAACACTTCCGGCTTTCTGGTGGTTTATTGGAGAACAGAGTCTCATGGACTTTCCTGCCAGGGCTGGCTTTGAACCGTGATCCTTAGATCTCAGCCTCCTGAGTAGCTAGGGTTACAGGCATGAGCCTCCTGTGCCTGGCTTCAGCCTTGCCTCTAATCGAGATCCTCCTGTTCTGGGCCTCCTCTTGTTTCTTTTGTTTTTGTTAGCATCATGCATTCGTTGTATACATGAGTACACATTGTACACATACCGCATCAATGAAGCATATGAGTTCATCAAATTCACCCTCCTATCACTCTCTGCTGCCTCCTTTTTCGAGGCAACTTTTGTGGGTTTTTTTTGTTTGTTTTTTGGTCGGTCGTGGGACTTGAACTCTGGGCCTGGGCGCCGTCCCTCAGCTCTTCAGCTCAAGGCGAGCGCTCTACCACTTGAGCCACAGTGCCACTCCCCTTTTGTGGGTTTTATTAATCTGTTTTCATACATGCCGATCATATTCTTTTCTTGGAGTCTGCTTTTTCTCTGGGTCTGATGATAGGCTGTTAAGGGTTTTTTTTTACTGCATATTTAGGGTGCTTAGTACAATCGCGTCATCATTTTATCAACTGCCCTGCTAACGTATTAGCCTAAAAGAGAAAAAAATAAACCCACCTCAACTTGATCCACTTAGGCGCCAAACCTGCCTCCAATGGATTCTTTGGGTGTATGTGCACCCCCTCCCTCACTCCCCAGCCCCCCTACAATGCTCCCTTCCGCTTTTCTATTCACTGTCTCTGGAAACAGCTTCTTTCTCCTCGTCCTCTAGGGACACTGACATAATCCCCTCAAGGAGTTTTGGCTTCCAGAAGGAAGTTGGAAGGGGAATTGCTTCCTGTCTCCCCCTCATCCCCCCACCCCC
>NW_012267409.1:983984-987172 GCF_000151885.1 Dipodomys ordii
TGTTGAGGAACAACCCGAGCATCTTTGCGGCCATGCACCCTTTTGTATCTTCCTTCTCCTACAACTTATCTAACTTGGGCTAGAGAGTGAGGAAGTCTTTCCCTTGTCTTGGAAACACTGGTAAGGAAAATAGAAAACAATGCAAAAGCACAGCCTGGTGTCCTTTAAAAAAAAAAAAAGTACTAGAATCCAGCCTGGTTTATTCTCACGATAACTACCAGACGACTGGACAAATACGCCAGGTCAGCATTACCAACCTCCGTTTAGAATTTATCCACCAGATATTCCATTCTTGGAAGAGGCAATTCAAGGTGAGCACCATTTTAACAATGAGAAGTTAACTACACACACACACACACATACACATACACACACACACACACTTTCTCTCTCTCTCTCTCTCTCTTTCATTATTATTAAGGTGCTGTACAGAGGAGTTACCATTTCATAAGTTAGGTAATGAATGAGTAGATTTTTTTTCTTGGACAGTGTCGCCCTGGTTTATAAGCTTTGGATACTTTTTATTACAATTTGTCTAGGTATTGGAAAACATGTTGGTCTCCCTCTTAAGTTTCTTTCTTTCTTTCTTTTTTTGTCGGTTGTGGGGCTTGAACTCTGGGCCTGGGCGCTGTCCCTCAGCTCCTCAGCTCAAGGTGAGAGCTCTACCACTTGAACCACAGCGCCATTTCTGGTTTTCTGAGTGGTTCATGGGAGATAAGAGTCTCATGGCCTTTCCTGCCTGTGCTGGCTTTGAACTGTGATCCTTAGATCTCAGCTGCCTGAGTAGCTAGGATGACAGGTGTGAGCCACGGGTTCCCGGCCTCCCTCTTAAGTTTCTATGAATTACCCTGGGATGGATGATCTCCCCCATTGGTCTTAGCCATTGTGTATGGCTGGAGATGAATGCCTCTGTTGGGTAAGAAGGGGCCTTGCTTGATGAGGGCTAAGGGGGGATTCACGAAGGCAGACTCATCCCGAGGAGGAGGAGGAGGAGCAGCATCCCCCACCACGTCCAGCAGACCCTGGTGATTCATGGCCACCCACAACCTCAGGGTAATCTGAGTGATGGATCTGAAACAGGGCAGCCCAGAAACACCTCTGTAGCTTTTAGTTGATAGAAGACAACCAACACATGGCCCACAGATGAGAGGACGAGGGTATTGTGAACTGTGACTTCCTGGTACCATATGGATGCACCATCTTGGTTGGTACCATATGGATGCGCCATGTTGGTTGGGAAACCATTGGTGTCAGCAGGTTTTCTTTTTGTAAACCATCGGTTCCTAGTCACACTGTGTGTGTTTGTGTGTGTGTGTGTGTTGGTTGTAGGGCTTGAACTCAGGGCCTGAGCGCCGTCCCTGAGTTTTGTTTTTCCACTCAAGGCTAGTCTACCCACTTGAACCCCACAGCTAGCCACATCTCTCTTTTTGAGTGATTTATTGGACATCAGAGTGTCATGGATTTTTCCCGCCTGGGCTGACCCTGAACCGCCGACCCTCAGATCTTAGCCTCCTGAGTAGCTAGGATGACAGGCGTGAGCCACCGGCGCCCGGCTGTCCTGTCTTTCACGATATTTAGTGGTTATAATTTAATACTCACTCACTGGTGGCGTCTGTGTGAAGATAAACCCAGCAGGGAAAAAGAAAATAAAATCCTTAGGTTGGGAAGAGAAGTTAGAGGTGATCAAAAAAAATAAAACTACAGGCCAGCCCCCGCTCCCTGGCATGTGAGGCTATTAATGTAAGAACAAGCCTTCTGCAAGATATTCAAGCTAATGCTGAGAAAATGAAAGGCGGCATTACAGCGCATTGTTGTACGATGTCTGTGGATTTATGCGCACTTAGAATGCAGTTCCCACTTGACACTCAGCCATCGCGAGGAATTAATCTTGAATTATTAGAGACCTTTAAGAAGCTCGTCTCTAGACCCACCTGACAGCCTTGTTTGTTTACCGACCCCTCTCCTCTCAGGTGGCTTGTTGACGGGAAAAGAGGCCTCAGTTTCTCCATCTCTCCTTCCAGTCCCTCCTCCCTCTTCTCCCCCAAGTGGGGTCTGCAGTGCTGCAGGGGTTCAAGTTAGGGTTTTTTTTTTCTTCAAGAGAAAGGCTGTATACTTTGGGAATATTTGTCAGTCGTGGGGCTTGAACTCTGGGCCTGGGTGCTGTCCCTTAGCTCCAGGCGAGCGCTCTACCACTGGAGCTACAGCGCCACATCCAGTTTTCTGAGTAGTTCATTGGAGAGAAGAGTCTTATGGATTTTCCTGCCCGGGCTGGCTTTGAACTGCGGTCCTCCAGATCTCAGCCTCCTGAGTCGCTAGGATGCCAGGCGGGAGCCACCAGCCCCTGATCACTACTACTTTCTTTCTTTCTTTTAAACAAGTGAAGGGTAAGGGAAGCAGAGGTAGCCATTCGCGGTGGTTTTTCCTCGTGTGTTGTACCCGGAACATCAAGACCTTGCTTATCAGCAAGAAGCGGGGAGGGATTGGGGAAGGACTGGCCTCCTCCTCCTCCTCCTCATACTCCATGGTTCCTGTCCATGGTGAGCCTTCCCTCCTCCTCCCTGACTCTTAAATCAGCCACAGAGCCTCTTTATTCTTTAGAGGACATGGATTCTTAATTTAGTTTTGAGAAGCATCTTTGGGGACAAAAAAAAAATAAAAATCCCTTCAGTGGTGCCTGGCAGTCACCCCCGGAGTGCTGCAATTCCGAGCTGGGGATTACCGGGAAGAAACCCCAGGTCCCCTCATAACCAGAGCCAAGCACGGGGTGGGGGGAAGAAGGGGGGGAGGCTGGTGTCAGTTGGTGGTGGGGGGCAATGGCTGATGGTGGTTACTTCTGAAGAGGAGCTCAAGGCTACACAGCTAACTGGTACACCCCTGCCTGCCCCCCAGGTGGCTTGTGTGGACAGGACACCCCAAAACATTTGTCTTCAAGACCAAAGTCTGGAGCCGGCCAGAATTGAGTCTTGACAGCTTGTGTGTCCCTGCTTTTTTTATTTTACTGATTTTGCTTTGAAAGCAGCAGACAGAGCCGATTAGACTCCACAGTGCTGGGGAACTGGTTTAAAAGATGGGATTAATGAGGGAGAGAACTGTGCTCACTGTGAATACACAGGCCTGCGTGCCCAGGCTGAGCCTGTAAGTGGAGATGAAGCTTTGCCTTGATTGTTCAATAAACACTACCCCTCCTC
>NW_012267409.1:987272-1000140 GCF_000151885.1 Dipodomys ordii
GGTGGAGGATGAGAATATAGAGATCACCAATGGTAGCTATCTTTCTCCTCCTCCTCCCTCCTCCCTCCTCCTCCCTTCTCCTCCTCCTCCTCTTCTTCCTCTTCTTCTTCTTCTTCTTCTTGTACTAGACTTGAACTCAGGACCTGGGAATTGTCCTTGAGGGTTCCCCCCCCCCACTTCCCTCATTTCCCTGAAGATTTGTGCTCTACCACTTGAGACCAGGCTCTTCCTTTTGGCTTTTTGGTGGTTAACTGGAGCTAAGAGAGGTCTCCTGGACTTTGTTTGCTTCTGCCTGGGCTGGCTTTGAACCTTGATCTTGAGATACCAGCTTCCCAAGTAGCAAGGACTACACAGGCGTGAGCAACGCCACGAGCGATTGGTGGAAGGTTTTCTTTGGACAGCAGGAGCTGGGGAAACAAGGAGGCAAGGTCCTTTCTATCCATTCCTCGTAGCAGCTTATCATAAGAAAGAGAGAGAGAGGGGAGGGGAGAGGAAGAGAGAGAGGAAAGTGAAGCCGTTTCACCCAGAGTCTTACCTGCTAAGAAGGTTTGGGCTGATTCCCCAACCTGTAATAAAGTGGATGTATAAAGATAGCAGTGTTGTTCTACAATTTAATTAGTACATCACTCAGACATTTGGACTCATGCCTGACTCCTTTTTTTTTCTTTCTTTTTTTCCCCCTCCCCTTCTCTCTCTTTCTCTCCCATGTTCATTTAGCTTTTAGTCTAAGTCCCATGTGAAAATACACACAACGGCTAATTGCTTTTGGATTAAAATACCTGGATTCATTCTATGAATCATATTTTATAGGTAGATTAAAGGTTCTGTTGGCAAATGAAAAATTCTGAGATGACAGCTGTAATGATTTAAAGCAAAAAAAAAAAAACCCAAAAACAAAAAAAAGGCAATTGAAAGGTTTGGATTCCCAAAGGCAGAATATGAATCCATCTGCCGTGTCCCTTATTTTCCTAGTGGCATAAAATGTTCTCACACACGGAGGAGAGTATTTCAGAGGCTGAGAGTTTTACATCTAATGACTGTTGAAATTGGGGTGTGCTGTCCAGTACTTTGTAACAATCGGAGGAAGTGTGTGTATTTAGGTGCATTTTTTTTCTTTTTTTTTTTTTTTTGCAGTGGTACGGTAGTTTGAACTTGGGGCCTCTTGCTTGCTCTACCGCTTGAGCCAGGCCTCCCGCTCAAATAAGGTCTTGCTTTTTTTCCCCCTCCTTCTCCTTGAGCTGAATTGCGATTCCCTAATTTACACTTCCTTAGTAGCTCACCTGATGGGTGTCTCGCTGTCCCCAGCTTTTTATTGGTTGAGATGCCAGGGTGGGGCGGGGCGGGCAGGTGTTTGGGAAACTCCTTGACCATGCTGGCCTTGGACATTGATCCTCTTGTTCTTTGCTTCGGAAGCAGCTAGGTTTATAGACAAGAGCCACTGTTCCTGGCTTGACCCGGGGCCAATGGAAGGAGCTCAAAGGAGGAGTGCACGATCTGTTTGAGCTAGCCTCTTCGAATTGGTTTTACCATACCAATGTCTCCTTGCTCGCAGTTACAAGATAAGGATAGGACCCTGCAGAAACTTGAGTGGTTTTTTTTGTTTGTTTGTTAGTTGTGGGGCTTGAACCTGAACTCTGGGCCTGGGCACCGTCCCTCAGCTCTTCAGCTCAAGGCGAACGCTCTACCACTTGAGCCACAGCACCACTTCTGGTTTTCTGGTGGTTCATGGGAGATAAGAGTCTCATGGCCTTTCCTGCCCAGGCTGGCTTTGAACTGCGAGCCTCAGATCTCAGCCTCCTGAGTCACTAGGATGACAGGCAGGAGCCACCGGCGCCTGGCTGGGTTTTTTATATGAATTTCTAGAAGATGTTGGAGTGAGGAATATAAGGGATCCTAGTGGCTTCCTATCTTGAGCATATTGCCGGGGGCAGCGGGGGAAGCCAGCAATAAAGGGACCCATCGAATCTCAGCTTCTAAGTCATCCCTGCTTCCAGGGGTAGCCAGCGACCTCCAGGCCAAAGGGGCAGGGAGGGTCAGAGGGCATGGCAGAAGTGGGTGGAGCCTGGAGCCCTGGTCCCCTGGGATGATGGGACAGTACAAAAGCTGTACCCCACGATTTGATCTCCTGCTTCCATTTTAGTTTTGTAGAGGAAAGGTCACCAGAGGAAAGGGAAGGATGCAGGCCCCTCTTTCTTTACCAGAGGAAAGCCCCATTTCCCCAATCACTTGGAGGGAGAGGAGAAAACATGGAGTGAATTGTCAAGAACTCTTATTTTTGAGGAGGGGGGGAATGGTGGAGGGGGGAGTTCTACTGTCCCTTTGATAGTATGAAATAATATAGTTCTAACCAAGGAAGATGACTGAAGGCCGGGCCTGTAATCCCAGCACTCAGGGTCAGGGGTAGCGGGGCAAGGGGGAGGGGGGAGGAAGACAGGAAGATGGGGAGTTCAGGGTTAGACTGGGCTATGAAAGAAGGTTCTCATCTGAAAATCAAAAACCAAAACAAGAGCAGTCACATAGAAAGCGCAGCACCTCCAGGCAATGCCGGCAAGAGAAAGCCAACGTGGGGCTCATGTGTTCCGTGCCTCCCTCTGCCCTTGGTTTTGGTGACATTGCTGCCCATGTGCTTGGCATGTTTAACCTTCATCCTGAACCTCAGTCGGGGAATTCACAAAACATCGCCATCCATGGAGAGACCTGGGCTTTTATTTTATTTTTATTTTTTGTCTTAAAACTCAGCAGTGGCCTGCGTTTTATAGCTATTGATCGAACATTCCACTGTAGCTTCTCCTACCTGTCAAGCAAGAAGCACGATTATTTCCTTTTCTGGTGAGAGAGAATTTAACACCTCACCCCGAATCATTGCACACTTAACCTGAGGGTGGCAATCCAGACTGCATTGTTCTGTAGCAGGTGTGTGTGCATGCATGCCTCTGCATGTGTGTGTGTGTGTGTGTGTGTATGTTGTCTGTTCTGCATCCCACATGTACACACAAACCCTGTGCCTGGGTGATGGTTTTTCTCTCCAAAGAAACAAAAAAAAAAAAGTAGCTGAAAGGCTTTCCATCGCAATTGTGGCCATGTCGTTTCATTAATGAAGTAGGTAATTAAAACAGCCCTCTCTTTCTCTTACCTGTCAGCTCCCATGAAGGGCAACATCTCATTTCCCGCCCCCCCAGTCCTCAATGCTTGAGCACAATAAGCACAGGACACTCTAGCAGAATTCAGCAGGTGTTTGTTGGGTACATAAAGGATCCAGGCGGTAACACAACATCGCTGATGGTTTGCAAGAGAAAGCAATCAGGATGAGAATGTTCTAGGTTTCTGACCAAAGGTTGCCTTTTAAGGGCTTGTAACGCCTGTCAGAATTCATGAAATAGTAGACGTAAAATTCATACAGTTTATTCCAGGTCAGTTTTCCCTGGGGGGGTGGGGTAGGGTGGGGTGATGGCGATCTATTAATAAGCCTAGGAATCTAGTTGACAGCTTATGTGGAAATACATCAAGAAAAGTAGGGCTGGGAAGGTGGCTTAGTGGTAGAGTGCTTGCCTCACATGCATGAAGCCTTGGGTTCGATTCCTCAGTACCACAGACACAGAATAAGCTGGAAGTGGTGCTGTGGCTCAGGTGGTAGAGCACTTGCTTTGAGGAAAAAAAAAACAAACCAGAAAAAACTCAGGGACAGTGCCCAAGCCCTCAATTCAAACCCCAGGACTGGCAAAAAATACTACTACTAATAACATGAATTGGTGAATAGACACAAGGGAGAGCAAATACCAGCAAACTGCTCATCATGGAGTCTAGGGACTGGGAGTATAAACATATGCTCTGACTCCTTTCACTTTCCTGTATGTTTGAAAATATCCCAGAGTGAGATATTGAGCCTAAGAAAGAGATTCCCCCCCTCCCCTCCGCAAATGTGCTTGTTTTTGGATTATAGACCTGGGGAACCCAGGGTTCCCAACTAGACAATGGAACTCTTTACAGACGAACCAACTCCTTGGCCGCTCCAAACCGTCTGTGACTCAGACCCTCCTGAGCACCAGAAACTCCCAGCAGTCTCTTCATCCCTGGGAGAGCTGCACGTGCCGCCATCTTGGTGTCTCCTCTACCCCAAGCCACGGGAGAGGCGGTGGAGACAGCGTGAGCGCTTTGCTTCCTGAGATCTATCCAGGGAGCTCTCTCTTTGTCTTCTCAGAGAATCAAGAAGGCTCTCTTTAGTTACTAAGTATTCAAGGCCCTCAGATTTCGAGTTAGGGAAGGAAATTGGAGTCTCTCTATATGGAGAAAACACCCACTCCAGGAAATGAATGATGTTTTTCTTTTTGTCTCAGACACAACAAGAGGTAAAGAGACAGAAGACAACACATGTTTTCTTTGTGAAAGGAATATGGTTTCTTTCTTCCTTTTTTTTCTTCTTCTTCTTCTATTTTTTTGTAGCATCGTTTGCTCTTCCTCAGGTTTTATGATGGGGAGAAAATGCCATTATATAAAAAAAATAAAGACTACCCACCCTCCCCCCCCTTTAAAAAATCAACAACAACATGGACTGCATGCATTTGGCTGTCTGTGGACATCAATATTTAGGGAAAAAAAATTAGGTGGGAACAGAATACATCCTTTCCGTTCCCTATAAACCCCGAGGAAGCGCTTTTTCAGCTCCCAGTCACTGTTTAATCAGCACACCATAACTTTTATGGGGCTGAATGAAAATGCTTCTGAGACACTCAATTTCCAAGTGTTGCTGTAAACTCTGGTCATCCGCGCGCGTGATTTACATACAACAGGCCCTTCCGCCGTGATGATGGGTGTAATGATGATTGCCGGTGTCGATCCACTGGGGAAACGCATGCGTGTGCACACACACACACACAGCACAGCCGCCATCTGCTTTGTGGCTTGGGCATATCGTACGGGAAGTAGGTAGGAAGATGAATCACAGCTTTTAACTCTATAGTTGTTTCTATTTTGAAAGCACAACTTCCAAGGGCTGGTCAGGCTATCAGCAAGGCAGCATTGTGAATTGGAGAGTGACACGTGAGCTTCCCTAATACAAGAACTTGGGGGCGTTGAGGTAGTTGAGCAGCCTCGGTAGGATGAAGGTGGAATCTGGTGGTTCATGGAGAAGGCCTTGAGGGCTTGAACTCAGGGCCCGGACGCTGCCCCTGAGCTCTTTCACTCGAGGCTAGCCCTCTACCAGTTTGAGCTACAGTATCATTATCTAGTTTTCTGAGTGGTTCCTTGGAGCTAAGAGTCTCACAAACTTTCCTGCCCGGGCTGGCTTCGAACTGTGATCCTCAGATCTCAGCCTCCTGAGTAGCTAGGATGACAGGTGTAGCCACCAGTGACTGGCTCCTGAGCTTTTTATCCCACACATCCCTCCTACCCACCCCAGTTCAAGACCAGGACTTGAACTCAGTATCTAGCTTTCACTCCTTGGCTAGTGTCTACCACCTGAGTACCCAGCCCTTCTCTGAGCCTGTTCACTCAAGGTTAGCGCTCTACCACTTGAACCACCAAAGCTCCACTTCTAGATTTTTTTTTTAGTGGTTCATTGGAGATAGGCGTTCCATGGACTTGCTGGGCGCTGGTGGCTCACGCCTGTCATCCTAGCTACTCAGGAGGCTGAGATCTGAGGATCACGGTTCAAAGTCAGCCCGGGCAGGAAAGTCTGTGAGACTCTTTATCTCTAATGAACCACCAGAAAACCAGAAGTGGTGCTGTGGCTCAGATGGTAGAGTGCTCGCCTTGAGCTGAAGAGCTTAGGGACAGGGCTGGGAAGGTGGCTCAGTGGTAGAGCGCTTGCTTCACATGCATGAGGCCCTGGGTTCAATTCCTCAGCACCACATAAGCAGAAAAAGTCAGAAGTAGCACTGTGGCTCAAGTGGTAGAGCACTAGCATTGAGCTGAAGAGCTGAGGGACAGCGCCCAGGCCCAGAGTTCAAACCCCAGGACCGACAAAAAAGTTCCATGGCCTTTCCTGCCCCAGGTTGGCCTTGAACCAGGATCTTCAGATCTCAGCCTCCTGCATAGCTAGGATTACCAGTGTGAACCACTGGCGCCCAGACTAATGGTCTGGGTTTTATCCTCACGCATTATGTTATGAGGAACCGTTGCAGCTTGACTTACCCACTCGTTACCTTCTCGTGCTGATGGTGGAGAAAGAGAATAAGAAAAACAATGGACCGAGTTAGAAAAAAGTAGTGGAGTTGCGTTAGGTACAGCGACAGAGTGGCTGCGTTGAATAACAGGTGCATTTCAGATACCATTGTGTCTTTTGTGCGTTTTCCTCAGGCTGAAGACAGAGGCGTGAACTCTGCGTTTGATAGCAGAGGCGGCTCCAAGGACGTTAGACATTTTATTTTTCTGTTTTCTTTAGGTGTGTGCTGGGCACACTTCTGCGTTCACCCGCCAACTTCTTCTTCTTCTTTTTTTTTTTTTAGGATATCATTTTTGGTGGTGGTTAAGGCCTTGTTCAGACCGTTCACCGTCTGCTAAGTCGGGTCATGAGCGCATTGCCGTTCCTTCCTTCCCTTTCTCCCTGTTTCCCTTCCCGTCCCTGCCCGCCAGTTGCGTAGTTCATTTCCCACCAAGTGTCTACTGAATAGCATGATTGTGTCTGTCCCCCCGCCTCCCTTTCTGTGTACCCCCTGGCACCCCAGAAAGACAGGCCACTCCCACCACCCACAGATTTCCCCCTGCCCTCCCCCCCAGGTTTCCATTTCTTGGAATTCATTTCCATCAACCGTGATTTAAATGATCTGAGAAGTTCCACCTTGGGGTTCCTTCCCTAAGGGCACCTTCCTTCAGTCTGGCTGTGTGTGTGTGTGTGTGTGCGTGCGTGCGTGCGTGCGTGCACGTGTGTGTGTGTGAATGAATGCCTGGAGTCGACCACCTCTATCACAAATTTCCTTGGGAAATGAGAAATACAAGCACAAGCAAACTGTGTGTGTGTGTGTGTGTGTGTGTGTGTGTGTGTGTGCCAGTCCTGGGGCTCGAACTCAGGGCCTGGGCACTGTCCCTGAGCTGCTTTTGCTCAAGGCGAGCGCTCTACCCACGTGGGCCACAGCACGCCACTTCTGGCCGTTTCTGTGTCTGTGGTAGTGAGGAATCGAACCCGGGGCTTCACGCAGGCTAGGGGAGCACTCTACCACGGAGCCACCTTCCCAGCCCCCCCACAATCAAGCTTTCATCCATACCCCATAGCCCTGGGGCAGGCCCCTCTTGTGGGTGAATTAATAACTGCGTGTCGGGTACCCCGGGGGGGCTGTGGGGAAGAGGAGACAGAGGTGCGCTTCCCTTTTGTGTGAACAAAAGGGAACACGGTATCGAGGGTACACTTCATCCTCTTAACATCCAGCTTTGCAAGGTTCACGCCAGTGGTCGTAAACACTCGCTAAGTTCTTATAAGCCCCTTTTGCGGGGGTATCCTTATTATAGGAGATGAGTCCAGGACGCAGTTCTAAAAATCAGGCAGGCTTCTCTATATGAAAGGGCATTTTTGCATTTGTAAGATGTTTCCCACCTCCTTCCCCCTCCCACCCCCCCCCCACCGCCATCATCGCCAAATAGGTATCACTTCATTAAAGGAAGACGTGGAAGCCAAGGCTGAAATTGTTCCCCAGTGAGATGAATGAAATTTCCCACTGCGGATGACAGCTCTCCGGCGTGGTTCCCCCCCACCCGCACAGCCCGCTCTGCGCAAGGTACCGCTTCCCCAGAACACAGAGCGCACGGCGCCTGCTTTGTAGGTCAAGGAGAAAGCCTTCAGGTAGACTTCACAAAAAATAAAAAATAAAAGCAAAATGGCATTCACCCGACGAAATGGATTAAAAAAAAAAAAAAAGCTGTAACAAGGGAGAGGGCGGGGGGGAACTGGGTTTTGGGGTCTGAGTCACCTGGAAAGAATGGAAAAGAAACCACGATTGAAGCCCTGGACAAGTTTGGGGGTTCAGGATCTGTCAGAGGAAAGGAGCAACCCCATCTTTTGCTGCCCAGGACCCGGGATCATGGGCCCTCAATTTAGGATCCCATAAAAGCAAGCTCTTAAAATAACAAAAAAAAAAACATGTCACTTTCTACCAAGGCTGTTTCATTTTTTTAAGAATTTTTTTTTCTCTGACCTTAATTTAGGAGCAGAATTTCACAGCTAGAGGAGATAGAAATTGTTGGTCCCTTATCATATATCTGTATTTGCGTGTGTGTGTGTGTGTGTTCATGTTCGTATGTTTCTATGTTCCAGGAACTGGGGCTAGAACTCAGGACCTTGTGCTTGACTTGTTCAATCAAAGCTGGTGCTCTATCACTTGAGCCACACCTCCATTTTTGACTGTTTTTTTTTTGGTGGTTCATTGGAGATCAGAGTCTCACGGCCTTTCCCTACTGGGCTGGCTTTGAACTGCGATCCTCAGATCTCAGCCTCCTGAGTAGGTAGGAAGACGGGTGTGAGCCCCGTGGCTACTTCTTAGACCCGACAAGGCTCGAGAAGGCCTTCCGCCATGTTGGCAGGGTTTGATTTCAATTCCAGATTAAAACACACACATGCACACACACACACACACACACACACACACACACGCACGCACGCACACACAAAACCCCTCTGCCTAATCAAAAATGAACATTCCATGTCATCTCTGCCGTTTACACGTGGTGACGTGTTTACAGCGCCGCAGGTTTGTATGTGACCCAACCAGTTCATCGCATGGCATTACACAGTTGATTGTTGACTGATGAGGTTGTACTGTGGGGGGTACGGGGAGCCCCTCAAAAACCAAGCCACCCGACAAACCCCCACGCCACGCAGCAAGCAGAGCAGGCATGTGCCCAGGGCTGGAGACGGAGATGTCAGGTGATTCCTTATCCATCTGGAAAATAACGGATGGCCAGGTGCTTTGTGACACACAGCGATTCATATACAAAGCCCAGCCATCTTGTCTGGCTCCCGGGCCGGCTGGACGTCCAGAATGGATGCTCAGAGTCCCTCCTGGCATCTCCATCTCCGCTCAATGTAGAGGAAGCCACGCCAGGGCTGGTTACACTGGGCTCTGTCCCATTTCTCATTGTTCTACCCGGAGAAGAAGGAGGTTGGGCGGGAGGGCGGAGAGAGAAGACACGATCGTGCGTGGATGAGGATGGCGGAGCTGGGATTTGAACCCAGGACTCGTGAATGCTACATTTCCCCTTTATTCCTCGAATACGCCTCTGTGGAAGTGTGTGAAATGCGTAGCATATAGCTAGATATGGCCGTGTATGTGTGTGTGCATGCGTGTGCGTGCATGCATGCGTGTATGTGTGTGTGTGTGTGACCAAACAGGCCGGCAGGTTTTGGGGAACCGACAAAGACTGTTTTCTTCTCGGAGGGGTTCTGGCAAGGAAGGGAGGTAGTTGGTGATTCTCAGAAGGGGGAAATGGCGTTTTTCTTCTTTGAGGGGTGTAGATTTTTTTGAGGGGTTGGGATGAAGACTCAAAGACTAGCATGTTGACACGTTCCCTGTAGGGAGAATGTTTCTCAATCCCAATCATGCTGATGTTGATTTCCTGTGCATCGCTCGGGAGAAATCCCTTCTCGCCCTCGGTTCTGGCATGGATACGGGTAGAACTTGGTTTACTTAGCTACTCTGGAGGCTGAGATCTGAGGATGGTGGTTCAAGGCCAACCCCCTGGCAGGAAACTCCGTGACCACTCTTCTCTCCAACGAAACCACCATAAAAAACGGACGTGGTGCTGTGGCTCAAGCGGTAGAGCATTTGCCTTGAGCAACAAGAGTTCAGAGACAGCGTCCAGGCTGTGAGTTCAAGTCCCACAAGCGACGACTAAATAAAGCTCTACAAGCTTTCTTTTTTTCTCTTTTATCATGCAGAGAGATCTTCAGTTCTGAAGAGAAGAGAGGAGCCCGCGCCAGGCCCCGCACCTTGAGCCTCACAAGCCCCCGACAACGGTAAGAGAGAATTTCCCATCGTTGAAGCCGCCTGGGCTGGGGCCTTGTTGTTCACTGTGGTGGGAAGACACGCCCGCAGTCTCTGTCTAGAATAACCGCGCGGAAGGGCGTCGGGGCTCCTCTAGAATGTGTGATGACCGCCGGTCTCCAAGCCTCCATCGCTCATTTCTTCCTTCCCAGTGCCCGACCTGGCCATTGCTGAAAGTTTGCCGAGACGCGGAGTTCATTTCTTTTTCTGTCTCGCTCTCCTCATTCCTGAGAATGAAAAGCATGTGCAAGTGATTTTTCTTCCCATGGCCGGGGCGTGGGGGGGGTGGCGTGCAGCCAGATGGGCATTTTCCATGCTAGCTCCTCACGGTGCTGTGTGGTTTAGGGGAGTAACGCACACTCTCTGTTGCCCACATTCTTACCGCGGAATGGAATGACCCATAGCGCTGTGGCGTGGCACTGGTGCTGGTTCGCGCTTACTTGTGAATTATTATCTGGCGGTACAGGGACTTGGAACTCTGGGTCTGGTGCTTGACCACCTGAGTCACGCCTCCAGTACTTTTTTTGTCAGTTGTGGAGCTTGGACTCTGGGCCTGGGTGCTGTCCATCAGTATGTGGGATTATGGGCACACATCACCACACCTAGACCCAAGACAGTGTGTGTGTGTGTGTGTGTGTGCGCATATGTGCTCAGTTCCGGGGCTTGAACTTAGAGCTTGGACATTGTCCCTGAACTTCTTTTTTAGGTACTTAGGGCATGGACATTGTCCCTGAACTTCTTTTGCTCAAGACTAGCATGGTATTGCTTGAACCCCAGCTCTGGTTTTTGTGCGTGTTTATTTTGAGTAGTTTATTGGAGATAAGAGTCTCGCCAACTCTCCTGTCCAGGCTGACTTCAAACCACCATCCTCCTATCTCAGCTTCCTGAGTAGTTAAGATGACAGGCTTGAGCCTGTCCAAGCCGGGGTTAGTTCTGAAATGAGTTAATAAAATGTGAGACACTTCACGGTCAGTGCCTAGATAGTACTTACTAATTTAACATTCAGGGTTGCCATGGCCGACTGGCTGATTTTCCTGCCTCCCACACCATTTATCAGGCTGTAGTTACCCCTGATAGCTTTCCAACCCCTGCTAATGTGCTGTGTCCTCGTGTCTGAGGTCCTGAGTGGTGGTCTACCCGTTGCCTGTAGGCCCGAGGCCTGGTGAGGGAGTCCCCCTCCCCCCCAACCCCAGCACCCAACAGATTGCAATGATTACTTTTTTCATCCTGAGTGAAAGCTTTATAACGTGGAGCTGTCTCCCTCTTTTCCTTCCGATCGGGGTTGGGTTTCAAGCTGTTGGATGTGATCGGCGCCTCCTTTGGAGCAGTGGCTTTTCTTCTGGAACTTCAGGCAGGGTTTGGAGGGGTGATGACCAGGTCCCCAATAATGAGAACCTTATCTAGGTCCAGATGGGTTGGGTATCTTTTGTGTCTCTTTATTTTGAGGGGGGGAAGGAGGTGAAAGATATTAATGACATGTACTCCACATTCAGTATTGGATTTAGAAAGAAGGTCACTGGTTCTTTTTTTTATTTTTTTGGTCAGTCATGGGGCTTGAACTCTGGGCCTGGGCGCTGTCCCTCAGCTCTTCAGCTCAAGGCGAGCGCTCTACCCACGTGGGCCACAGCACGCCACTTCTGGCCGTTTCTGTGTCTGTGGTAGTGAGGAATCGAACCCGGGGCTTCACGCAGGCTAGGGGAGCACTCTACCACGGAGCCACCTTCCCAGCCCCCCCACAATCAAGCTTTCATCCATACCCCATAGCCCTGGGGCAGGCCCCTCTTGTGGGTGAATTAATAACTGCGTGTCGGGTACCCCGGGGGGGCTGTGGGGAAGAGGAGACAGAGGTGCGCTTCCCTTTTGTGTGAACAAAAGGGAACACGGTATCGAGGGTACACTTCATCCTCTTAACATCCAGCTTTGCAAGGTTCACGCCAGTGGTCGTAAACACTCGCTAAGTTCTTATAAGCCCCTTTTGCGGGGGTATCCTTATTATAGGAGATGAGTCCAGGACGCAGTTCTAAAAATCAGGCAGGCTTCTCTATATGAAAGGGCATTTTTGCATTTGTAAGATGTTTCCCACCTCCTTCCCCCTCCCACCCCCCCCCCACCGCCATCATCGCCAAATAGGTATCACTTCATTAAAGGAAGACGTGGAAGCCAAGGCTGAAATTGTTCCCCAGTGAGATGAATGAAATTTCCCACTGCGGATGACAGCTCTCCGGCGTGGTTCCCCCCCACCCGCACAGCCCGCTCTGCGCAAGGTACCGCTTCCCCAGAACACAGAGCGCACGGCGCCTGCTTTGTAGGTCAAGGAGAAAGCCTTCAGGTAGACTTCACAAAAAATAAAAAATAAAAGCAAAATGGCATTCACCCGACGAAATGGATTAAAAAAAAAAAAAAAGCTGTAACAAGGGAGAGGGCGGGGGGGAACTGGGTTTTGGGGTCTGAGTCACCTGGAAAGAATGGAAAAGAAACCACGATTGAAGCCCTGGACAAGTTTGGGGGTTCAGGATCTGTCAGAGGAAAGGAGCAACCCCATCTTTTGCTGCCCAGGACCCGGGATCATGGGCCCTCAATTTAGGATCCCATAAAAGCAAGCTCTTAAAATAACAAAAAAAAAAACATGTCACTTTCTACCAAGGCTGTTTCATTTTTTTAAGAATTTTTTTTTCTCTGACCTTAATTTAGGAGCAGAATTTCACAGCTAGAGGAGATAGAAATTGTTGGTCCCTTATCATATATCTGTATTTGCGTGTGTGTGTGTGTGTGTTCATGTTCGTATGTTTCTATGTTCCAGGAACTGGGGCTAGAACTCAGGACCTTGTGCTTGACTTGTTCAATCAAAGCTGGTGCTCTATCACTTGAGCCACACCTCCATTTTTGACTGTTTTTTTTTT
>NW_012267409.1:1006555-1015785 GCF_000151885.1 Dipodomys ordii
TTGAGAGACCAGAGACGAAACAAAGTAGGCAAAAGCAGATGAGCTATTTACTCCCCACCCCACCCTACTGCCACCCCATGGATCATTTCAACTGGAGACAATCTTCAGTTAGAAAATGCTTGTTGAGGTCCAGGTCCAGGGTGGGCCCCAGAACACGCTGGCTAGCGAATGCCTCATCTGGAAAGACGTTGGAGCTCTGTGGCCAAGGTACTGTAAATAGGCTGAAGCTCTTTCAAGACCTGGAGGAAAAAGGAGGACATCGGGTCTCTATCTCAGGTAATCGGGAAGCAGATTTGAATGAACCCATTGATATCAGAGGAGGAACAGACACAGAACTTCATTACACAAAGCTCCAGCATCCAGGGGGTATAGCGTGCAGGTGGAATAGACTAGAACAAACCCTAACTATTAAATGAGCAGGTGAACACAAAGAAGGGTGTTGTGAAGAGTTTCTTGATGATCAAATGCTTTGGGAACAGTTGTTTCGTTTTGTTTAGTGTTAGGCCAGGAATAGTAAAAACCAAAAAAAAAAATGTAGCTTGTAAACATCGGCTACAGTGAAAGCAAACCTCTGGCACCTTCCTCCCTTCCTTGAATGAAGTTTTTTTTTTTTTAATCGTCCATCTTTTTGAAGAAAGATGAGTGAGTTCTTGTGTTTGGGGGAGAAAATGGCTGTTTCCCAGGTTATATTTCATAGAGAGCTCAGGAGCTTGGCTTTGAATTAAACCTGAAGTGATCTTGTGTCATGATCGAGAACCACACAAGGCAGTGTTTAGGGGCGGCCTGCTATCCGCAGGATTTACTTCAGTCCCTCAGCTATCCGCAGGGTTCCAAAGAGTCCCGCAGCCCAGTTTTCTCTCATTTGCATCCCTCTTCAATCTTGTCCTTTGGAGAGACAGTCAAAAGTCAAACCAACCAGTGAGTCCCTCCTATAAACTGCTTTAAATCTCCAAACTCCCATACCCCTATCAAGCTCTATTCTGCCCCCACCCCATCAGTGCCGTGGCTTCTCTTAGTAGGGGTGAGGTGAAGAAGAACCATCATTTCATTTGCATATGGTGCCCATGTCTTCTTGATGCTCTGATTTCTCACCTTATATGAAGACAAACTTTCTTTGGCTAGCTAACCTCACCTCCTTCTATGAGATTTTATATCATAGCTCTTGACCACAGGAAAGAAAGAGCAGAAAGGATTGGCTATGATAACCCGAGAAACAAAATCC
Source organism: Dipodomys ordii (assembly GCF_000151885.1). Taxonomy (NCBI): domain Eukaryota; kingdom Metazoa; phylum Chordata; class Mammalia; order Rodentia; family Heteromyidae; genus Dipodomys; species Dipodomys ordii. The sequence goes on from NW_012267409.1 coordinate 1,007,778, forward strand.
CTTTGTCTGTTCTACAATGGGTTTGGGGCAGCTTGACATTTGTGGCCCCTTGATCATGGAGCTTGAACTTGGGGCCTGGACATTGTCCCCAAGTTCTTTTTTGCTGGAGGTGAGCACTTTGAGCCACAGCACCACTTCCGGTTTTCTGAGTGGTTCATTGGAGAGAAGAGTCTCATGGACTTCCCTGTCCCAGGGTTGGCTTTGAACCGCGATCCTCAGATCTCGACCTCCTGAGTAGCTAGGCTGACAGGTGTGTGAGCCACGGGCACCTGGCTATGCCCTTGAGATTTCAATTGAGAAAAGCAAGCTGTTTTCCCGGTGCAGGATGCAAGTAGACACTGAACCACTTGTGCAAGTGCCCGGGGAGAGCATGAATGTGGGCACACACAAACCCATCAAAATGACGAACGCTTCCCGAAGGGTCCTCTGATGGTTTACAAGTAGAAATGGATTGTGGTGGTGGTGGTGGAGCAAGCTTTTGGAGTTAGGAAGGGGATGAAGATATGTCACTGAAACAAATCCACTGAGGGGTTCGGTGGCTGGCTGAGAAGCAGCAGCTGAGTGTACAGGAAGAGCCGCTGGTTAGATTTTAAATCCTCCCCAGTGTCAGGTGGGTGATCCTAGATGAGTTATATCAGGGTGTGTATGTGTGGTGTGTGTGTGTGTGTGTCCTGGAATTTAAACTCAGGGCCTGGGCGCTGTCCCTGAGCTGTTTGGCTCAAGGTTAGCACTCTACCACTTGAGCCGCAGCACCACTTCTTCTTTTTTTCTTTTTTGGTAGTTAATTGGAGAAAAGAGTCTCCTGGACTTTCCAGGCTGGCTTTGAACTATGAGCCTTAGATCTCAGCCTCCTGAGTAGCTGGGATTAGAGGCGTGAGCCACTGGTGTACAGCTAAGTCAGGATTTTTGAGGAGAAGTTGTGGCTGAAACATGTTCAGTAAAAAGCTTTATATAAGTATCAGGTAATGGACATTACCATATATTCAGGTATATATTATTGTATATGTTGTATGCATACATGAAAAAATAAGTGTATACATAATTATGTATTACCATGCCTATATAAATACATATCTATGTAAACATGTATTACCATATATATTACATGTGATTATAGAATATGTATATATTGTATAATATACATGTTGCAGAATATATTATACAATGTATGTTCTATAATATATAATACATATAACATATATAACATAGGCAACATATATATTTATATTATAGGATCATATATAATGTATATAATTATATAGGCATATATTTATATGATGTATACTATATAATAAATAATATATAATATATGTTATATAACATAGATAATATATATTATATATTAAATATAGATATAAAATGTATAACATAATTATATGTAATTATATAACCTATACTATAGATGGCTTATAGAATGTATATTAATACATACCTATATACATAATTTGTTATCTGGTTGACTTATAGATGGGCACACATGAGACTGTATCTGAATTTTCTAGCCAGTTACTTGGTCTGAGAACTTTCTAGAGAGGGTGTACCTCTGTGGAGCTGGTACTCAGCCCTCCTGACTCTGGTGGGTGGTTTTTGTTTTGTTTTTTTTTTTCTGCTTAGTTAGCCACGGGAGCTCAAACCAAGTTGGATTATTTGTCAATTTCCGTTCTCCACCATGGCCCCTGTCATTGCTCTGGAAGTCTGAAGGCTGACACCCAACCCTGCCAGTCACCTAAAGAGGTCAATTCTTGGCCTTCACGTGGGGCGGGCTGTGGGTGAGGTGGAGGGACCCCTGGGAATGTGTTTCCGGCTCCCTCCAGCCCTGTTTGGCTGGGCTGGCTGTCACCATCCAAGTGAGCCAACATCTCACCAGCCTGAGGCCCCGGGGACACCCACCGGGCCTCCTCTCTCCCATTCAATTGGCACGGAGATCCTGCGAGGAAGGGCAGTCAGGAACAAGGGTGGAAGTTTCCCTGTGTTTCTTCCCCCCTACCCCTGCGGCACACTGGCTACTTTTGCACACGGGTGTAGAAAGGGTGATGAAAGCAAGTCCAAAGCTCTTGTGCAGAAACTGATGTTGGACATGAGAGACGGAGTAGGGAAGGACCAGCCGGTGAGGTTGCTTTGGTCTGGTCCAGGTGTGTTGTTAGGAGGGAAAAAACAAACAAAAAAGGAGGAAAAACAGTGTGGGTGAGGTGGGGGGAGAGGTGGAGTGTGGGGAGGGGAACACAGGAACAGAGAAAAGGCCTTTGCTGAGCCGGTGCCTTTGTGCACAACATTCAGACTGATTTGTATCCTTTGTACTCTTAATTATTTGCGAGAGGCCGGATAACAGCAGTACCCGGCTCACCCATTCTTTTCCCGCATAAAAAAAAGGCACACAGAAGCCGCTGATCAGTTTTGAATTAGCAAACATGATACTAAAAAAAAAAAAAGCATAAAAAAATTCATTAATACCATCAGGGATTAGGAGGGCTGATTAAAGGGTAGCTGTTAGCGTATGCAAATGAGCGATAGACATTTATCGGAGCCCGCGCAAGCTGTCTGCAAGCTCTAAAGCCCCCGTATGTTTTCCAGCTGATTAAAATAGTTTTAAGTTCTTGAGACATTTTATTTATTTAATTTTTTGTTGCATGGAAGAGGAGGAGCGGAGGGAGTAAGGAATTAAGGGATTGGGGGGAAAAATCTCTCTCCCCCCTCCCTTTGGATGAAATTATTATTTCTTCTTCTTCTTCTTCTCCTCCTTCTTCTCCTTCTCCTTCTTCTCTTTCCTTCTCCTCCTTCCTCCTCTTTTCCCTCTCCTTCCCCCTCCCCTTCCCCCCTTCTCTTCCCTTCTCCTCCTTCCCCTCCCTGTCCTCCCCTTCCCTTCCCTCTCCTCTCCCCCTCTTCTTCTTCTTCTTCCTCCTCCTCTTCTTCTTCTTCCTTCTCCTCCTCCTCTCCTTCCTCTTCTTCCCTCCTCCTCCTTCTCCTCCTTCTCCTCCTTCTCCTCCTTCTCCTCCTCCTCCTCCTCCTCCTCCTCGTCCTTCCAGTCCTGGGACTTGAACTCAGGGCTTGGGTGCTGTCTCTGAGCTGCTTTTTGCTCAAGGCAAGTGCTCTACCACCTGAGCCACAGTGCGCTACTTCTGGCTTTTTCTGCTTATGTGGTGCTGAGAGGAACCGAACCCAGGGCCCTCAGGCATGCAAGGCAAACACTCTACCACTGAGCCACCTTCCCAGCCCCTGGGTGAAATCCCTTTGAAAGTATACTTCATTCCACTCGATAGCTTATGGCAAGCTTCCCCCTCCCCCCTTTTATTGTCTAGAAAATGTTTCCTGCTGTCCCCACAGGGGCAAAGTCCCTGGGTATGGATAGCACTGGTTTTAGGGACCTTGCATGAATCCAGATGTTCCCCACAGCCCATACCTCCAGTCACCAGGCTAAAGACAAAGGAAAAGAAATTTGTCCCCCGCCCCAAGGAGGGGAGAAATGGGGGTCCCCCTTTCTGTGAGGGGTGACCTGGTTTGTGGGAGGCCTGGGGCAGACAGCCAGTCAGTCTATCCTGACTTCATGAAGATGAGTTTTTCTGGCTGTCCTTGGCCTTGAATCCAGGAATGTGGGGGGGGGCAGAGGGACCCCTCCCCCACACGGCTGCACGCCCCCCTCCCCCCATCAGCTCTTCTGCAGACTTTCCGTTGGGCGGTGGGAATGTTAGTTTTCACTTCAAGAGCTACGAGGATGGTGGTGAGCACGGCGATGATGGAAAATCAGAATAAAGTCAGCATGCTGACTGGTTTCTGAGTGCTCGGAATGCTCTAGAAGTCCACCCTGTGTGATGCCTGCCACAAAAGCACACTGTGAGACCACGCTCAGCCCCACACCCCAGAGTCACTCAGCTCACCCACCACCCTTCCTCCTTCCTTCCTTCCTTCCTTCCTTCTTCCCTCCCTCCCTCCTTCCCTTCCTTCCTCCCTTCTGTCCTCCTCCTCTTCTTCCTCCTCCTCTTCTTCCTCTTCCTCCTCCTCTTCCTCCTCTCCTTTCTCTTCCTCCTCTTCTTCCTCTTCTTTCTCTGTTCTTCCTCCTCCTCTTCCTCCTTTTCCTCGTCTTTCTTCTTCCTCTTCTTCTTTCTACCTTCTTCTTCCTCCTCCTCCTCTTCTCCCTCTCCTCTTCCTCTTCTTCTCCCTCTCCTCCTCTTCCTCTCCCTCCTCTCCTCTCCCCTCCCCTCTCCCCTGTCCTCCCTCCCCTCCCCTCCTCTCCCCCTCCTCCCCTCCCTCTCCCCTCCCTTCCCCAGGCTCCCCCTCCCGTCCTTCCTCCTATTCTTGTTCCTTTCACTCTGTCTAGTTGGGAAATCGAGGCACATGGGGGCACCAACTATGGAGGACCTAAGGCCAGAAGAGAGGCCAGATTGGCATGGTGGGGGGAGAAGGGGTAGTGTAGGGGGGCAGATTGTACAGCCCCACGGCCATGGAAGAGGCCTGGGCCTCATTGATAAGACCCAGGGGTGACAGGTGAGACTCTGCTAAGCACTTCCCCTGGCTTTGGCTTTTCTGTCCTCCACATGTGGCGGAAGGGTTGGGCAATGGTTCCCGAAGGTGGTGGCATCTGCACTTGGCGGCTGCCCTGTGGTGGCTGGGACCCACAGAGATACTGCTGGGTGTCTCTGAGCCTCGTCCCCCATTTTCTGGAAAAACTAGGTCCCCCCGGGGGTGGGGTGTCCCCAGGCGTGAGAGCAGACACGCACGCCCTCGCACGTACCACGCACACCATCTCTTAACATGGGTTGAGCCAGGCCCAGGAATGGCATCATGAACTTGGGGAGAGAGTGGCACATGGCCCTTTCCCCATGTGTAGGGTTTGTGGTGAACGCATCGCTAGCACACTGCTAGTGCAACTGATCACACAGCCACGCCCAGAGCCCCCTTCCAAGCTGTGTGAATTTTGTTTATGGTAATCCCCCTTCTCTCCCCTCCCCTCCCCTCTCCTCTCTTTCTTCCTCTCCCTCCCCCTTCTCTCCTCTCCCCTTCCCTCTCCTCTCCTCTCTTTCTTCCTCTCCCTCCCTCTTTGTCTTTTTCCTTCCTTCCTTTTCTCTCACCTGCCTGCCTGTCTTCTTTTTTCCTTCCTTCCTTTTCCCTCCCTCCCTCCCTTCCTTCCTTCCTTCCTTCCTTCCTTCCTTCCTTCCTTCCTCCCTCCCTCCCTCCCTTCCTTCCTTCCTTCCTTCCTTCCTTCCTTCCTTCCTTCCTTCCTTCCTTCCTTCCTTCCTTCCTTCCTTCCTTCCTTCCTTCCTTCCTTCCTTCCCACTTAGTGCACATGACTTTGAGCTGATTTGCTCTTTGCATTTTTAGGGGAATTCATGGAACAGTACACCAGGGTATGTGGCCTCGGTTCCTCCCCCTTTTGTCACTAACGCCGTTCCTACACTGGCAGTACACTTGCTCAAGAGACATGCGGTCTGTAGGATGTGGCATGTTTTTAAAACCAGACAGACAGAAGTGTGAATCAAAGATTGGCCATCCTGCCCACCACAGCTTGTGACGTCAGGTTCACCATGGCGCTGCTCCCACGCCCACTGGCCACGGCAAACCAGAACAAGCCAACTTGTGTTTTGTATCAAATTCTGTGGCATAGATTAAGACCTGGCCATACACCCGCCTTGGTTTTTTTACTCCTGAGGGAAACCATTATCATTTTAAACTGATCATTTATTCATTAAAGCAATCCCGGAGCTTATGGAGGTGTTGGCAGAACATAAATACAAACATAAAAATAAATCACACAATCAAAGCTGCGACTTGAAGATCAAGTGTCTCTGTCTCCTCCTGTGCGGCTAGAGTTATCACGTTCTTTATGTCCGTCCTCATATTTTTATTTCTAAAATCTCCTTCAAGATGAAAGACCTCCACGAGACACTCACTGGAAGGTCTTCTTTTTTTAGTTTCTTTTTGGGAAAAAAAAATCAGGAGTTGTACGGAAAGAGATGCTATGTAACAAAGCAGTTTAGGAACACAAGACCTCTAGATCAGTGTCTGCCCTTCCAACTTCACACCCATTCCTCCCCTAACCACCCCTTCCCTCATCTTTTTCTTAATTTTGTAGGATATACTACATTCTCCCCTTCTTCTCCTCTTCATTCAGCTACACCTTTCCTCTGGACGCCTACGCTGCCTCTTTTGACCACCTACTTCCTGATGTTTTACTTAGCTGAACTTTCACTTTGCCTTTCTGAGGAATGACACTATTTGAGATCGCCTTGAAGCAACCCTAGTCCAGTGAGTACACTTGTGTACATGTTGTAAACACAACCTATTTACAAGTTGATAAGCTAGATCTTGGGTCCATGTATAAGGGAAAACGTGCATCTTCTATCTTTCTCTGAGCCTGACTAACTTCACTTACTGTAATTTCCCCCCCGTCTTTCCATTTCTTTACAAATGGTGCAATACTTTAATGGATGAGTAAACTTCCATTGTGTATATATACCACACTTTCATGATCCATTCGCCCATTGAGGGGCATCTGGGCTGATCCTGTACCTTGGCTATGGTGAATAGTACTGCAATTAACATGGTTGTACTGGTGGCTTTACTGTATCCTGGTTTGTAATCTTTTGGTCAAATGCCCAGGATTAGAATTGCTGGATCCTGGGGTGGGTCTATGTTTACTTTTTTTGAGGACCCTCCACACTGCTTTCCAGAATGGTTGGACAAGTTTACATTCCCACCAACAGTGTACCAAGGTTCCCTTTCTGTCTTTCATCAAGGAAATAGTGTGTCCCAGGGCCTGTTAAAACTCCTTTCTTTTTTTTTGTGTGTGTGTCAGTTGTAGGGCTTGAACTCAGGGCCTGGGCGCTGTCCCTGAGCTCTTTTGCTCAAGACGAGCGCTCTACCACTTGAGCCACAGCACCATTTCCCCGTTAAAAACTTCTTTGCAATCTGGCAAGACTTTTGTGTCTTATGCTATGGGGCATTGTCTGTCTGTGGCTCTCACTCCATCTGGCCTTATCAGGCCCAGGCAGGTTATGCTCTTGGGCCCTCTTTCTTGGTTTTACTGGTTGTCTGGCAATTGACCTGCACTTGGTTGAGCGTACCCCACACTCCCCAGATCTCCACACTTACCTTTAATAGATATGTAATCCTGGGCACACAGTAACGAAGAACTGTGTTGAATAGCAGAATGTAAACTCTTCCATGCATATACAGTATATAATATATGATATATTATACCTAATATAATATTATACATTAGGTATAATTATATATGACATATACTCAGTTCTTTGCTATAAAATGATGGGTTGGACTAAAGGGTCTCTCATCCTTTTCCTAGGCCTGTCCTGAGACATCAAGACTTAGTGCACCTGCAGAATGAATGCAGGAAGGAATTAGACTCCATTACTCCCTGACACATGGAAATAAAAGAGAGGAAAAGGCAGATTGTAAACCTCTCACCTGAAGCAACTGACCAACTGACTGACTGACCCGTGTGACGAGATTGAGTCCTTGTCTTTTAGGGAGTGTTCCTTGCAGGCTTTGGAGATACTTCACTGGGCCACAGGCGATGTCTTGATGAATGGGGTCATAGCTGGGGAAAGGTCTGGGGTAGGGGTCTGGTTCTAGTTCCTGCCGCAGGCCTCTGGTTGATGGAATTCATTTCTCTTTGCCCCTGATTTTGAGCCAGTAAACAGGGAGGCTGTGCTACTTTCCAGAAAGTTCACAAATGAGACAAAGGACTGGATGTAGATTCCACCCGATATCCAGTGTACAAAGCTTTGCCAATCAGAGATTTATTTTTTTAATGCATGTGTTGAATCAGATTGCTTCCTCTCAAGAATAGGAGTCAAAGCTGGGCTGCCGGTGGCTCACGCCTGTCATCCTAGCTACTCAGGAGGCTGAGATCTCAGGATCGAGGTTCAAAACCAGCCCAGGCAGAAAGGCTGTGAGACTCTTATCTCCAATGAACCACCAGAAAACCGGAAGTGGCGCTGTAGCTCAAGTGGTAGAGCGCTCACCTTGAGCTGAAGAGCTGAGGGACAGCGCCCAG
>NW_012267409.1:1017013-1023805 GCF_000151885.1 Dipodomys ordii
CCTTCCTTCCTTCCTTCTCTCCTTCCTTCCTTCCTTCCTTCCCTCCCTCCCTCCCTCCCTCCTGTTTTCCTTCCTTCCTTCTCTCTTGCTCTCTCTCACTCTCTTTCTCATTCTCTCCGGCTCTCTCTCTCTCTCTCTCTTTCTCCATTTCTCCCACCCCGGCTCGGGGGGTAATGTTCTCCCTTACAAATTTCATCTCATCGCACTGTACATCGAAACGACGCCGTTCCAGGGCGCACAGGGGGAAAAAATTATAATGCCATTAAAAGTTATCATAAATTTCAGCTCCGCATCACTTCTAATCCGATACACAATTTTACTGCCCCTATAAAGTAAGTGATTTGCAGTGGTCTGAGGCGTCTCCCGGAGCATTTTTTACTTCTTTTTAAATTAAACACACCAACTTTGTGCTGAATTCAGAGTGTGGACATAAAAACGGGGGTGGGGAGGAGGGGGGAAAAAGAAGAAGAAGAAGAAGAGGAGAGAAGCCAGGGCCATCAGATGGGAATTGCAATTGGATCTTTATCTATGCCATCTTGGCTCTGCGGTGTGAAATATACGGCCAGGTAAATAGATGGTGCTGAACTATTCAGAATAAAAAACAAATGTTCCCATCGCAGCCGTGGGAGCCTGGAGCACCTTCCAGAAAGAGGTGTGTGTATGTGTGTGTGTGTGTGTGTGTGCTTCCAATAATAAAACACTGGTGTTTAAAAACCACTCAATCCTAGCAAAACCCTATGCTATAAAAAAAAAGTGCTGGTGGATGCGTGAAGGGTTTGGGTGTGTTGAACATATATATATACACCCCCCCCATATATATATATATATATATATATATATATATATATATATATATGTACATAAAGCTGCTAGGAAGTTAAACACTGTAAGGGGCCTGATTTTTTACTGGTTGGAAGCCTCCATTGATTGTTTCTTGGAGGGACGGTAACACTTCCTGGAAGTTGAAGCCATCAGAAGTTGTCATTTAACCGGGCGACTCCCTGCTCTTCTGAAGTGTCTTATTTTCATTCATTAGCTCACCGGGCAGGTGAGTGGTTGGTGGGGGGGCGGGGAGGTAGTTCATGCTTGGGAACCAGGGGAGAGAGGAGGGGACCGCCATTCACCAGGCTGCTGGCAGAGTGGCTCTGGTTGCTTTGTGACAGGCCGCGTTCCTGGCACCCTGTGTGAGGGTGACCGTGGCAGATGCTGGTTACCCCAAATGTCCCCAAGAGCCACTCTGAGTATAGCACCAACACACGGGGTGTGCAGTAAACAGAGGACCCCACAACCAGGGTCTCCCCTGTAGGAGCTCCAAGTCTAGAGAATTGACTCTGGAAGGACAGCATTCCATGGGAAAGATACCAGTCCTGCTTTCAGGGAAGGGGAGGGGACAGGAGAGGAGGGGAGAGGAGGGGGTAGCCTCCATCTCTGTGATTCCCGGACTGCAGTGACCGCTCCAGCCCCTCTCAGATTGAGTCTCCGTCCTCCAACCCATAGATTCTTTTTTTTCGGAATACTAATAGACCCATCGGCAAAGAAGATACTAAACAAGTACACGGTAACTTCCGGTTAGTCATTTCTAGCTTGCGGTGGAAATGAGCTAAACATCTCTAGATGCATCTAGCATCTATCTTTCCCTCATCTCCACCATCTCTGTCATCTAGCATCTGTCACCATCAATCAGCTCTGTGTCACTATATCTGCATCATCTACCTCTCTATTTTCCATCTCTAGCCATCTATCATCTGTCTATCATTTCCATCCATCTACTGTTTATCATCTCTATCCATCATCTGTCATCTATTGATTTATCACCTATCATCTCTGTTATCTGTCTATCCTATCTATCCATCCACCCTCTCACCCCTCTACATCTATCTATCTATCGATCTATCTATCGATCGATCTATCTATCTATCTATCTACCTATCTATCTATGTACCTACCTACCTACCTACTTACCTACATCCATCCATCTATCTATCTATCTATCTATCTATCTGCCTGCCTATCTGCCTGTCTATCTACCATCTATCTACCTACCTACCTACCTCCATCTATCTATCTATCTATCCATCCAACTACCTACCTACATCTATCTATCTATCTATCCATCCAACTACCTACCTACATCTATCTACCTATCTATCTGTCTATCTACCATCTATCTACCTACCTACCTACACCTTCTATCTCTATCTATCATCTATCTATCTCTATCTCTATCTATCTGTCTGTCTGTCTATCTACCTACCTACCTACCTCTATCTGTCTGTCTGTCTGTCTATCTACCTACCTACCTACCTACATCTATCTACCTGTCTGTCTATCTACCATCTACCCACCTACCTACATCTCTATCTATCTATCTATCTATCTATCTATCTATCTATCTATCTATCTATCTATCTATCTATCTTGATGTAGGTCCTGGTGCTTGTCAGGGCCTCAAGCTCTCACTCAGCTTTTCTCGCTTAAGGCTGGCATTCTACTACTTGAACCACCCCTCCCGTTCTGACTTTTTGGTGGCTAATGGGTGATGGAGCCTCGGGGAAGCCTGAGTTGGCTTCAAAGCCCAATCCTCCGATCTCAGCCTCCTAGCTGGCTAGGATTTCAGGCAGAGCTAGGGCTAACCTAAGCACGGGCTGAGTTAATGAAATTTGTGCTGGAAAAATGCAGGCAGAGCACTTGACTGTGGGAAGGACCCAGCAGCTCCGCGTGGATTAGCAGCGTATGAACAAGAGGATTTCCCCCGTGTCACAACACCGCTGGAGACACACATTTGCATACGCTTGTGTACTTGGAAAACAGGTTCTATTTGCACAGCAGGTTGGAAGAGGCGATCATTCATGACCTTGAATCGGCCCGTTGATGTAATTAGCGCGTTTAACGTGTTATCAAATATTTGTGCAGCGCCCTCGAATGAGATGGATCCTCTGATAGGTTGTTAGCTTACCACAGGACCATTCCTTCAACTGAGTCAGGCTGTCTTACGTGAAGATACCGGTATTCGGCCTGTATGGTTTGGTTTTTCAAAGCGGTGATTATTTTGTGGAAATTAAATGATTCTCGGAGACCTTAATGATACGCGATGGATGTAATCCTAAAGAGAATTTGAGACCAATATCTATTCCTATTTTAACTTTTTTTTTTTCCCTCCTACGTTGGCTTCAAGCGTGGTTACAGAGGAAATGTTTACCTGCGTTAACGTCTTAACTCTGATCCCTAAAGACTTGTGTGAAGCCAACGTTTTAATGGAACTTTGTCACAAGAAGTTCCCTAATGGCAGAAGGTTTTTAGGTAGATGTGTTTTGACAGATATACATATAAAGACATGACAACAGCTGTAGGTATTTATTAAAAACATAACAACAGCTGTAGGCTTTTATGGGGCCAGATGGAGTTTCAAGACATGGTGTGTTTTGTGTGATGTTTAAATCAGGAGAAATGTAGCTCTCTTCTCAAACATCTATCATTTCCTTACGGCGAAAACACAGCCATGTCATCTGACACTGCGTTTATTCATTATAGTATAAGCGAGATCATGTCAGTGTAACACTGATATAATGACGTCATATTAATAGAACACACATCATACCGCACTTTCTAATTACACAGCAATCGAGGCATTAGATTAAGATAACGAATGTGATGTTGATGTTGATTGCACTATAATATGACAGTGTATTTCGAATAGTAATTTTTATTCTTGCTGGAGTAAGGCGATGGCTCAGGGTGGCTTCGATTTGCGTTTCCCTGATTGTTCAGTGACACTGAACGTTTTCACATACGCCAGTTGGCTGCTCTTGTCTCTTCCTTTTAAAAATGTCTACGCAGGTCTAGTGCTTATTTTCGGTTGGGTTGTTCCTGTGGTGGTGGTGTTTGGGTTGGTTTTTTTTCCCAGTTCCTTTGGAGGTGTGGTTTGCTCATATTTCCTTCTCTGCTACAGGTTGTCTCTGAATTCAGTTGCTTGTTTCCCGTCCCGGTCAAATCTTTTCCATTTCAGACCCCTCACGTCTATGTCTGCCTTTGTTTTCGGCACCGAGTTGGGGTCTCGTCCAAAAACCTTTGCCCCCTTTCTGTGTCCCAAAGCCTTTTCGGTATGTCTTCCTTTAATACTTCCCAACTTCCAGGCCTTTTATTTAAGCCTTTAATCCCCCTTGCGTGGATTATTTTTAGCTTGTAAGAGGTGTGGGCTGGGGTGGGGTGGGGAGTCTCTTGTTTCATTCTTCTTCATCTGGCTCCTCAGTTTTCCTGGCACTATTTACGGAAAGGCCTGTCCTTTCTCTGGATTGCGGTCGTGTTTTGTTTTGTCTTTTTGTTTTTGTTTTTTTGGCTGTGGACACATGGGTTTAAGTCTAGCCTCTCCGCTGCGCTGCATTTGTCTGCACGTCTGTTTTTAGGCCGATACCGTGCTAGCTTGCGGTGTCGTTTGAAGTCAGGTTTTGTAACTCCTCCTGCTTTGTTGTTGCTGTGGTTTTGTTGTTCTGGTCTCCCCAAGCTTATTTTGGCAGTTTGGGTTCGTGCCCCTATGTGAGTGTGGCTTTCCTCCTTGTATGAAGAATATCATTAGTATTTTGCTAGATATCGCATTGAATGACTCTGTAGATCATTTTTTTCTCTTTTAAAAGTGATTCATTAGTGATAAGAATCTCATAAACTTTCCTGAGCTGCTTTGTGCTCAAGGCTGGCGCTCTACCACTTGAGCCACAGCGCCCCTTTGGGCTTTTTCTGAGAGGTTTATTGGAGAGAAGAGTCTCCTGGACTCTTCTGCCCGGGCTGGTTTCGAACCGTGATCCTCAGATCTTGTGTCAGTACTAGGCTGACAGGAGTGAGCCACTGGCACCTGGCATTTTTTTTTTTAATGTTCATTTGATACAGAGGCATCAATGAGATTTTAAAATACATATCTTTGGTGGTGTTCGTTTTTGGTTTTGGTTTTTTCTTTTTCAGGGGGACGAAGTTGGGGGAGCCACTGTGGGGGAACCGAACTATGTGATTGTGGACAGGGACAGGTGGGGGAGACTGAGGGAAAGGGAAGGAAGAGGTAACACTGTCAAAAAAAAATCTATTCGGCTTCTGAAACGGTGGCACGAGAGAAAGCTAACAGATGGCTCCGTGGAATTGACCAGACATTTTAGGCATTGCTATTTATTTAGTCATGGGGCCTTAAACTCTGGGCCTGGGCGCTGTCCCTCAGCTCTTCAGCTCAAGGCTAACACTCTACCACTTGAGCTATAGCGCCACTTCTGGTTTTCTGGTGGTTCATTGGAGATCTCATGGGGACTTTTCCTGCCCAGGCTGGCTTTGAACCGAGATCCTCGGATCTCAGCCTCCTGAGTAGCTAGGATTACAGGCGTGCGCCACCGGCACCTGGCTAGAGACCTAACTCTTTGCCCAGGCTTTTCCTTTCTTCCCTTTCTAGCACCAGAGACTTGCGGGCAGGGTTTGGCTTTGTATTTGACACCCCTGAGAAAGTGAGCAGAGTTCTCCCTTTACCCCAAGGCCTGCCTGGGAAGGGGAACCCCCCCCAACAGCTGGTTGTGAAGAGACCCTCTGGCTAAACATTTGGGGAGCTTCACGTCGTATTTTAGCCTTAGAAGTAGAATTTGGGAGAAGAGGGAGTCCTCCCTGCTCCCCCCCCTCCACCCCCAAAACCAGGGCCCACCACAGACTGTCTCTGAGACACTTTGGTTATTGTTGTTGTTTATTTGCTTGTTGAATTTCAAGGTTACCAGAGTCAGGGATCCAAGGATAATGATGACAGATCAATTGGTGAATTATTCGGAGCATAAGAAAAAAAGCAAGCTAAATGAATGTCAACACGTTATTATCATGGGGGGGGCAGAAACTGAGCTCTTGATCCTTTATCAGAGGACAACAAACAAACGCGCTCAGGATCCATCTGTGCATGCTCCCGGTTTGCCCGTATCCCTCTCTGTGTGTGCGTGTGTCTTGCACACGCGCGTGCGTGTACACACACACACGCGCGATCGGTCATACTCCTCTCTCTCAAATCCCCACCTCCCTTCAGATGTCTTTCCATTTGGTTCTGTCTTTTCTTCTTCTCTCTTTCTTTCTCTCTCTCTCTGTCTCTCTCTCTTTTTTGATATTTCAAAGCTGCCAGTTCAGGAACTAACTAGAATTGCCACATGTCTGTTCTTGCTGAGGAAATCAATGCTAATCCTATTACAGCCCGCTATCACCCACCCCAGAGCTCAGAGCTAAAGGAGAAACACACACGCGTGTGCACACACACACACACACACACACGCACGCACACCCCAAAAAAACAGCAGGGAGGGGCCGGGCCTTCGTTCACTTTCAGATCGTGATTGTTTTGGGGGCGGTTTGGGCCCCCTCTTTTCTCTCTCTTTCTCTTCTGATCATCTCCTCCCATGCACACGGAGAACCAGCTCCCAACCGCTGCCGCCGCCGCCCGCTTCCCGCCCGCTCCCGCTCAATACAGGCGCTAATTGAGATTTATCTTTCTCCAAGACACCTGACAAGGCACTGATAAGGAATGCGCGTTGCACCCCCCCTTTTTTTTAAGCGACAGTAATGATGACACCCATCTTTCATGATAGTGGTCGGCAGCGGGGCAGCGGGGAGCGGAGGGGGGGCCTGGCTGGGTGACATGGTTCCCCTTTCTCCCCTCCCATCCCCCCCCCAGTCCTGATTTAGGAAGGAGAGGTAGCCCGAGTCTCCAGTGATTCTCCCGAGTGTGGGCCTCGTGCGCGTGTGCGTGGCAAGCGGTGGAGATGGGGCCTTTGCACCCAGAACACGGTGACA
>NW_012267409.1:1024244-1029052 GCF_000151885.1 Dipodomys ordii
GGGGCTGGGGGTGGGGGGAGAGGTAAGCAAGGTCCTGGTTGAGACAGACAGACAGACAGACAGACAGACAGATGGGGCTGGGGGTGGGGGGAGAGGTAAGCAAGGTCCTGGTTGAGAGAGACAGAGACAGAGATACAGACACAGGGAGGGAAGGAAGAAGAGGGAGAGAGAGAAGAGAGGAGAGAGATACACAGAAAGAAGACAGGATAACAGAGGAGAGAGAGGGGAGGGAGGAAGGAAGGTAAAACACCCCGGCTGCCTCGAGTTTCTCCTGTAACAGCAAAGGGACCCCCAGGTCGTCACACCTGTAAATCTTCACAAGTGGACTCGAGAGAGCTCATTGTACCATTTCAGACCGCTGGAGCCCTCCCCTCCATACCTCCTTTGGGTGGGAGGCTTCAACTTGGAGTCACGAAGTTAGAGGCCAGCAGCGTGACTCACGAGGGCCGTCGGACCCCAAGCCTGCCTTCGCCTAACACGTTCTGGGCGACTTGTGTGGGTAATAAGAAGCACAGGTTGCCCGGCGCCACTGGTAGCTCACGCCTGTAATCCTGGCTACCCAGGTGGTTGAGACCTGAGGATCATAGTTCCAAGCCAGCCGAGGGGGTCAGGGGGGGAATGGGGGATTGGCAGGAAACTCCCTGAGATTTCTTCTGTGCAACGAACCTCCAAAAAGTTGGAAGGGGAGGTGTGTGGCTGGAGCGGGTAGAGCGCCTAGCCTTGAGCAGCAAAGCTCAGGGACAGCTCAGGCCCCCCACCCCAACCCCCCGAGTTCAAGCCCCAGGACTGGCACAAAAATAGAAACCGCATCATGGGATCTTGGAGAGTCTCTTCCTCTCCCTTGAGCTTGGAACTCAGCCCAGTGATTGTTCCAGCAATGAGGGAATCCGTGGACCCCATTCCTCTCCCAGCTCTTGGGACAGAGCCTCCATGGGACCCAGTCGGGGAGTGACGGGCTGTTCTGTCCCTGGGAGGATATTCTTTTTTCAGGCTCCATTACCTGTGTGCATCTGTTGTCCCTGAGCTATTTGTGGCTTCGCCCAGACCATCCATTAGCCCATTGATGAATGGAACAGACTTCCCAGGGAGCGTGATGTCTGAGCCCAGACAGAGGAGGCCGCCATCTTGGATGGCGCACAGAGGAAGGAGAATTTAACTCTGCAACTTACTTGTTTTCCGCCCCCCCTGCCAGTTGAATGTCTGATGCCAAGAGGAAAGATGATTCCAGGCTGGAATTTCTGTTCCCCCTGGATTATTTTGCTCTAAGATAAGAATGAATAATTATAATAAAAAAATTTTTTAAAAAGCTGCCAGGGACGCCATTAAATGTCCCACATTCATTATCCAGTCCAGCCTTCCCGCGCTCGCTTGTCATATTTTTATTTTTATTGTCATTTTGCAAATGACAACATTTGCAAAAAAATTAAAATTAAAAATGGGAGAGCCCCCATCTGAGCAGATTTTTTTTTTCTTTTAAACTTAAGATCCTGGAGCGCCTGTTTCCCGCCTCATGGCGACACCAAACTTGATAATGAATTTCCTAGGACTCTTGATTTCTCTTATCACAATGGGGATTTTTTTTTTTAATGTCTAACCAGGATAGAAATAAAGTGTTATCAGATTTTGGTCACCCCTTCTGCCTTTGGCTCCTGAGGACAAAGAATTTTCGTCTTTGTTCAGAAGACACAGGTGTAATAATAAAGCAGAAAAGACTCTCCTTCTCAGCAGCCAGAGGGAAAGCGGAGGAAAGGGAGAAAGCAGACGGTTGGAGGGAGACACGCATGGTCCGTCTCCAGTGTGTCTGTCCACCAGCAGGTGTGAGGGTTGGATACCCACCGTGAGCAAGGGCCAGGCTTAGGGCTCCACTGTATTCTGTGTGGCAGGTAGTCAGAGACAGATAGAGAGAAGGAGAGGTTTGAATTTCTTTTCCACTTTAATTGAATCATGTAATTTTTTTCTTGGACTTTTTTTTTTCTTTTGAGAAACCTAGCAAAATTTAAAATACTGCACGGGATGGAACTAGGCAAATGGAAGCGTTGGGAGCGGATGATGGGAAGAATGTCCAGCTATGTAAGGTTAATAGAATAAATGAAAGATGAAGACCGTAGGAAGGAATGATTTCTAATCACTGCGATTCTACTACCATGTCTGATCTAGATAGCTGGTGCTAACCAGGCCTCTCCCTCCGTGCACCTGTGTGCGCTCAGATGCTGGTAAAAGCTCAGCATTTGATGTTCTGCGTTCTGCCATTGCTTTAGGGCCAGTAAATTAAAGTTTATTATTTATTATTTTATTTTGTGCTGGTCTTAGGGCTTGAACTCAGGGCCTGGGCGCTGTCCCTGCGCTCTTCAGCTCAAGGCGAGCGCTCTACCGCTTGAGCCACAGCGCCACTTCCGGTTTTCTGGTGATTCATTGGCGATCAGAGTCTCAGGGACTTTCCTTGCCCGGGCTGGCTTTGAACTGCGATCCTCCAGATCTCAAGCCTCCTGAGTAGCTTGGATGACAGGCGTGAGTCACCGGCGCCTAGCTCATTTTACTTTTGCCTTAACCGACTTGTCTTACACATTTGGGTGCTAGGAAGCAAAAAGAAAAGAAAAAGAAAACATGGCTCCCGAAGGACTTCAGCCCAACTGTCCCTATTTGGGTGGCTTCCCACCACCCTCCCTCCGTGTGGTAAAGAAGAGGCAAATTGGCCTGGAGGAACGGGGGAAGAGCAGTTGCGGCCTACCAGGCCCCGCTCATCATGCTGTTTTCCTCCTTCCTCGGTTTCCTTCATTAAAAAAATAATAATAACTCAGAAGGAATTTATCACAGTGTTAAATACATAGGGTCGCCTCAGGTCTGGGGGGCGGGGGGAGGGAGGAAATGCTGTTAAGTGTGACAATCCCGAACGCCATGCTGATCGCCCCCGATGTGGTGCGGTGACTTAATCCTGAAGGTTGGGGAGGTGGGGGTGGGGGGGGGGGAGAAGGGCTTAGAAAATCTCAGCTTCCTCTCATGGTCCACACCCCCCCCCCGTCAGCCCCAGCTTAGGAAATGCTAATATAGAGAGTGATATGGGATGTCTCCTGTCAATCAGGAGTCCACGGGAGAGCTCCGTGTACGATTGCCATCTTCCCTTCAAAAATCCCCGGTCTCCAAAGCCGCCGAACGAGAAAACAGGCATGGGGTAGGGGGAGGAGGAGGACGACTGGAATATAGTCCCTTCTTGCTTGCTTTCCTCAGTCCTGGGGCTTGAACTCAGGGCCTGGGCGCTGTCCCTCAGCTCTTCAGCTCAAGGCGGGTGCTCTACCCCTTGAGCCGCAGCACCACTTCTGGTTTTCTGGTGGTTCATTGGAGATCAGAGTCTCACGGTCTTTCCTGCCCAGGCTGGCTTTGAACCACGATCCTCAGATCTCAGCCTCCTGAGTAGCTCGGATGACAGGCGTGAGCCACCGGCGCCCGGCCTGAGGTTGGACTCTTGAGTCTCAGTTTCTTCCATTTTCAATTATCCATCTGTTAACTATCACAAGGATTCTAGGTGACGTCTATGACCACCCCCCCCCATTTGTTATTATGTCGTATCTATGTGATCTATAGATATATATATGTGTACCTTTATATGTGTATCTAAAAATGTGTAGCGTCTATATATGTATGGGTATGTATGTGTGGATATCTATATCCATCTGTATAGATACCTACACACATGTAGATAGATGATACACATATATAGATGGATCCACACACATACTGAGGAAATGCTCCTTTGAAGTATATTTTGGGAGATTCCTCTCCATTATTCCCGGCTGCCTCAAATCACCAGCCCCGTCCGCGTCTCTGTCTGGAAGCGGGTTTATCGCCCGGGAATCGCAAGGTTGACACAGGAAAGTTCAGAGATAGCATGCGAAGAATTTCAAAGATAATCCTTCCCCTTGCTCCGCCACACTGTGGTGTGGGTTTTTTTTTTTTTAAGCTGGTTCAGAATAATTTAGAGTGATCGCCTGCAGCTAGAACACTGAAGCTACCGCAGCCTAATTGTAGCAGGGCGTGGATCCATCCAGAAGACACGAATCAATCTAGAAGGAGTGAATGACCCTTTGCTTATGTCAGAGTCACGCCAAGAGCTGTGGTGCTGGGTCCGAGCGTATTTAAAGGATGCTTAGTGCTCCGAGGGCATTTGCCACTTGAATCAGTTGCCTCTTCGTGTATTGTAGGATAAACAGAGATCTGTAATAATCGTAAGCTGGTAATAATTTATTTTTTAAAGCCAGGCGCCGGTGGCTCATGCCTGCCATCCTAGCTACTCAGGAGGCTGAGAACTGAGGATCACGGTTCAAAGCCAGCCCTGGCAGGGAAAGTCCGTGAGGCTCTTATCGCCAGTAAACCACGTGGAAAACTGGAAGTGGCGCTATGGCTCAAGTGGTAGAGCGCTTGCCTTTAATGACCAAGCTCAGGGGCAGTGCCCAGGCCCTGAGTTCAAGCCCCATGGACTGGCAAAAAAAAAAAAAAATCACCTTTCTTTTCACTTATAATCCTGGTAGAATGATCTGTGATCTGTTATGGGAGCCTGACTCCCTTTGGAATGAAGGTTATGAATATGCATGTGTATGTGTTCGTATTTAATATAGATATCTACCTATGGGGAAGACGTATTCTATATCACCCAAGAAAGAGGCCCCCTTGGTGGTACAATTCAGAATGATTACGAAATTGAAGTGTGACAGATTAAACAGAAGTACAATCAATAGCTAGAAGCACAAATAAACAGGAACATAATAGCCCCACATTTTTAACGGTGCACACACACACACACACACACACACACA
>NW_012267409.1:1029123-1047318 GCF_000151885.1 Dipodomys ordii
CCACCCTCCCCCCTCCTCCCCTCCCCTCCTGGCAGCGAGGTGCCAGGCAATTAATGGCGGACACTGATTTGCTTCCACGGCTGCACTTTCTTCTCTCTCTTCCGCAGAATGCACATGTATTCGCTCACGAAGTTTCGTTGTGGAAAGGGGTCTCGGTGTTGGGGCTAATCGTACACCATGAGGGCCGATCCAGGAACCCTGTTCAGTGTTGAGCAAGTCCAAGACCACCGAATATTCTGCCAGCTCTACTTCCTTGCTCTCTGAAGTGTTTTTGGGTTTTTTTTTTTGGTCGGTCGTGGGTCTTGAACTCAGGGCCTGGGCGCTGTCCCTGAGCTGCTTTTTGCTCAAGGCGAGCGCTCTACCATTTGAGCCACAGCACCACTTCTGGCTCCTGGGAGATGAGAGTCTCACGGACTTTTCCTGCCCAGGCTGGTTTTGAACCTGCGATCCTCAGATCCTCAGATCTCAGCCTCCTGAGTAGCTAGGATGACAGGCAGGAGCTCTGAAGTGATTTTAATTGAATTGGCCATGTTATTCCTGGTGATCTTACTGTCTCATGGCTGTACCTGCTGCCTCCTCCTCCTCCTCCTCTTCCTCCTCTTTCTCCTCCTCCTCTTCCTCCTCCTCCTCTTCCTCCTCCTCCTCTTCCTCCTCCTCCTCTTCCTCCTCTTCTTCTCTTCCTCCTCTTTCTCCTCCTCCTCTTCTTCCTCCTCCTCCTCTTCTTCCTCCTCCTCCTCTTCATCCTCTTTCTCCTCCTCCTTCTCTTTTTCCTTCTCCTCCTCCTCCTCTTCCTCTTCCTTCTCCTCCTCCTCCTCCTCTTCTTCCTCTTCTCTACTTCCTCCTCCTCCTCCTCCTTCTCCTCCCCCCTCCTCGGTGAATACACTGATTGTCCTTCTGTTTGCCCCGTGACCTTTTGCACCCCATCCGTCCGTGTGGTGCCTCTGCCCGGATTCTCCGCCCTCCGACAGCGCCCGTCCGCCTGCGTCTGCCCTGCGGGCCGCGTCTCTGGCTGCCCCTTCCATCCAGGGGAGCTGTGAGCACCAAGCTTTCCGCAGCCCAGCACCCCGGCCCTCCGCCTGCCCGGCCCGCGGCCCTGTGACCGGCCTTGCGTGCACGCCTGTGCATCCGGCTCGCAACAGATCGATATATATATATATATATATATTTCCTCCCTAGTGACTATACTCTCCGATAATTGAGCTATCATCGGTGGTAGTGCCGAGCAGGCAGAAGGGAGTCTTGCCTGCCATCACAGGCTTTGGGGGAGCTGGGGACTGGCTATTGTGGGGTGCACGGTGCCAGCGTCGTGGGTCTGTGGCCCTCGGACATGAAGAAAGAGGAGAAAGCGCAAGTCCGTGCTGGGTGGGGGGAGGGGGGACAACACGGAGGGAGTGTTCGCAGAGGCCAAGGCTTAAGCCCAAGGAGTCACTGGATTTGGGGGTGGGGGTGTTCTCTATAAGACAGAAAGCTGGTAACCTCCCCCCCCCCCAATCCCCGCCACCCCCCTCCCCTGTGGGCATAGACACAGCAGCAACTGAGTACTCAGATTCTGGCCTGATTGCCGTCTCCAATTCCTGTGTGGCCCAGGACAAGTTGCTCACCCGCTCTGGGCTGCCCTCTCTTCCAGCCTTCAACGTTGTGTCAAGGCGCAGAGGTGGGAAAATCCGTGTCCAGAAACGCTTGAGGCCGAGCCTGAGAGTCTTTAGTTTTTGGGTTCGTTTTTTTTTTTTTTTGGAGGGGGGGAGGCAGTGGTGGGCTTGAACTCATGGCCTGGGTGCTGTCTATGAGCTCTTCAGCTTAAGGCCACTGCTCTACGCTCTGAGCCACGGCACCACTTCTGGTTTTCTGAGTGGTTCCTTGGAGAGAAGAGTCTCACGGACCTTTGTGCCCTGTGTGGCTTTGAACCGCGATCCTCAGATCTCAGCCTCCTGAGGAGCTGGGATGACAGGCGTGAGCCACCAGCGCCAAAGACGTGGCGGGGACCCAAAGACGTGGCGGGGACCCAAAGACGTGGCGGGGACCCAGGCTGTGTGCGGGAGGACTCTGGGGAGGCTCGAGGGGCCTGAGGCCAGGCAGTAGCCTCCACTGGACTCCTCCAGGCCACGGTGTGTGGTCGCCTTGCTCTAAGATGGGTCCATCAGTCGCTCTGTGAACACCCCCCCCCCACGCCAGTGCGAGGGTTGAATGTAAGAACTGTGTACACAGACACACACAGACACACAGACACACACACACTCTCTCTCTCTCTTTTCACCCTGGCAGCCTTACAGGAAGCAGTGGAGGCCTGCTGGAGAAGATTGGCACACTAGTGCTGCCCTCATCTCTCCTCCTCCTCTTGCTCCTCCTTCTCTTCCTCCTTCCCTTCCTCCTTCCCCTCCTCTTCTTCCTCTTTCTTCTCCTTCTCCTCTTCTTGCTCCCTCTCCTCCTCTTCTTCCTCTTCATTCTCCTCCTTCTCTTCTTCCTCCTCTTTTCCTCCTCCTCCTCCTCTTCCTTCTCTTCCTCTTTCTCTTCCTTCTCCTCCTTCTCCTTCCCCTCCTCTTTCTCTTCTTCCTCCTCCTCTTTCTCTTCTTCCTCCTCCTCTTTCTCTTCTTCCTCTTCCTCTTCCTCTTTTTCCTCCTCCTCTTTCTCTTCCTATTCCTCCTTTTTTCTTCTTCCTTCTCCTCCTCCTCTTCTCTTCTTTCTCCTCCTCCTCCTCCCCCTCTTCCTCCTCCTCTTCCTCTCCCCCTCTTCTTCTGCTCCTGCTCTCCCTCCTCCTTTTCTCCTCCTCCCTCCTCCTCTCCCTCCTCCTTCCTCTCCCTCCTCTCCCTCCTCCTTTTCCTCTGTTGATCAGGTTTGCTATCCTCCTAAAGGCTCAGTGGAGGATTCTTGGTGTGTGTGGATGGTTTGCAAGTTGGCAAAGCCTCTCTAGGCTTCAGAAGTCCCCCCTCTCCCCCTCCCACCCCCCTCTCACTCTCCTTCCCTCTCCTTCCCACTGCCCTGGGCTCTGGGTAGCTGCTCTTCCTTCCCAGCTGCCATCTCCTCCTTTGGGATGCGACACGGGGACAGGCTCAGCCGTGGGCGGGTGGGAAGATGGCGCTGGGGGGCCGTAGTAGCAGGAGCCAGGCAGCGTGCGGCAGGTGCTCAGGATGGGCCTGGCAGCCGGTGCCGTCCGCATCTGCAGGCCTCGGGGCCCAGGAGCCACGGCGAGCCGTGTCAGCCCCTCACCCCACTGCGCCTAGGCCCAGACCTCGGCCGGGCCATAGAAAGCCCTGCCCGGGCCACCTGCGGCTGAGCGTGGACCATTGTCCCCTCAGAGCCTCTGGCTCGAAGCAGCCTGGCTCCGTGTCCTCAACAAGACGCGCGTGTGGTTAGCAAGAGCACAGTTCTGAGAGCACGGAAACACCACCACGGCGACGGGCGGGCCCGCACAGAGCCCTTGGGACGCTCGCCTTGCCAGCACAGAGCCCTGAGCCTCAGGAGGAGATGAGAATAATAATAATAATATTAGGGACTAATCAAAAAGTTTCCCCCTCTCCCTCTTACCACAAGCCCCCCCCAAAAGGCATTTTTACAGCCCCCCCATTTCCTGATGCAGGGAGTTGAGCTGTGGAGGTGGTTAAAAGAAAAGTTAAAAACTGGGGTTCCAGCCAGGCATCAGTGGCTCACGCCTGTCATCCTAGCTACTCAGGAGGCTGAGATCTGAGGATCGCAGTTCAAAGCCAGCCTGGGCAAGGAAAGTCCATGAGACTCTTATTGCCAAGGAACCACCAGAAAACCGGAAGTGGCGCTATGGCTCAAGGGGTAGAGCGCTCGCCTAGAGCTGAAGAGCTGAGGGACAGCGGCCAGGCCGAGTTCAAGCCCCACGACCGACCAGAACAAAACAAAAAACGGGATTCCCTGTACAGTTTCAAAGCCATTCTGTGAGCGAGAGCATCCTCCCATCCAAACAAAGTAAAGAGGCAAAAAAATTCAATGTGAAGCAGGTAGTTTGGAAAAGAGTCCGTGTAGGAGAGAATCCAATGGGCAGGAGCAAGAAATGCACACTTAGGGGGTTTGTGTGTGTGTGTTGGTTTATGGTGAAACTGAGGCATATAAGCCCAGACTAGGTAGAGGCCTAGCGGGGGAGGGCATAGCATATCTCTGCCCATCCAACCATGGGGTGACGGACACCCACACACAAAGGAAACCTTCACAAAACTTAAATTTAAAATGAAAAAAAAAAGGGTGCCGCTGATTGGCATTCTGGGATTATGGGCCCTTGTGGCAGACCTAGCCTGGCTGTACCCCCCCTTCCACACCCAAACCCCCTCTCCCGGTCTCCCCTGGTTTGCCAGGGGTCGGGGAGACACTATCTGAATGTTGCCAAGAACTATAGGTTGAACCTGTTTGCAGTTGTCATAAAACCCGCGATCGCGTGTCATAAATAAGGGAAGTCTTATTTATCAATCTTGACATTAAAAATGTGTTCTTTAAAAAAAAAAAAAGATTTCCTGGGTTCCCTTCCCCTGCCCCCCCTCCAACCCCAGGCCATGTCAGTAGAGAAAATAATGTTTTAGTATTTGTTTATTTAAAAAAAAAAAAAAGAACTAGACCACCCCCAAGAACCTGGGTTGGAGGGAAAAAGCATGTTAGAGGGAAAAAAAGGAAAAAAAAAATTATAGCTCCACCAACTATTCTGGGAGATACACAGCCCTCCATGTTTATCGGACTGAGGGCACTGTATTTTGATGTCAATAAGCAATTTTTCCAGCCCGGTCTCCTGCCCGACCCTTTTAATCCATCAATATATTATTAGAGATAAAGTTGCTGGAAGCCTGCTGCAGTTAGAAGATAAATAGCATCTCTGAAGTCAGGCATTAAAGACTAGATTAAGGCCTTGTGACACCGTTTTCAGTGCTCATCTTTGCACTTCTGTTCAACCTATCACACTGAGTGACAAGAAAGAAAAATAATGAACTGGGCCAAGGGAAGAAGGAAGGGAGAAAAAAAAAGGCAGAAAAAGAGAGAGAGAGATTCTCCCCCCACCCCCCAATCTGGCCTCCCCCCCCCCAACACACAAACGACATTAGTTCATACTTGGGATTAGACTACATTTAAAGAGAAGGGTGGAGAGAAAGAAAGGAAAATGGAGAAATGGGAAAGCACGGGACACAGGGGGCGGGGGGGGGGAGGGGAGGGCTGTTCTGTAAAAGAAGAAAATAGGCAAAGGCCCAAGGGACATCAAAGCCACCAATTCCATTTCTGCCCAGTTCCTGTGGCCTGGGCTTCTCCTACCTCCTGAACTTCCTCCCCTCCCCCCCCCCCCATGGTGGGCTCCCCCCCCCCCGTAATGTGACTCCAGCACCCCCCCCCCTTCTCCAGCTGGGGAGAGATGGTTGGTCTTCTCATGTGATTTGAATACAGCTCCCGGGCTGACAGATGGACATGTTCAATAGTTCCCCATTCCTGGAGTCAAACAGCAGTCACCAGTGAATGGTATAGTGGAAGGCAAAGGAGACAGACAGATAGACAGACAGACAGACACACGCAGGCCCAGGAGAGAGGGCAAGCATGGGTGCAAATCACCAGCTCCTGGCGGTCCCATAAGGTCCAATGGACCTGCCGGGTCTCCTTTGTAATCATTTCTTCAGCAAGATCACACCACGTGTGGCCCTTGTTTCCGCCATGTTGGTATCCACCGAAGAATGATCGCTGCTGGGCAACTCCTTCGGTGATGCTCACTTGAGCCCCAGTCCGGGAGACACCTTTTTTTTTCCCCAATGAGTCACAGAGTTGTTGTTACACCGTTCATGGAGCTGGTGGAGGTGTTTCAGTTGATTGACGACAACTTATCTCACACACACACACACACACACACAAACCCAGCTCCCGTCTCTGACCCCACACTCTTTCCAGACTTAAGTCTGCCATCCAGCTTCTCGTGAGATTCGTGTCTTCTTCACCCAGGATCTCTGCTGCTTCTCCTCTTTCCTGTGCTTTGTTCTTCCTGCCATCGCTGCTTTTCCCCCAGCTCTAATTCAAGGCCTTGTCCTCATCGAAGTCGTCTTCTTCATCCTGGGATTTATCTCCCGATTCATTTTCTCTGCCCTTCAGATACATCATTCCAGCCAGGAGGAGAGATTGATTTCATGGTGGCAGTCACTGCTCAACAATCTAGTCTCATCTAGGAAACAAAGCTCCAGGCTCACATTCTTTTTTACTCTGTGTGTGTGTGTGTGTGTGTGTGTGTGTGTGTTGTCCTGGGGCTTGAACTCAGGGCCTGGGTGCTATTCCTGAGCATTTGTGCTCAAGGCTAGTGCTCTACCACTTGAGCCACAGCACCACTTCCTGCTTTTTTTTTTTTTGGTGGTCGATTGGAGATAAGAATCTTACGGATTTTCCTGCCCGGCCTGGCCTCGAACCTCTATCCTCAGATCTCAGCCTCCCGAGTAGCTAGGATGACAGGTGGGAATCGCTGAGGTTTGGCAAAGTTCAAATTCTTGGTCCCTATCACAGAGAGTTTGGAGATGGTGTGCAGACTACCTTTTCCGGTCTTATCTTCCTCCTCTACCTTCTAGGCTTCAGACATACAGATCTGGCCATTCACTATTCGTTTTTTCCCTCTTGCTTTGAAATCTCCTGCCTGAAACCCTCCAACGCTGTGACCTTTCTGGCTCAGTCTTGTTTTTTACCCACCGTGGGCTGCCTCTTCTGTGGGTAATTGTAGATATAACTCTGGCTTCCTCTGGAAATTCTGTCTCCTGATAGCACACATCCTTGTTTGATGAGGGAAAAGATCTAGCTTGGTTCCCAGAAAAAAAAAATCAGTTGTGGTCATCCTAGCTACTCAGGAGGCTGAGATTTGAGGATCGTAGTTCAAGGCCAGCCTGGGCAAGGAAAGTCTGTAAGACTCTCATCTCCAATGAACCACCAGAAAACTGGACGTGGAGCTGTGGCTCAAGTGGTAGAGCACTTTGCCTTGAGCTGTAGAGCTCAGGGATAGCACTCAGGTCCAGAGTTCAAGCCCCAAAGACCAACACAAAACAACCAAAAGGTCCAAATAGGATGAGCCTGTCCTTTGACCGAACTTCGGTTTTTGCCTCTTTGTCTCCTTGTTAAGTGTTAATTTCGTTCCCTCCAGTCATCTCGGGTGGTTTGGGCCGTCATAATTAAGTATCGTAGACCGGCTGGCTCATAAACAAGGGACAAAGTAATACCGTCTGGAGACCGAAGGGCTGGTACTAAGGTGCTACCACATTGGATGTCTCAGAAGGCGTGGCATTCTGGCTCCTAGCTGGGGTCTCCTGTGGCTTCACCCTCCCCTCCCACCCTGACCCTATTTGTCTCCCAGAGGCCTCCCTCTGTGGTTAGCAGATGTCCATTTATTTATTTATTTTTTTGGCCAGTCCTAGGGCTTGAACTCAGAGCCTGGACAACTGTCCCTGAGCTTGTTTTTGCTCAAGGCTGGCGCTCTACCCCTGGAGCCACAGCTCCGCTTCTAGCTTTTGCCCATGTATGTGGTACTGAGGAATCGAACCCGGGGCTTCACGCATGCTAGACAAGCGCTCTACCACTAAGCCACCTCCGCAGCCCAGATGTCCATTCTTGAGTGGCTGATGATAGAAAAGTTAATCCGGATTGGACCCATGGATGCTTGCCTTCTAGTTGGGCCCTGCAGGTTTTGGGTAGGTTGAAGTGGCCATGATCTCTCATTCCTTCCTGTGACTGTGGGTCTTTCTCTAGAGCACTGCTCATCATCCCCTTAAATACAAACCGGTCCGCAGAGAGCTAGCTGTCTTCTGCCGCTGTCCAGAGCCTTCAGCATCTTTGTCTCCTTTTGAAGACGCTTTCTCCCCCTCCTCCCGCCCACCCCACCAACTCTCTCTCTCTCAAACGCTTACTTTGTCACAATTATTCAGGAAAAGGTTTTTGCGCCTGTAGGAAATATTAATAGACCATTATGAAGCCCTACAACTAATTTTTCCACACATATCATCTGTCTTTGCATGGTTATTAAACTTCAACAATATTTCATGCAATGCTTCCCTGCTAAATTAATTTGGTTCCTTCTTTTCTGGCTTCTCCTTTCTTTTTTTTTTTTCCCTTCTGTCCACAAGCTCTAAAATTAAATTGAATCTTCATAATTATAGCTTTTTGTTGTTCTTTCCTATCTCCTTTTTTCCCCTCTTTTTTTTTCAATTTCTCTATCAAAGGAGCAATAAAGACATAAAGAAGCAAAATTAGAATTCTAAAAGACCCAAAATGGTCTGAAATTTGATGGGCTTGGGGTTGGGTATCTTTTCAAATAGGAAGGAGAGAGAGGGTGAAGGAATTCAGACCTGGAAGCTTTCTCGTTTATCCCGGGGCAGAGAAAACAAATGTGAATTGTTCTCTTCATCATGGGACTTTGATGGTTGCTGTAGTATTCCTTTTTTTCAAGAAAGTAAATATTATCTCTCTCTCTACACACACACACACGCACACACACGCACACGCACGCGCATACACACACACACACACACACACACGGAGCCAGTGGGAACGAAGGAGCTCTGATAGGAACTTTGAGAGTCTCTGGCCTAAACTCTTGTAGGGAGACTCAAATACAAACTTGGGGGACCCTTCTACTCCCCACCCACCCCGCTTCTTCCCCTGGGTGCATTGTTTTGTTGTCCCTATCATAAGAGAGAGGAAATTGCCATCTCCAGAGTCATCCAGAGCCATCTGATTGGACAGGTGCTCCCTGGTAGGGTTATCTGATTGGACAAAGGCTCCTTGGTAGGGCTATCTGATTGGATGGAGGCTCTCTGGTAGGGCTATCTGATTGGATAGGGCTCCTTGGTAGAACTATCTGATTGGACAGGGCTCCTTGGTAAAGCTATCTGATTGGATGGGGGCTCCCTGGTAGGGTCATCTAATTAGACAGGGCTCCTTGGCAGGATTATCTGATTGGACAGGGCTCCTTGGTAGGGTTATCTGATTGTACAGGGCTCCTTGGTAGAGTTATCTGATTGGACAAGGCTCCTCAGTAGAGTTATCTGATTGGACAGGGTTCCTCGGTAGTGTTATCTGATTGGACAGGGCTCCTCAGTGGTGTTATCTGATTGGACAGGGTTCCTCGGTAGTGTTATCTGGTTGGGCCCTGCTCCATGGTGGGTGGCGTCACTGAGCCAATCCTTCTCACAACGTCACCCTTTCCATTGAAACCAGCCGTCGCAGGTGGGGCCCAGGGCGAGGCCCGTGTCCCCTTCCTCTCTGCGTTTCCCCCCCTTTGCCCCAAATCTGCTTTCTTAACCTCACCAGGAAGATAAGTGTTCAGTAATGTCGGTGCCAACCCAGTCACAACGGAGGGGGAGGTGTGCCACCCGGACTCCTCCAGGCTGCATGCAGCCAACACAGGCGGGGGCTTTTTCCACGTCAGTTTTACTGCCAGCAAACAACAACCACAACCACCCACCATCCAACACCAGGACGGCATGGCGGTGAGTGCCACCACCAGCCACGAGTTTACACTTCAGGAGTCCCCGTTTCCTCCCCCAACCCCCTCCCCCGCCAGTTAGAAACCCACCCATTTGCTGGTTGTGTATAACCTGGGGGCCCCCCACCTTGTGGGTTAGGTTGTCAGAAAGACAGCGTAGTTAATCATGGGCAGAGCTGCCCCGGGAGCAAGCACGGCGATGGCTCGCCAACGGGAAGAGCATCAGCGGTGCAGCGCGAGACTCCAGTGTTCACTGTCTCATTCATCCATCTTGTGGCATGACGGGGGGACTTCATAGCGTCCCCGCGAAATTGAATTAAGCAGAGCATAAACCCGGGCTACGTGGGAAAAGGAAAGTGGATAAAGGCAAGGCGCTAAAAGGAACGCCGTGGAATTCCACGTGGGGACACTCGCTCTGAAGGAGCGAGGGCAGTTGTAACCATCTAGAAAGTTCCTGCACGGAGATGACGTTTAAAAATTGCAAATCACTCACTCGGGCTGGGAAGGTGGCTCAGTGGTAGAGCGCTCGCCTCGCGTGCACGAAGCCCTGGGTTCGAGTCCTCAGCACCACTTATGCAGAAGAACGCCGGAGTGGTGCTGTGGCTCAAGGGTAGAGCGCTTCGTGTGTGTGCGTGCGTGCGTGTGTGTGTGGTTAATTGGAGAAGTGTGTGTGTGTGTGCATGCGTGTGTGTGCGCTGGGGCTTAAACAGGCCTGGGCACTGTCTGTTAGCTTTCCACCCAAGGCTGGCGCTCTACCACTTGAGCCACAGCCCCACCTCTGGCTTTTTGCTAGTTCGCTGGAGGTCAGGGTCTCACAGACTTCCCCGGCCAGGCTGCCTTTGAACCTCGATCCTCAGACCTCAGCCTCTTGAGTTTGCTAGGATGACAGGCTGGAGCGGCCGCCACCATCCACCCTCTCCAAAATGAGGTGGAGGGTTATTCTCCAGGGGATATGTGCCTGAGCCTACCTCAGCCTCAGAAGTGAGGTTGTAGCAGGAGGCCCCTGATGATGGGCCATGCATTGCTGACCCCGGGGCCTTTGCACTGACCCTTGAGCTTAACCTCCTCTTCGGGTAAAAGAGCTCCAAGCCCTCCGTGCTTCTGTGAGTTTCCAGTGATGATGATGATGATGGTTGAAAACCTCTCCCTGGTGAATGCCCCAGCTCCCTTCCCCCCTGTGCTGAAGCACACAGCTCTCGACTGTGTGTATTCTAGACCTCGCCTTGGGTCCCAGCCCTCTGCCAGAGCCCGTGCGCAGAGTGCAGATTCGTGTGAACAGCAGCAGCTGTCTGGGATGTTATCCAACGCTCCATCAAGCCCTCAACAACTACCCGGGGACTCCCTCCCGGCCCCCCAACACCTGTGGTTCAATGCTCCACACAGCAGTTCTAGTTGATGAAGAGCAAGCAACATCTGGGCTGGGCACGGAAAGGTACGCACGCACACGTACACACACACACACACACACACACACACACACACACACACGGCCTAGTACCTTGCCAATTAATCGCCAGGCCCTTTGTTTGTTGTTGTTGTTGTTGTTTATATTTTAATCTTGGGCCAATGTGGTTTTCTGAAATTAATTATTCAACAGGAAGTGGCAGCCGGTATCTCCCCCCCCCTCCCCCGCAAGAGAGGAGCGAGCAGCTGACGCGGGTCACAGCCGCTGCACTTCCCAGACCCAGAAAATTTAAGATCTTTATAAATGATCCGTTAAAACTATAGTGACGATCCGCTTATGAATCATGATCTAGATTAATCAGGGGCCGGCTTGATGCGGCGAGATTAATTGGAACGTGCAGTTCTTACACACATGATAAAGTGGTCACAATTTAATAGCCGACAAGAAGAGTGAAGAAATTACACTCCCAGCTTCATGCATCATTACTATGGATATTAATATTTTACCCTGGCGCAACAGCGGCGGCAATCATAATGAAAATCCATAAGTGGCGCCGAGACATGATTAAATACAACAGTGTTTAGGAAGCGGTTTGGTGGCAGCAGCCCGGTCATATTTCACTCGGGTGGCTTGGCGATCCCAGCTGACGGCAAGTCTAGACGAGGTGATTAAAAATTGGCCTTCCTAACGGCGGTTAACCTTTTACTCCAGAAATGAATTTCTTTGATTTTTTAAAAAAAATTATGTTGTTCTCGTCTGCTCTTTTCAAAATAAAATAAATAACACCACCACCATCAACATCATCATTACCATCACCACCATCACCACCACCATCAACACCATCACCACCACCATTACCACCACCATCATCACCATCACCACCACCATCAATACCACCACCATTACCATCACCACCACCACCACCATCACCACCACCATCAATACCACCACCATTACCATCACCACCACCACCACCATCACCACCATCACCATTACCATGACCACCACCATCAATACCACCACCATTACCACCACCACCATTACCACCACCACCACCTCCGCCGCCACCACGGATCCCAGATCTTATCTATTTATTTATTTTGGTCGGTGGTGGGGCTTGAACTCTGGGCATCTGGGCGCTGTCCCTCAGCTCTTCAGCTCAAGGCGAGCGCTCTACGACTTGAGCCACAGCGCCACTTCCGGTTTTCTGGTGGTTGATTGGAGAGAAGAGTCTCACGGACTTTTCCTGCCCGGGCTGGCTTTGAACCGTGATCTCAGAGAT
Source organism: Dipodomys ordii (assembly GCF_000151885.1). Taxonomy (NCBI): domain Eukaryota; kingdom Metazoa; phylum Chordata; class Mammalia; order Rodentia; family Heteromyidae; genus Dipodomys; species Dipodomys ordii. The sequence goes on from NW_012267409.1 coordinate 1,041,247, forward strand.
CTCAGCCTCCTGAGTAGCTGGGATGGCAGGTGTAGGCCACTGGCGCCCGGCTTGGATCCCAAATCTTGATGGGAGGTCTTGGCAAAAAGTGACATTCAAGGCCCCCAAAATGACTCAGTTTACAAGGCTAGATACTTGGCCAGGGCACACGGAATGTGGGTCCCTGTCCACCTTGAACCAGGGCTGGCTGGAACAAAAATGTGAGGGGCAGGGCTCCTGGGACCGTCCCCAGACTGACTCCCACTCCCTGCTTTTACCGTGGGTGGGTGGGGATGGAAAATGCCCTCCTGTGGGGGCTGGGAAGGTGGCTCAGTGGTAGAGTGCTCGCCTAGCATGCGTGAAGCCCTGGGTTCGATTCCCCAGCACCACATAAACAGAAAAAGCCACCGGAGTGGTGCTGTGGCTCAAGTGGTAGAGCGCTCGCCTTGAGCACAAAGAGGCTCAGGGACAGCGCCCAGGCCCTGAGTTCAAGCCCCAGGACTGGCAAAAAAGAAAAAGAGAGAGAGAGAAAAGAAGAAAATGCCTTCTCGTGAGATACTGGCTTTGAAAAGAGAGCTAGAGATGGTTGAGGAGAGTACCTTTGTCAGACTGTGGCTTCTACCTTGTATATTGTGTGTGTGTGTGAGCCTGTGAGCACGCAGGCTCCAATACTAGCGTTTGAACTCAGGGCCTGGGCGCTGTCCTTTAGCTTTTTGTTTGTTTTGCTCAAAACTGGTGCTCTACCAGTTGAGCCATCCCTCCACAACATCCGGCTCTTTGGTGGTTAACTGGAAACCAAAAGAGGCTCACTGACGTTTCCTGCCTGGGTTGGCCTCAACCTGTGATCCTCCTGGTCTCAGCCTCCCTGAGGAGCTGGGATGACAGAGTAAACCACTGGCATCCAGTCCAGGGGATTGAAATCTCCAATCTCCTAAATCAGAGAGTCTGGGATAAGATGGGGGCAGGGGGGAAGGGAGGTCTGTTGTGTGACTTGTCACTGTGTTGGAGACTGTCCCCAAAGATGTGTTTCTGGTTGTTCTTGTGTTCTGGTTTCTTCAGCTTTTACGGTACCGATTCTTGAAGTTTTAGCATGGAGAGGCTGAGTTTTATTTATTTATTTTAATACAGTGTTAAAATGGCCTCTGTTGTTGCCAGATTCTCTTCCTCCGTGTGGTTCCTCTGTCCCTTAAATATGCCAACCCTCCCCCCCCCACCTCTCAAATATCGGGGTCTTAACACTCACTCTTCCTTGGGCGTCAGATACATCTTTGTCTGTACAAGTTATGACTTCGAGGTCACTTGCTTTGAATTCCAACCTCAGCCTCTGCTGTCTCCGTTCGCCCGGGGAGATGATTCTTCTCCGGGCGGCTTTCACTGTCCATCTTCCTTTCTCAGCCCTTCCTCTTACAGGTGGGTTGGCAGGTTTGCTGTGGGTTTGTCTGCTGTGAGTTATGCAAATTCCCCCAGGAATTGGTTTGCAACGTGTCACTAGGGGGCAGGAATTGTGTGGTAAATGCTGTGCTGGACTTACAAAGTAATGGGTTAGTGAATGAATGGATGGATGAATGGATGAATGGGTAGATGAATGGATGGATGGATGGATGAATGGATAGATGAATGGATGGATGGATGGATGGGTGCATGGATACATGGATAGATGGATGGATGGATGAATGGGTGGGTGGGTGGGTGGATGGCTGGATGAATGGGTAGATGGATGGATGGATAGATGAATGGATGGATGGATGAATGGATGGATGGATAGATGGATGAATGGGTAGATGAATGGATGGATGGATGGATGGATAGATGAATGGATGGATGCATGGATGCATGGATAGATGGGTGGATGGATGGATGAATGAATGGATGAATGGGTAGATGGATGGATGGATAGATGGATGAATGGGTAGATGAATGGATGGATGCATGGATAGATGGATGGATGGATGGATGAATGAATGGGTGGGTGGGTGGGTTGATGGCTGGATGAATGGGTAGATGGATGGATGGATAGATGAATGGATGGATGGATGAATGGGTAGATGGATGGATGGATAGATGGATGAATGGGTAGATGAATGGATGGATGGATGGATGGATGGATAGATGGATGGATGCATGGATGCATGGATAGATGGATGGATGGATAGATGGATGGATGGATGAATGGATGGATGCATGGATGCATGGATAGATGGATGGATGGATAGAGGGATGGATAGATGGATGGAGGGATGGATATGGGGAGATATATGAAAAAGAAGAAAGAAAATCCAGGCAGAATCGTGATGATGTCTAATGATAGTAAGCTAATCACAAGAGCGGGGAGAAAGATCTTGCTCTGGTGGGAAAAGAAATGAGCCTTACAATGGCAGAGCTTGGATTTCCACAAACATCTGGGACTTCCACTGGTCCGTCGTTAAGACAGGAACATGATTTCTGCAGCGAGCAATCCCCTACCTTGATTCATCATGTGATCTCCGTGAGGCTTTGAACCTGCTCCTGGACTGTGAAAAACAGTCCCGGGGCTCGTCCGGAGGTCATTTTTTTGTAAAACTGCATTAACTGCATTAAAAAAAAGTCATTAGGTAGGCTTACTATCACATTATTATACATATCAAAGAGAGAAGACAATATCCCTAGTGAGACATAGAAGAACAAAAAAGTAGGACATATGGAAGACATGATAAGATACTGGATAACACTGGGAGAGAGGTCCGAGGAGAGGCTCAAGAAAAGAGATCAGAACAAAGTACCCGGAAGAGCTTCGCTCAGCCGGTGGGTGTCACCCAGAAGACATAAATGTAAGCATCCAATAAAATTGCTTACAACCTCCAAGCCAAAAAAACACCACCCACAAGCTGGCAGAGTGGATGGTGGGTGAGGAAGAGATAAGATTATTTGCCAAAGAAAATCAGCCACTTCGTAAAACAATCGAAATCCCAAAGCAATGAAGTAATGCCCATAGGGGTAAGCAAATAAGTACTAAACCAGAGTTCTGTCTCTAGCCAAAGGTCTCTGTAAAGGGGGGCGGGGTAGACATTTTCGGGAAAATTCAGTCCGAAAATTCATTCCTGCAGGAAAGAGACTTAGGTTTAAAGGCAAAAAGAGAATTATCTGATGTCAAAGCAAGGCAATTGGGCGATGATGATGAAGGTTGAAAGAAATAAACACAGACATCAGATCATTACAGTTTGTTAAAATTAGGTTTAAAAATATGGACACTGAAGCCGGGTGCCAGTGGCTCACGCCTGTCATCCTAGCTACTCAGGAGGCTGAGATCTGAGGATCATGGTTCAAAACCAGCCCGGGCAGGAAAATCCGTGAGACTCTTATCTCCAATAAACCACCAGAAAACCAGAAGTGGCGCTGTAGCTCAAGTGGTAGAGCGCTCGCCTTGAGCTGAAGAGCTGAGGGACAGCGCCCAGGCCCAGAGTTTAAGCTCCACCAGCAACACCCCCCCAAAAAAAAATATGGAGACTGTTAGAACATATGATAACCTGAAGTCTGGCAGAGTAAGTAAGTGGAGTTCAGTGACCTTCAAGATTGCAGGTCGACAGTACAATAATGATTAACAGGAGCCTTCTCCCCAATTTAATTTCTAGTGTTACCGTTATACTAGTAAAGATCATTTCCCAGATAATAGTAAGAGAGCACACTCGTGAACGAAGCTATTGATTCAAGGTAGAAAGGGACGGGGAAAAAAGGAGAGAGAGAAATGGAACAAGGTTCTTGCAAAGTGCTTTCATCTAGAGATGAGAACCAACTCTAGGCCAGCGCCTGGTCAGATGCCCAAGGCCCCATTATTAATGCCCGGCATTGGCAGTCTGGTCCGTGATGGCTGGTTGCACACAATGCGCGTCACTCACGGAAGGAATCCATGAATGGTGGGTTTGTTTTAAAGGCAATTGCAGACTTCCTGTGTCCATCCTTTACTATTGCAGATGGCAGTTTTTGCAGAGGGGGCGAGCAGAATTCAGGCACCCTGGCATGGGAGCATTGCATGCAAAACTACATGTCACTGAAGAACAATCTCTTCTTCTTCTTCTTCCAGGAAGCGTTGAGCTCCCATAAACGGGCCTTGAGAATTTATTCCCTGTGTCTAATTGCTGCACACGGCAGCTCGATGTCTGGTTTTATGGCCGTTTAAACAGAGGTGTTGCTATAATAGCATGTGTAGAGTTGTCATCATTTTTCTTAGGGGAGTGGATTATGCACAGAGTAATTCAATGCCCCATAGCAGCTGGCTTTCGAAACAAAACAGGGAGAAAAGAAAAGTTATGGTTCCCCAAGACAATTGCTATAGAAAAGTATGAACAGGTAGCAGGCTGTGAATGGAGAGACAGGACCATTATTTCCTAGGATCCTGATTGTACTTTGATTATATATTCATGTGCAAACTGTCTAAATGTTTTAACCGGAAAAAAAGAAATTTAAAAATAAAAAAAGAAATGTATAGCCAGACACCAGTGGCTCGTACCTATCATCCTAACTACTCAGGAGGCTGAGCATGGAGGATTGTGGTTTGAAGCCAACAGAAAAGTCCATGAGACTCTTATGTCCCTTACCCTCCAAAAAAGCTAGAAGTGGCTGTGTGGCTTAAGTGGTAGAGCGCCAGCCCTGAGTACAAAAGCTCAGGGACAGCACCCAGGCCCTGAGTTCAAGCCCCAGGACTGGTGCACACACATACACACACACACAACCAAAATTATATTAATGTATAAAGTAGAAGCACCAGAAGTGGCGCTGTGGCTCAAGTGGTAGAGCGCTCGCCTTGAGCTGAAGAGCTGAGGGACAGCGCCCAGGCCCAGAGTTCAAGCCCCACGACCAACAAAAAAAAAGAAAAAGCTTCCCTTAAAAATAAAATTCTCTTTAAGTAGTTGTACGGAAGGCTTCCCAGTCTCAGGCATCATCTCCCGGGAACGAGGCCACATGGCCACAGCCTAAACACACACACACCCGTCACCCATTCATCCAGTGGCTCACAACCGGGGTGCCAGGGCCGGCACGTGACACCAGCACGTGTGCCCCCCCCGCCCCCCTCAGCCCAGCCCACGGAAGCCTGTGCAAGGTGCGTTTGTCGATGGACACCACGACAAACCTGGAGCGGGAGAGGAGGAGGGGGCGCTGGAGAGAGCCCCCCACCCGTTGGACCTGGGGTTTGCCGGCTCCCAGGAGGAACGGGCTCCGTGGTACCTGTGTGGTTTTGTGGTGGTTAACGTGAAGAGGGGTGCTGGTGGCAGGTGTCCCCTTCTTTCTGGAAGCTGGATTTCGCTTCGAGACTTGTGAAGCGGCCACGTCGGGCCCAGGTTCAGCAAAATTAAAAAAATTCATAAATGACAAAAACACTAGGACGTGGTTGCTGGGGGGGGCGGAGGGGGGACGAAGGAGGGGGAGAAGAGGGGGAGAAGGCGGTCAAGAATCCAGTGTCTGGCCTACCAAAATGCCCAAGAGCGGAGAGGGGAGGAGGGAGGGAGGGAAGGGGCGGGGTGAGAAGGTTGGAAAGAGGCAACATGGGTCTAGATGAATGGCTTCATCCATTGGTCACTCATTTGTACAGTGCCTGAAAGAGATGTGTGTGTGTGTGTGTGTGTGTGTGTATATATGTATGTACATACACACATATATATATCCTCGAGCTTTTGATGTGGGATCTGAAGAGTCTTTTCCCTTAGCACTGCACTGGGCTTTTTATTTTTTGGGGGGTAATGATTTTTCTCTATTCTCCAAATGATTCTGTAGCCTCTTTGGAAGCTCCTTCCTGGCTGGCGCCATCTTGAATCTGGTGCTGGGCCTTGTGGGCTGTAGAGCACTAGGAATCCGACAGTGAAAACTCCCAACCAGCGCGACGGTTGGCATTGTACGCTCTTTTCCTCTCCAGGGGTCCCACATACTTGTCAACGGGGGTTCATCTCTTTTGGGGGAGGAGGGGATGAGGGAGAACGGGAACATAGGGATTATGGGTAAGAGAAGATGGACGGCTTTCCCAGAGGGTGAAGAAAAATGGGACAGTATCAGGGAGCGGAAAAGAGGGGAGAATAAAGTGTGTGTGTGTGTGTGTGTGTGTGTGTGTGTGTGTGTGTGTGTGTG
>NW_012267409.1:1049191-1079986 GCF_000151885.1 Dipodomys ordii
GATCCTCAGATCTCAGTCTCTTAAGTAACTAGGATGACGGGCGTGAGCCACCGGTGCCCGGCTTCTTTGTGGCTCCAACTGGTAGAACCTTGAGGAAAAGAAGCTCAGGACAGCGCCCAGGCCCTGAGTTCAAGCAAAATAATAACAAGTACAATAATAATAATGATGACTATATTCTGCCATTTGGAGACAGACAGAAAGAAAAAGAAGAGAGAGAAAGGGAGGGAGGGAGGGAGAGACATGGAGATGGAAGGGGGGGACGGGGGTCAGGGAGAGGCCCAGGGTTGAAAGGAAGCTTGGGAAGCGAGTTCAGGTCCCTCACGCTGGTGTCCCGCGATCAGTGCTTTAAAGCGCCCGTGACACTCAATGTTGGTCAGGTGTATTCACTCAAGGGTCTCTCCCGTTTGCACGCTGGCCTCTGTGCCGCGCATGTGGCCTGGTGAGTGTTTTTTCACATCTCGACACGTGGCCCTCCTCCGCGCGTGGTTTTTTTATAGTTGCTACTTTCACGCCTGATGCTGATGAACCACAGTCGGCAATGGGTTCGGGACTCTCCGAGAAAGGGGGGATTTGGGACTCTTTTATTATGAACACAGATAGTAACTCGAGATGCTCACAAAGGGACCGGGCCACATGGTGGAGGTCTCCGTCTTCAAGCAGGCTTATAGATCTGCCTGTCTGGAGTGAACTGTTGGAGGCATGTGGCAGCACACTCCTGTAATCCTAGCCATTGGTGTCAGGGGACGCAGTCTGAGGCCGGCCGTGCCAAAATTAGCTGAACTTTGCCAGCTGTGGAGCTGTGGCTCAAGCGGTAGAGCGTTAGTCTTGAGGAAAAAAAAAAACAGCTCAGGGACAGCACCCAGGCCCTGAGTTCAAGCCCTAGGACCAACACACACACACACACACACACACACAGACCACACAAAATGGACTAAACTTTATCTCAGAAACAAAGTATATATACCACAAAGTATGCTTAAGTGGTAGAGCACTAGCCAGGAAGAGTGAAGCCCTGGGTTCCATCCCCAGAAACACGTGCCCTCCTACAAAAGAAAAAACAGCAGAAACAAACAAAAGCCTGCAGATGTCACGGGGTGGATCATGCAGAGTGAATGCCCGGCCTCACAGGAACACCTGAAGTCTGTGTGTGTCTTCAATGCCTTTTGGGGGACACCACGATTCGTAGCCTGAATGGGGTTGCACAGAAATCTGAGCTTTGCTTGCTTCTTTTGGTGGGGCGTGGGGCTTGAACTCAGGGCCTGCGCACTGTCCCTCAGCTCTTCAGCTCAAGGCCAGAGTGTTCTACCAATTGAGCCACAGAGCCACTTCCGGTTTTCTAGTGCTTTATTGGAGTTAAGAGTCTCGTGGACTTTCCTGCCTGGGCTGGCTTTGAACCGTGATCCTCAGATCTCAGCCTCCTGAGTAGCTAGGATGACAGGCGTGAGCCACCAGCACCCCAGCTAAAGATGATAGATCTATATCTATATCCAAATATCTATATCTCTGTCAGTTCTAGAACATTAGATTTACATAGACAAGGCGACCTTGGAAGAGCTTTTATAAGTTACAAGTGCAGTCTTTATATTGGATGGTTTGAGGATTCATGCAGAAATGTATGCAAAGCTAAACTTGCCAGGGAGACTCTGTGTGTGTGTGTGTGTGTGTGTGTGTGTGTGCGTGCGTGTGTGTAAAGGAATTGAGAGAGAAGCAAAGATGTTGAGATCAAGTGTATGCCTGACACAAAAGGTGTAAAGATAATAGGCCTTTGTCAGAGATGGTGGGTGAGAAGCCGCCCCACATTGTCATCTTTGAGGCGATCACAGCAGAAAAACAATAGTGTTGTCTGATTTAAAAAGAAAAAAACAACAGAACACCTCATTGGAGACTTGGGCAACAAATACTTCCAGGTCAATTCCATGACCCCTGATTCAATGAAGACATTCTCCATCAGCCAGTGAAGGAGTCTTCAGTGAGTTACAAGCCACCAGGATTCTTAAAAAACAAACAGCAAAACACCCAACAAAAGAAAACAAATTCAAAAGTGAAGGACTGACTGCAGGGGGAAAAAAAAAAAACAAAAGTAGAATTAATGGTAAGAGGACATTATTGGTTTGTTTTTTTTTTTGAAAAAGGACCAAAGGAGGTTAACGGTTAAAATGAAATAGCCAGCAAACCAAAGTCAAAACAAAACAAAAACCCCTGTAAAGAGAGGACATGTATACGTGTAAATAGCCCGAGAGGAAATGGAGAAAGACCCCCATTCTGTGTTGTGTTTTGTTTTACAACCAGAATCTGGGATGCCAGGAACAATGGATTAAATGAAAGACGTTTCGTTGTGTGAACTATAAAGGCCTAGAAAAGTTCCACGTAAGACGGTCCTTCTAAGACAGATGGTTCTTTCTTCATTCTTTTAGACCATTTTTGAAAGAGCCAAAGACAAGAAAGGGGAGGGGAGGGAGAAAGGGAGAGAGGGAGGAAAGGAGAGAAGGGAGGACAAAAGGAAAGGGAAAGGAGAAGGAGAGCTGGAGGAAGGGAGAAGGGAGTAGAGGAAGGAAGAATGGGAGGAAGGAAGGAGGGAGGGAGAAAGCAAGGAAGGAGGGAGGAAGGGAGGGAGAGGGAGTAGAGGAAGGAAGAAAGGAAGGAAGGAAGGAGGGAGTGGAGGAAGGGATGGAGGGAGGAAGAGAGAAAGGGAGGAGTAACTTGTGTTCCTCAGAGCCATGGTTTGCAGGTTTGGGCCTAAGCTCTGCCCCACAGGGTCACAAACATGACAAGGAAAAGAAAAGAAAAGAGCCATACCCCGGGAAGGAAGGAAGGAAAGAAGGAAGGAGACTTTTTATTTGTCGTCGACGTTTTATTCATCGCTGTATTATCATCTCCACACAATGCGTGATGGAATCTATAGAAAAAGGCCCCTAAAATTAGTGAGCGAGTAGAGCCGGGGGTTTGCGACACAAGATCGAGGTACACAAAGCTCAGCCCGCCTCTTCCCACACGAGCCTCCAAATGAGAAATTTAAATAAGAATACTTGTGCGCTTGCATGAATAAACGGATAAATGGGACTTACTTAAGGTGGAAGCTGACAAAAGATGTTCAAGGCCTCTTTGCTGCGAACGCCAACGACAATCCTGCAGAAAAAAAAAAAAAGAAAGAAAAACAATTAACAGAAACCTCCACAAATAAATGGAACCCAGACTCTATTTCTGGGCGGGGGAGTCCTGCTATTGTGAACAGGAGATTTTCCCAAAGTTGATCTCTGGACTCAGTGACACCACAATCAAAGTGCCTGTCAGTAATCCTGGCTACACACAGGAGGCTGAGATCTGAGGATCCGGTTCAAAGCCAGCCCAGGGAAGGAAAGTCCCTGAGTCTCTGATCTCCAATAAACCACCACCACAAAAGCCAGAAGTATGGGCTGGGAAGGTGGCTCAGTGGTAGAGCACTTGCCTTGCATGCCTGAGGCCCTGGGTTCGATTCCTCAGCACCACATAAGCAAAAAGAAAGAAGTCAAAAGCCAGAAGTGGTGCTGTGGCTTAAATGGTAGAGTACCAGCCTTGAGCAATAAAACTCAGGGACAGTGCCCAGGCCCTGAGTGCAAGTCCTACACAGGACTGGCACAAAAAAAAATGGAGGAGGAGGAGAAAGGGGGAAGACTAGAAGAATAGCCCAACTCTCTCTGGGAGAAGATCTTTAGTCCCCAGACATCTCCATCCTTGGTGGGTGAAAGCATGCAATTTCCACTTCCTGTGAACACAGAGCCTTAGGCTGGTTGGAGAATTTATGTTATGGTGAGCTGAGGCCTATTATGTGAGTCCTCACCTGACCCCTGCTTTCCTCATTGCTGAATTCCTAGAATGGGGGAGCGGGGTGCGGGTTGGTTGGATATAAATGTGCAGTTAACTTGGCTAGGAAGTTTGTACGGGGCATCTAGAAGCAGGGGACCTGGGATAGTGTGCCTCAAAAGATAGTCTCTGAATGGGAAGGGGGGGTGCCTAGAGAAAGGGAGGAGAAGAGAGAAAGGGAAATTCCCAGCTGAGGGTGCCACATGACCTTCTAGAACGTTCTTCTTGGGGGAGGGGGGGTAGTGGAGTGGGGTTAGAAATCCTTTGAATTTGGGGGGTGGCATCGGTCAGAGGTGTCTGTGTGGACACTAAGGGGGGCTGGCGAAGGGCCTTGTCCTCTGTCCCCCAAAATACCCTGACATGCTCAGCGCCTAGAGACTGGAGTTCATCAATCCATAAAGCTGTATGCCTGTCCGCCCCATCAGACAGCTTGTAAAAGTGAACCCCAAAACACACACACACCCAAGATGGAAAGAAATAGTATTTTTAATCTTCAGAGTAGGTTTTCATAAACAACAGAAAGGGAGGGAAGAATATATATATATATAGAGAGAGAGAGAGAGAGAGAGAGAGCGTGTGCAAACACACCAAGAAAGATGGACCGGTATCTGTTTTCACCCCCCTCCCCATTTATTAATAATCCCCCCAAGCGTGTGATCCCTGGAAAGGTGTGATTTTAATATCACAGCAGCAGAGGATTCCGCGGAGGCTTTCCCCCTCCCCCCTTTCTTTTTATGGCGTGGTGTTTTGTTTTTTTTAACTGAAAAGTTTTCAATTATTTCCCAAGGAAATACAACCTGAAGGAAGGAGGGTGAGAAGTTCAGTCGTTCTGGAATCATCGTGTAATATCTGAGATGCAAAGGTCTGTGCAAAAAAATATGAGGTGTTACTAAAAGCCACAGCCATAAACAAGGCGGATGACAGAGTGTGCCCCAGACTCCCTCCCTCCCTCCCTCCCCCCCTCCCCCCTTCCCTCTCTCCTCTTTCCTCTTTCCCCCTCCCCGTCCTCCTCCCTTTCTTCCCTCCCCCTCCCCTCCCAGCCTTCTCCTCCCTCTCTCCTTCTCCCTCCCCTTCCTTTTCTCTCCCCCCTCCCTCTTTTCCCCTCTCCCCCATCTTCCCTTTCTAAAAAGGATGAGCATGGTTTGATGCACATTATCTGTTTTTTAAAGATCTATTGACACCCGTGGCTCACGCCTGTCACCCTAGCCACTCAGGAGGCTGAGATCTGAGGATCACGATTCAAAGCCAGCCCCCAGGACAGAGAAGTCTGTCAGACTCTTCATCTCCAGTGCACCACCAAAATGCCAGAAGTAGAGCTGTGGCTCAAGTGGTAGAGAGAAAGCTCAGGGACAGCGCCCAGGCCCTGAGTTCAAGTCCCAGTACTGCAAGAAAGCACACACGCACATACACACACCAGACACACGCTCACACACACACACACAAATCTACATTGGCTGTTGTAAAGGGAAGATACTGTACACAGAAAGGCTGTAACCGGAGTGGATTTTCCCCGCCCAGCCTGGAGCTCCTGTGTCAGCTCAGCTAGCTTTAGGGGTTCCTTGGTTTTTTGTTTTTCTAGTCCTGGGGCTTGAACTCGGGGCCTGGGCACCGTCCCTGAGCTGCTTTTGCTGAAGGCTCGTGCTTTACCACTTGAACCACAGTGTTACTTTCCACTTTTCTTTTTCCCGGTGGTTCACTGGAGACCAGAGTCTCACAGATTTTCCTGCCCAGGCTGGCTTCGAACCACGATCCTCAGATCTCAGCCTCCTGGGTAGCTAGGTTGACAGGCATGAGCCACCAGCAATGGACTTAATTTTTTTTAAGGCAGTCTTTCATGTTTTAAAAAGCAAAATGACATAAGTGTGTATCTGAAGCCGCGATTGTGTTGAATGCTTTTACCGTCCTACCGGGATTAACGTCCGACTGACAGAGGAATCGCCCACCGCGCTTCCCATGGTCAATCTCACGGGACCCCACCAAAGCTGCCCACGTTCACGGACCAAAGGCTTCCACCCTCTTTCCTTCCTTCCGCACCGCTTTTCCACGCATGCCTTTTTTTCCTGTGTCGAGATCTGACCCAGACCTACACGCATCCAGCCGGCCCATCGCTAGTTTTCTAGAAAAGCTGCTAAATCACTTCGTTTTCTTTTGTCTTATTTTTGCAGATGGAGTGGCAGCTCCCAGGGACCCGTGTCTACGACAGGCCTGCTGTGCAATGGAGGCCGCCAGCCCTGGGTGCTTTGTTCCTATTGGACCAGAGTGGACCCAGGAGTGGAAGTGGGAAGGGGCAGGGCTGGACCTGGGGTGGGACTGGAGACGGAGGAGGAAGGCCGAGCCCGGGCCTGGCGTGTGGATCCGGTTTGCTGCCGCTGAGCTGCTCAGGAGAGGACACATCTGCCCGACTCCCCGGCCCCCATTGTGAGCGGCAAGGGGTAGGATTTGCTTCTGGAAATGTCGATTTGGGGTGCACCCTGTCTTGGGGTGTAGCAAGCTTCCTAGGTTTCAGCTTTGATCGTTTCTCAAAATGCAGCCTTAAAAAAAAATCTCACCAGGCATTGGTGGCTCAGGCCTGTCAGCCTAGCTACTCAGGAGGCTGAGATCTGAGGAGCATGGTTCAAAGCCAGCCCAGGCGGGAAAGTCCATGAGATTCTGATCTCCAGTGAACCATTTAGAAACCGGAAGTGGCTCAAGCGTTAGAGCACTCGCCTTGAGCTGAAGAGCTGAGGGACAGCGCCCAGGCCCAGAGCTCAAGCCCCACGACCGACAAAAAAAATCTAATAACAATCTCTTCAGCCTCATTAGATGCCAGGATTGTACTCACAAGAGGTGTGCCGTGACACCGTGCAAGATGATCCATTGTACATCGATGACAGATGGATGATAGATTACTATAGAACCTTCTAAACCGAACCCCCAAAGTCTTTCTGCAGGTAAGAGCTCTCTACTGTATACGCCATCCCCACCCCACCCCAAATAACCTCACAGCGAGTTAGGTGGATTGCAAACGCATCAGCGCAGTTAAATACGAGGTGTAGATCTGGGCGGGGGTCAGGTAAAGCTGGCTGTCGAGGCTGACTGCTTGCTCCAGCTCTGAGTTAGGTTCTTCCCCCTCTTCCGCATGTGGAGAAAGTAGCCAGAGGGAAAGAACTCAACTGCTTAGGGCTGGAAGGCCAGTGGAAGGACTCCCTCCTCTGCCCCCCCAAAAACCCTGGGGTGATCTCCAGAAACAGGTAGAATGGATTATCAAGAGGGCCCAGGAGGCAAATGTCAGAATGTCGGGCGGATTCGAGTCCAAGGAAAGGGACTTGCGATGGAGACAGGGTTGGGAACTGTTTTGTTGAGTTAATTCCTAGGCTGATGGTTGAAGGGACGCAGACGTAGCTCCGAAGAAGGAAGAGGACTTGGGTTGCTTTTAGAAGCACGGCTGAGATTTTTTGAAAAATCAAAGCCCTTCCGTTGCCCGGGAGTTCACTGGTGAGAGACAGAAAAGCCGCATTGTGAGGGGCTGAATTGGGAGTCTTCATGGGAAAGACCTCCGGCCCCTCGAGTACTCTCCACACTGTCAGAAAACTGAGCCCTGAGAGCAGGAAGAGGAAAGAAAGAGCGGGAAAACAATGCCAACACACCAGATCCACTCCAGTGGAGAGCTGGATGGGACAGCCATCGTGGCCAGAAGAGAGACAGGAGACCCGAGCCACGGCATCACGGTGGCTGAGATGGTTTAGTCCTAAATGGGGTCTGGGCAGGGGCAGGAAACTCTCACGAGTTCAAGGCACAGGACTGACAGGTCCAGTAACCTATCATCCAAGCCCACCCCTTCCCCAGTGGGTGGGACTTCACCTTCCTCCACCCTGAAGACAAGATGGCACCAGGTAATCCTAGTTCCCTATTATCTACCCTGTGGCCAAGATGGTGCCAGTTGGATCCAGCATCCTTATTTCTTTAGGAGGGAAGTAGTGATCTAGCAAACATAGATTGTGTCTGTGCGCTCAAGTGTGTGTGTGTATATGTGTGTGTGTGGGGGGGGTCCTGGGATTTGAACTAGGACCACTTGTACTTTTTAAGGCAAGTGCTCTACCATTTGAGCCACAACTCTAGTCCTTTGTACCTTGTTCAGTAGCTTCCAGCAAAACTGGGAAGTGGCTGTTGCTGTTTTCCCTGGGCCTGAGTTTGGATTTCGATCCTCCTTCTTACAGCCTCCCCACAGCTGGGATTACAGACATCAACCGCCACTGCCAGGTTTGTTTGCTGAGATGCAATCATGCTAACGGTGTTGTTGCTGCTGCCGCTGCTCCCACCGCCGCCCACTGCCCAGACTAGCTTCAGACTGTAATCCTCTTGTGTCCTAAGTAGTTGAGATTACAAATGTGGACGCCCACACTAAGCTCTCTTACAGACGATTAAATTGAGAGATTACGGGATCTCATGCATAGAGGAGAATCTGGAATTCAGGATCTCCTCGAACCTCTTTAACAGGGAGCGTGCCGATCCTCGCCTTTGCCAACAAGTCTTCTCTGCCATGTTTTGCGGCCTGATTTTTGGGGGGCGCTCTGAGACAAAAGGGCCTGGTAGAATTCCATAGGTTGAGTTTGTAGTCAGCGTGTCTGCCCGGGCCTGGTTGGATGTGCATAGATTTTCTTTTATGCACGTGCCCAGAGCGTTTCCCTTGCTCACGCACTTGGAGGTGGATTTGCACGTGTGTGTGTGTGAATATAGGCACGTGTGCACATGCACACGTACCTCGAAAAGCAATCCACCCCCTTCCTCCAGACCCTCAAGAAAGTCCCCCTTTTCCACTTAAATGCCTTTCCAAATAGTCTGATTTATTTTATTTTATATTTTTTTATTTATTTCACTTGCCAGATCCTTTTCAATCTGGAAAGTGAGTTGGCCTCTCTCCCCCCCCCCATCTATTTTCTGCCTTCCCGCTATTCAGTTTAGGCATGAAACATAGAGCTAGATTGAAAGCATTCAATGGCTATTCAATCGGAGAAGAAAGGAGCCCCTTGGAGCTTTATTAGATATGAAGATCCACAATAAAAATCAATTTCTGCCTCTTTATGCAGTTTAAATGACAAAGCACCCACCCATTCTGCAGCCATTGTGCTGGGGAAATGTAATTCAGCCCCGGCGCTGGGCCCCGGAGCTCGGCGGACTCTCTGACCTGCCCTGACAGATTCCAATATGATACACAGAGCTTTCCCCGATAATGGCAGCCACTTCATCTCTCGGCAAGAAAAAAGTTATCTGATATCTTTGAGGGTTAAAAGGCTATGTGGGCAGCATTTTCAATAACCCACTAAAATCAGCATCTTTACAAAAAAAAAAAAAAAGGACCGAAGCTTTGTTCCTTTTTAAGGAAAAAAAAATTGCCCAGCTGCTACTGTCCTGTGTCCTCCCTCCAACCTCCACCCCCCCCCAAAAACCTATGGAGGTGACATTCCAGGTAATGAGACCCCCCCAAGAACAAAGTGGGGAAAGGAAATGGGGAAACGTCTTCAATTTCCACCGCACGCCCCCTCTCTCCTTGGGTGAATATGGGTCTTTGGGGTTCCTGGTTCCAATGGAATAAGTACCATGAAATCAAGAAGTAACTACCAAAACCCCAACCCCCCCAAACCCATATTCCACGTGTGTCCCGAACTCTCTGAAAATGTTAACTTTGCTAACTAGCTGAAAATGTTAACTTCCTGTCCTAACAGGAAGTTCCGTGTTGGAAGGGAGCCGGGGATGGGGTTGTTGCCAAGGAAACCAAGAGATGCTCCTGCAACTAGCCGTTCACTGCCCCGGGACAGACCGGGGAGCATGTGGTAGGTGTGCATTAGCTACTTTGCTTTAAAATGGCCACAGGGCGGTGGATGAGGCCCACAGGGAAGGCATTTCTATTGGGTCTTGCTTTGGGCCCTGTGGCAGCACTGTGGCCAACAGGGAAGTTGGCAGAGGGGTAGACTTTTAAATCTGTCTCTGGTCTCTTGGACTGAGGGTTAAAGGGTTAAAAAAAAACCCTCTTGAGTGAGTTAAAATAATGAAGCATTGCTTGGGTAAGCATTGGGTGATGGAGACAGGTTCGAAGAGACCTGTGTCAAGTAGGGCTCCTAGTCTAAAATAATGGAAGTTTCAAGTCCTAGGGTCTTCCAAACTATGATTTTTCTTTTTTATCAGTTGTGGAGCTTGAACTCTGAGCCTGGGTGCTGTCCCTGAGCTGCTTTGAGCACAAAGTAATTTATCGGAAATAAGAATCTCAGGGACTTTCTTCTTGGGGCCTGCTTCAAACCGTCATCCTTAGATCTCACCCACTTGGGTAGCTAGGAATACAGGCGTGAACCATGGGTGCCCACCCGACTTCATGAAATGATTTTCTTTCTTTCTTTTTGATAGTTTAATACTTTTGCTTCTTTTTTTTATTATCGTCTCTGAACTTCAACTTCACACTTGCAGTTAGTCTAATGGTACAGAGGTATTTGGATTGGACACATCTAACTTCCTGAAGTTCCCTGTTCCATTGTCACATGCAGGTCTTGAGCGTCAGGGCTGTGTCTGCCGTCACGCTTCTCCCTGCTCATCCATCCTCCTCCCCTTCACCTGCACGGCTCACACACGGGGTAGCTTGAGGCCTACTCACTTGCCTCTCCTCCTATTTGCTGAGTCCTTGGAATTCTATCTAGGAAGTTACTACCCCCTACACTACCCCCCCAAAAAAGAAGCCAACACATTCCCATGATTGTGGGTTGTTCCAGATCTCACATGGAGATCTCTGATGCATTTAGCTAGGGGTACAGGCGAGAGACACTGGATTCCAGGTTTTCTCTTCTGCATGGAAGGGTATTTGGTTTTCCTAGCACCTGCTTGTCTTTCTAGTGAGATGTTGTGAACATAGGACCATACTGCTCAGGTTTGTGGCAAGTCCGTTCTGTTCCATCTTTGAGCTGACCCTGCCTGCTTTGGTGGTGCCTTCCAGAGTGTGTATGTGTGTGGGGGGGGTATGTACTCTCTCACAACTAATAAGGCAAGCTTTGAAAGGAGCCACATGAGTACTATAAAATCACACTGTACCACAGAAAGATAGAAACAAGCCAGTACAATTAAATGTGTTTAATGGTGAACCATTATCATTCCAACATCTCAGGAACAGATTTTTGCCTCCTTTCTAAACTTCCAACCTGGTCTTGAAAATGCCCAGTGTCTCACAGCTGGATTCTGCCCTGGGCCGTGTTTGAAGGGAACAAGAGACGGGGGCAGCTGTTGGATTGGTGGACGATCCACATGGGGGCCTTGGAAAAGGAAGGGCAGCGATGCAGGTTTGTGGGCAGTGGAAAGAGTTCTTTGATTGACTCGTTATGTCTGCTGGGGCCCGGCTTTGGGCCATGCGTCTGTCTGCACGCTGGTGTTCTGCTTTTCATGTCTGGCTTATTAGTCTCTTGCTTTTCCCCTTGTTTCAAATTTTGGGGTCTCTGTGGCTGAGGTGCCATCAGAAAGATCTCCCTATTTCCTGAAAGAAAAATCAGAGTTTTCCTCAGCGGATAGAACCAGAAAAGTTCCCACAGGAATGAAAGAACTCTCCCCCAAGGGCCCAGCATCCCTTCCTCCCCCCCTCTCCCTCTCTCTCACCTTCTGCAGGGTGCTTGCTTCTCTGCGAGGACAATTGCCAGGAGGAGAAATGACTTGGGATGCAATCTGCGCCCTGGAAATCCCAAGACTGACCATGGTGACATTTTGTTCTAAGCGAGGAAGAGTTTTAAAGGAATTAATCAGATTCTTTTTTTAAAAAAATAAGAAAGGTGATAAATCTTCCATTAAAGCATCTTTCCAGTTATCAAAAACCTTTACCAGACTCTGTGAACACATCATCTTTCTATAACCCAGCCATAGCAGGGGTCAAACCGGCCCCTGATCTACCAGAATGCAGGGCAGCCAGGATTGAGTTGTTTTTTCTCTCTCTCTCTCTCTCTCTCAAAAAGAAAATCTCCTCCCTGCTGGCTGGCTCTCTTGTGTTGATGATAGAACTCATGATGTCATCTTTTACATTTTTTAAAATTGGTTTTTTTTTCCCCCCCTCCGCAGTCCAGTTTATCAGAGGTAATAGATAATGTTTCTTTCCCGGTTCTGGAAATCCAAGAGGGTGAGATTGGAAGAGAAGTCAGGATCATTTAGTTAAAGTGAACCTTTTGGGAGATTTCATCACCATCTTCTAGGGGGTCTAGTCTGTGTTGATTCTTTGTGTATGGGCTCGGTATTTCTCTGAGATGTTTCTTTGCATAATCTCTGTCTGTCTCTGTCTTGCTCACACACAGGTTTAATTTGCTATAGACCATTTTCCTGGTAGACATTTTCAAGCATCAGACCTCTTGTTTTTATTGTGTGGCCTTGAGGAAATCACCTGACCCCCCCACTGGAGGAGGATATGAGAACTGAGTAAAAAGGTTAGGGAAATCACATATCGAGACACACCAGAGTGAGGTAACACTTAATTCTTTTGTGGACAACTCTCTTATTTGGGGGAACTGAAGTTAGGTCAGGGCCTGGTCTCCACATTTGTAAACAGTTGGGGAGAGATCCGAGAGTTAATTGGGCTTATGGGAATCACAGAAAACTTGGTAGGGAAGGGAAGAAACAAACATTTAAAAAAAAATGTCCAAAGATGTCTGTCATTAAATCAGGTCCTGTTGGAATTTGGCCCGATAAAATTGCTGTGTGGCTCTGGTTGGATCTCTCGCTTGACACCCTAGTCCCGGAGAAATGAGATGGCGGGGAAGGACGCTTGGCATCTCTCACATCAGCGGCTGGCATAGAAGATTCCGGGTTGTGGGGTTTGGCGAGAGACTCGTGTCCACCATTTAGTCTCATTCACTAATGGAGACGCCAAAGAGGGAAAGACACCCAATTATACCCCCCGGGAGAGAACTCTCCGAAGGTAGTGTTTCCAGGGTTTTTTTTTTTTTTTCCCCTCCTTACGTTCCTTTAGCTGATTCTTTGTCTCCTCTTGATGTAATAAATACTAGTCGTAGGAAATGAAGTGTGTGTAGGGGGAGGTGTGGTGGGGTAAGTTCTGAGGCTTTACTCTGCCCCTACTGACCCAAGAATTCTGGGAAGTAGAACTGGCTACTTTCTTCCAGCAACTCCTTCTGCAGGTGATTCTTGATACAAGAGAAAAACTTGAGAGCCTCTGGTAAAGAGGTGATGTCTGGAGCTGTGGCAGCCACGAAGGACCTGGTAAGAGATGGGAGGGAACACTGAATGATTTTCGGGCCCCTGGTCTTTGTACTCCTGAATTCATCAACCCAGGAACTGTCTATATGTCTATATAAATATATACCTTAAAAATAGGATAGTAATATATAACCTACAACACAATATAGCAATATATATTAATATTCTATTAAGTACACATATATTTAATTATATATTGTTCTTTAATAACTTATACAGGGGGTGCACAGATGGATTATAATTACATAAGTTAGGTAATGATTACATTTCCTTTTGTCCAGTGTCTTCTGTTCTCTCATCATATATAGTTTAACATATATTAATATATGCTATATATAGTATATATACTATTACATGTTGCATGTAAATATTAGTTTAATGTAGTTGTCAATAATGAAAGTTTCATATGTTGCACAATTATATACTATATATTTTATGCATAATATGGTATTTTGTAATAAATTATTTATTATATATTAATACATATAATATCCTGTTAAGCACAAAAAAAGGTCCAATGAATAACAGGCTTTTTACCATGACTCAGGATGGATATATTTTATGTCTCATATAGTATGTAATATATCCTATGTATTCATATATAATTAATGTATATTGTTTGATATTAAGCACACTAAAGCTCCCGTGAATCACAGGGCTTTTCACCAGGACTCCGGGTCGGTGAGTTACAAGCTGTGGCTGGCCCTGTTTCTTGCTTCTGTGTGGCCATGGGCTAGGGATACTTGTGGTGATAGAAGATTCGGTGGCATGTAAAGCCTTTATGAAATTCATACGTTGGCATCTGTAAAGCTTTATTGGAACACCACCCACACCCGTGGCCTGTGTGAGGACGGGCAGAATGCTGTGGTACGTAACCCACCCACCCACCCACCAGCTTAAAACCGTCGAGGGACCTCCTTCGGATTCCCAGGAGAGATAGGCTTTGAGGTTTTGTTGTTGTTGTTGATACTTATTGTTGCAGGTGCACTTACTTTTGGACAGTATCACCCCCCGCCCATGAGGCAGTGTAGCTCATTTTCCACGTCGTGTGTGGTGAGTACCACTTTGGCTTCTGCTCACCCTTTGTCCCTCCAAGTGTCCGTGTCCCCACCCTGAAACAATGAAGAAAACAGAAACCCTCTTGGTTCCTGGAGTTCATCTGGAGCCATCAGATGCACACAGGCCTGCGCCTTTGTGTTCTTCCCCAGGTCTCCTCCTTGGGTCTGGCTGCCTGTGAATGCCTGCGTTCCTGTTGGCTTTTCCTTGAGCCCCTCTGAGAGGGAAGTGCTGTCTCCCTCCCCAGCAGTGGTTGGAGAATGACCACCTGGCCGGGTCTGCCCCCAAGGCCTAGACCCAGAAGCCTGGCCTACCAGTCTCCTTGCAGCCCCTGGGCATTCTAGCCTCTAGGTGTCTGGACTTAGCACTCACACAGCTCTTCCTTCTTGGCTCCGAAGCTCAGCTTGCCCGGAAGTCCACCTTCATGTGAGAAGACAGCCAATCCCAAAGATCCCTCCTCTGCTGACCTCCCACCCCAGAGACCCCCTGCAGGTAAGGAGTGAGGGATGGAGGAGCTAGGTAGTTGAGAGTGGACCGAGAGGAAAGAGGGGAGATGGAGAGTTAGAAGGGAGCAAGAAGAAGTCATCATCGTAGAGAAAGGGGAGTGTGGACCTGGGGAGAGAAGGGAGAAAGGACAGAGCAGCAAGAGGGTGTTGGGAGAGAGGAACAAAGAAGACTGAGAAGAGAGAGGGAGAAGATAGAGGAGAGATAGAGGAAAGATAGTAGTCGTAGTGGAGAGATAGATGAAGAATAAGAGAGGGGAAAGGAGAGTCTTTGCAGAGAGGAAGGAGACAAGAGGCCAAAAGATGGGGAAGCTGAGTACAAAGATGGGGAGAAGACCATAGACAGGAAGGAAAGAGAAGAAAGTGGAGGAGGAAGACAGAGGAGAGCGATGTGGGGAAAGGAGAGAAAAGAGCAGAGAGCAGAGGAGAGATAACAGGAGGAGGAAGGAGAGTGGAGAAGGGGAAGGAAGGGGGAGAGATGTTATGGGAGAGATAGTGGGGTGAAGGGAGAGGCAGAAAAGAGAGGAAGTCCAGGGGAAGAGAATAGAAGACACTGAAGAGAGGCTAGTGGAGAGGGAGGAGTAGAAAGGAGATTGAGGAGAGTGACAGGGTATAGAAAGGGGAGACCAGAGGAGAGAGTGAGAAGAGGAAGGAGGAGGCCGAAGGTAGAGGAAGGAGAGAGATCAGAGAGTCAAGGGGGACAGCAAGGTGGGGTGGGAGGAGACAGAGATGGTAGATAGGGAGAAAGAAGAATGAGGAGAAAGAGTGCAAAATGAGGGAAGGGTAGTGGTGAGATGGAAAGGAGATGTGAGGAGAGAGAAGACAGAGAGGACCGAGAAGAGAAAGCAGGGACAGGAAGGAGAGAAGAGGACAAAAGGGGAGGGGACAGAGCAAGGGAGAGAGCGAGCACTGGTGAAAGACCGGAGAGACAGATGGAGGGAAGATGAGGGAGAGGGGCGAGCAGAGATGGAGGAGTTACAAGAGAGAGTGGAGGGGAAATGGAGAGAGAAGAGACGACTGAGGAAGTGGAGAGGAGATGGGGAAAGATCATAGGTTAGAGGGGACGTGGAGAGGAGAGACAGCAGACAGGAAAGACAGGCAGAGGAGAAAAGATAGGGGAGAGGGAAGACAGATCAGAGAGAGAACAGAGACAGGGAGAGGCGGAGGACAAGGAGGTGGGAGAGAGCAAAATGAGCAGGAAGAGAGGGGAGAGATCTGGAAGATGGGGAAGTGGAGGGGACTGAGAGATGAGGGGGAGAAGATACATGGTAGGAAAGAAGATGAGAGAGAGACAGGGATGAAAGGAAATGGAGAGGAAGAGGTGAGGGAGGGAGGAGGAGATAAAAGACCTGAGAAGAGACCGGGCAAAGAAAGGAGAGGAGATCGTGGAGGCAGAGGAGGTCAAAGAAGATGGGGGGGGCGGAGAGAGAGGAGAGGGTAGAGAAGATGGCGTGGAGGGTACCTCAAGAGGAGCAGAAATAGGAGGGAGGGAAGACAGGAGATAGATCCGAGAGAGAGAGAGAGAGAGGGGAAAAGGAGGAGTGAAGAGATGGAAGAGAAGAGGGAGGGAGAGGCGACATCGAGGGAGCAAAGGGGAGATGGCAAGGAGAGGGGAAGAAGAGACAAAATAGGAAAGAAGAGAGGTGTGGAGCGGAGAGCAAAGCAGGGAAGGAAAGGGGAAATGATTGAAAGGTAGGGGAGAAGAGACGTTGTACATAGAGAAGAGCAACAGAGGAAGGACAGACATTGAAGAAAGGAGCGAGGATAGTAGAGATGGAGGAGTGGAGGGGGGCAGGGAGGAGTGTGGAGAGAGGGTAAAGAAAGGGGAGACCACATAGTGGAGAGAGAAAAGAGTTAGAAGTAGGGGAGACAGAGGAAGTGCTGAAGAGATAGTAGAGGAGAAAGTAGACAGGAGTGGGGGGGGTGGCTAGATAGTGAGGAGGGGAAGATGGCAGGCTAGATGGAGAACACGGCGCCGAAGAGGGAGAGCAGAGGAAAGGAGGACAGAAGAGAAAAGGGAGAGATGGACAGGGAGGGGAGAGACAAGGAAGACAGGAGGCAGGGAAGAGCGGAGACGAGAAGGAGCGGAGCAGGGGAGAGAGCAGAGACGGGAAGGAGCGTGAAGGAAAATAGAGGGGGACAGAGATGAGGGGGGAGGCCAGAGGAAGGAGAATTGGGAGAGGATAGAGAAGAAGGGAGGAGGAGAGTGGAGGAAGATGTTGAGGAGATAGTAGGGAAAGGAGATGAGGGAGAGGAGAGAGAGAGAAAGAAAAGAGCCTAGAGGAGGGAGGGAGGGGGAGAGAGAGAGAGAGAATTGGAGAGGGGAAGAAAGGGTAATGGAGATGAGACAGTTAGGCAAGAGAGGGAAGGAGAGCAAGCAGGGTAAAGAAGGGGGAAGTAGAGAGCAGAGAGATCTGGAAGAGACCGGGCTAGAGGGGGGAAACTGAGGAAGGAGAGAGATCAGGGAGTAGAGGGGGGGCAGGAGGGGAAGAGAAAGATGATGGGGGGAGATGGAAGGGGAGAAGGGAGGGATGGAGAGACGGTACAGAGAGCCAAGAAGAGAGAGCAAGGACAGGAAAAGAGTGGGGAGAGAAGAGGAGAAAGCAGACGGGGACAGAGGAAGAAACTGAGATGGAAGAAAGAGCGAGAGGAGGGCAGAAGAGACACAATAGGAAATGAGGGAGGAGGGGGGGAAGGAGGTCAGAGAGAGGGGAGGGAGAGAGAGAAAAGGTAAGGGAGAGGAGGGAGAGTTAGTAAAGGAAAAGGAGAGAAGAGGAGGAGAGATGCAAACAAGAAGAACAAATCAGGGCAAGGAAAGGCGTGAGGATAGTGGACAGAGGAGTTAGAAGAGAGGAGGGTGGGCCAGATAGTAGAGGGGGAGATGGAGAGGAGAAAGGAAAGGGGGATGGCGATGGGAGAAAGAAGAGAGCGAGAAGAAAGTAGAGGGGAAGAGATAGGGAAGAGGAGGGGTGAGAAAGATGAAGGGGAAATGGAGAGAGAAAGAGGGAGATGAGGGGAAGGGAGTGGAGACAGAAAGGAGAGTGGTAGAGAGAGAGAGACAGAGGAAGAGAGAGAGGGGAAGAGGGGGGAGGGCAGGAGCAAAGAGACTGGGGGGATGGGAGGGAGGGAGAGGAGAAAAGATAGGAAACAGATGGGAAATGGAGAGACAGTTGGAGGAGAGAGAGAAAGAAGAGTAGAGACAGGAGGAGAGAAAGAAGCAGAGGAAGGTAGGGGAGGGAGCAGGGGAGTGGAGATGGCGGAGAGTGTACAGAAAGAGGAGAGGAAAGAAAGGAGAGGAGCCATAAAAGATCTGAGAGAGAGGAAGGAGGAGAGAGGAGTGGAAGGGAGATTGAGGGGGACGCAGGCAGGGTAAAGAAAGAGGAGACCAGATAGTTGAGGGAGGAGAGGAGAAGAATGGGAAGGGAGAGAGGAGTCAAAGGACCTAGACAAGAGAAGAGGCATGAGCGAGATAGGAGGGAGAAAGAGAAAGGAAAAAGGAGAGATGGGGGGAGGGAGAAGAGGGGGAACAGAAAGGCAGGAGATAGTAGAGAGAAGGGAAGAGGAAAGAGAGAGAGACATTGGGAGAGGAGAGAGAAGAAAGGAAAGAGGGCTTCTGTAGCTCAAAAGGAGAGGGGAGAAGATGGGGAACATGGGGGGGGGAAGAGACTCAGTAGGGAGGGGAGGGGAAGAAAGAGCGAGCAAGAGCGGAAAGAGAATGGAGAGGTGGTGGGGAAGCTAGCACAGGAAGCGGTGAGGAGGAGTTAGAGAGAGAGGTGGAGCAGGGGAGGAAGAGGAGAGAGAAGACAAAAGAAGAGGTAGATGGAAAATGGAGCGACAGAGGGGAGGGGATGGAAGAAGGGGAGGACAGGGGAGTGGAGGAGCGATGGAGAAGGAGAGGAAAGAAGATAGAGAAAAACAAGAGACAGAAGGGAGATGGGAAGAGAGCCATGAGAAAGGATCTAAGGGAAAGAAGAGACATTGGACAGAGAGGAGAAATGGGGAAGAGAAGGAAAGAGAAGAGCTAGTGGGGAGGAGAGAGAGAAATCGGAGGGAGAGTGGACATCAATAGGAGGGAGGGAGGGAGGGGGAGAGAGAGAAGAAAGTGGAGATGGGGGGAGCAAAATGAGAGAGGAAATGGCCACAAGAGAGAAGGGAGGGAAAGATGGCGGGAGAGATGAAGAGGGGGACAGGGAGGAGAAGAGGGGAGATGGAGAAAGATCTGGAAGAGACAGAGGAGGGGCAATAGAAAGACAGACAAGAGAGGGATGAGAGAGAGGAAGGAGGAAATAAAAGAGCAGAGGAGAACTTGGTAGATAGAGGGAATGGGGTGGAAAAGAAATAGAGGGGGGGGACTTACCTTCGTCCATGGCTCCCCACGTCGGTCTTTCTCCTAAAGAGTACAGAGGATCCCAACACCCCCCCCCACACACACACAAAGAAGTACTTAACTCCAAGCACCTCGGCCAGGCCCGGTTCTTACCCTCAGTCCATCCGCTACAGCCTTGTCCACCTCTGGTCTTCCTCCAACCCGGGCCCACGTCTCCTTCTGGAATGTTCTCCTGCCGGCTCACCTCCTCCCTGACCCCTCGTCTGTACATTTGATTTTTATTTGTATCTGTGCTCTGCCTTCTTTATTGATGGTTTTCTCCTGACGCCGCCATATAAAATGTGTGAGGAATGAATGAGATTGGTCTGTTGTGGTTTTTTTCTTCTTCTTCTGGTCACTTTTTCCTGCTTACCCTAAAAGCCTAGGACAGGCCCCAGTACTGCCTACCCCCCCCCATAACACACATGCACACACATGCACGCGCACACACGCTGGTCACAGCAGGGTTTGGTTTTTACCAATTGCTCCAAAACCAGGACTGAGACTCAAGCAGTAGAAACAAGTACAGAGACCTGAGTTCAAACCCCAGCACTGCAAAAAAAAAAAAAAAAGAATAAATAAGACCAATGTCTTCAGCTGGGTTAATGCTCCATTCATTGTGTGTGTGTGTGTGTGTGTGTGTGTGTGATTGGGGGGGGGGGTCTTGGGGTTTGAACTCAGGGCCTGGGCGCTGTCCAGAGCTGCTTCACTCAGGGCTGGTGCTCTACCACTTGAGCACCACTTGCACCTTTAAAAAAAAAAGTTAACTGGAGATAAACTCATGGACGTTCCTGCCCCGGGCTGGCTTCGAACCACGATCCTCCCATCTCAGCCTCCTGAGTGGCTAGGATGACAGGCGTGAGCATCTCTCTGCTCTCTGGCTGCGTTTCTCTGTGGAGGAAGGCTCCCCCCCCCTCAGAGAGAGGTTCTGCCCCGCAGGAGCTGAGGCCCCACACTTTCCTTCCTGGGGTGAAGGAAAATACAATAACAATACTTAGGAATTACCAATTGACTGTCCCCCCCCCCACGACAGCCACACAACAGTCCAAGGGGTTTATTCCCAGCCTTCAAACAAAATCACTTTCATCCCCCCCTCCCCTCCCACAGCCTCCTCCACCTTCATAATGCCTTCCCGTTAGATTTATTCGCTCAGCCCTGAAAACTTGACACTAAAGGGATTATTTAGTTTTAGATTTGCTGTACCCAGAGTAATAGCCAACAGGGTAAGGAATGAAGCAGCAATATTAGCACGGGCCGGGAGGGAGGGGAGAGGGGAGGGAGGGGAAACCAATGCCATCTGCAGCTAAGCAAAAACTGCTTGCATAAACACCATTAAGGAGATTTAGACATTTCCTCTCCTTATCATCAGCACTCCTAGAAGAAATAAACAAGAGAGAGAGAGAATTTTTTTTTTAAGAAAAAAGGGCAAAGGGACAGCTTTTGACTTGCTGCGTATGCATTTCCGTGGAAAGTTCCACGGGAAATCAACCAACCAAGCAAAGACCCAAATGCCATCACGGTCCAGGGCTGTGCAGGGCTAGCTCATGGCTGTCGAAAAAGGAGACTGAGTTCAAACCCCAGCACTGCCGAAACAAATGAATAAATAAGACCCATGTCTTCAACTGGGTTAATTCATGCTCGATTCATTGAGAGTGTGTGTTGTGTGGGAGAGAGGGGGTCCTGGGTCCTGAGCTTGAGCTCTGGGCCTGGGCGCTGTCCCTCAGCTCCTCAGCTCAAGGCTAGCGCTCTACCACTTGAGCCATAGCACCACTTCCGGCTTTTTCTGCTTATGTGGTGCTGAGGAATGGAACCCAGGGCCTCAGGCCTACAAGGTGAGCGCTCTACCACTGAGCCACCTTCCCAGTCCCCCAAACTTTTTTTAAAAAAAGATGTCACTGTACAAATCACAAACTATCACCTGCCTTGCTCAGAAACCAGAGTCTTCTGCTACTAAGAAATGCTTTTTAATTATCTACCTTAGAAAGAAAACAAAATGAAGAAGATAAAGGAAGAATGTGGAGGGTAGGGAAACGTAACTTCGCATGTACTCCTAGTTGAAAAGGTAATAAAGGTTAAAAACTTGCTCACTGCCATTATCTGTCTGTCTGTCTGTCTGTGTCTGTCTCTCTGTCTCTGTCTGTCTCTGTCTCTCTCCAGCACAGTGATCTCAGTGGTTCACGTGGAGTGTTGGACTTCCTTTTACCAGAAGCTTCTCTCCTGGAAACCGAAAGAAGAAAAGGTGGAACCATGGACGTTTCTGTTCAGCATTGTGCGGGGAGAGTCTGTGGAAGGGGCAGATTACGAATTACAGAAATTTGGTTGCTGTCCTATTTGATTAGCTGAAGGAAGACTTCCTCCCAAGTCCAATGCATTGCCTAGTTATGTTTTACACACACACACACACACACACACACACACGCACGCACGCACGCACGCACGCACGCGCGCCTGACTTCACCGAACTCAGGAGAGATGGTGAATGATTCTAGCTCCCTGGTATGGGCCCTGGCCTGTGGCCTGCCAGGAATGGACAGGGCACCTGGGGTCCCCCTGGCCCAGCCCAGGAGCCCCACCCCCATGACCTCACCCTCTCTACCCCACATGCCACTCAAGGCTGAACCTTGAGTCTATAGAGCTTCCCCCCATCCTCCTGCTTGATGTGGACATGGTTATGGGGAGGAGGGAGGGAAGGAAGGAGGGAGGAAAGGAGGAGCAGAGGAAGGAGGGAGGAGACAGGAAGGGAGGAAAGGAGGGAGGGAGGAAGGGGGAAAGAGGTTAAGAGAGGGGGGAGAGGGAGGGAGAGGAGAGAGGGAGGAGAGTGGGAGAGAGGACAGAGAGGGAGGAGTGAGGAGGAGGGATGTCTCTGTTGAGAGGAGAGCCATCCAGTCCTGGTGGCTCACGCCTGTCACCCTAGCTACTCAGGAGGCTGAGATCTGAGGATCACGGTTCAAGGCCAGCCTGGGTAAGGAAAGTCTATAAGACTCTCATCTCCAACGAACCACCAGAAAACCGGAAGTGGCGCTGTGGCTCAAGTGGTAGAGCGCTCACCTTGAGCTGAAGAGCTGAGGGACAGCGCCCAGGCCCAGAGTTCAAGCTCACGACCGACCAAAACAAAAAAGAAGCCCCGTGGAAGCTAACTGTCACTTTCTAGAAAGAACGGGGCATGAGAATTGTCCTCCTGGGAAACATTCAAAGGAAATGTTGCTATTCCTGCCCTGTAACCCACAGGGACTCCTTCAAGCAATGGCCGGATCATTTAATTTTCACTTCTGGAAAGTCAAATCACAGTCTTAGAAGGTGATTTTTCTTTTAAACGCAAGGCTGTTGCTTTACCACTTGAGCCGCAGCTCCACGTCTTGACTTTTGGGGGTTCTTTTGGGGGGTGGTCATGGGAGTTGGGTGTCCATATTCCTCCTCCTCCAGGCCCCACGACATGGCCTCTCATTCCTACTGATTCTCAGCCTTATGTACATTGACACGGAACCTTCTCGAATCTCTGTGTTCCCTGCTCTGGGCTGGAAAATCACTTTGGTGGTTATTTGCTAGAAACAAAAAGTTATTTATACACAACTCTGGTCCTCCAAGTGTGTGTTTCTTTCTTCTCTCCTTCCTTCTTTCCTTCCCTTCCTTCCACCTTCCTTCTTTCTTCCCTGTGTTCCTTCCTTCCTTCTCCCTCTTTCCCTCCCTTCCTCCCTCCTTTTCTCTTTCTTTCTTCCTTTCCTTCCTTCCCTTGTCTTCTTCCTTCTTTCCTCCCTTTCTTCCTTTCTCCTTCCTTCCTTTCCTTCCTTCTTTCCTTCCTTCCTTTCTTCCCTTTGTTCCTTCCTTCCCCTTTCCTTCATTCTGTCTTTCCTTCCTTCTTTCCTCCTTCCTTCCTTTCCTTCCTTCCTTTCTTCCCTTTGTTCCTTCCTTCCCCCTTTCTTTCATTCTGTCTTTCCTTCCTTCCTTCTTCCCTTTGTTCCTTCCCCCTCCCTCCTCCTCCTATTCCTCTCTGCCTCCCTCCCTCCCTCCCTCTCTCTTTCCATCCACACTGACATCTGCCCCTTTATCAACTTTGAACTCCATTAAACACCCTCCTCTCCTGCCCAGCCCTTAGTTTTTCTGGAGACCCACCATCCCCACCCCCATCAACTTCCTCACCACACATGGCGGGGGGGGGGTGGTCCGTGGTTCCACTATTCCCTTTGGGTGACCAAAATCGTTTCCCCTACCCTCTAACGTCTGTTCCATAGCCAGTCACAGGATAGCGTTGTTATGCCCTGAGAAGACAACCTGGCTGTTTATCTACAGGGAGAAGCCTGGCGCTGGTGGCTCCCGCCTGGCATCCTAGCTACTCAGGAGGCTGAGATCTGAGGATCCCAGTTGGAAGACCGCCCGCCCCGGGAAGAAAAGTCCAGGAGACTCTTGTCTCCAATGAATCACCAGAAAACCCAAAGTGGAGCTGTGGTTCAACGTGGTAGAGCGTCAGCCTTGAGTGAAAAAGCTCAGGGACAGCGCCCAGGCCCTGAGTTCAAGCCCCAGGACTGGCAAAAGAAATGAAAGCTAAAGGGAGGAAAGTCTGGTCTGGAAAGAGGAACGCTTTTGAAGGTCGAACACTTCCAGTCACGTCCCTTAGATCTGCTATCCCCTACTTTTAGAAACCGTCTTGTCTGGCTCTGAATGCAGTCCTTGCTAAGTGTGCGTGTGCATGTGTGCGTGTGCGTATATGTGTGTGTGGGGGGGGGCTGAGGGACCCAGGGGAATGACATTAAAAAGCCCCCCCTCAACGCCCTGCCAGCCACGGGTAGCTGAAGAACAGACACCAACAGATCCACACATGCCTAAAGAATGCGTGTCTCCTCCCCTCTCATTCCTCGATTAAGATAACTCATCAAGCCCACGCAGATTTGCTATAAAGTATATATTTATCATACATTCTATACGAATATATCTATATGTTTATGAACACTACACATTTACATATTTATCAATATTTTATATCTGTCTGTTATCTTTGTTTTTTGTTCCTATATTTTATATTTGCAGTTATATCTATTTTATATTTGTATTAGTATTTATATATTTAAATATATATGAATCTATACTTATATAGTTAAATATATATAGCTAAATATATTTCCACTTGCATATATAAACATCTATACTTAAATAGATGTTTATATTTATTTTATATATATTTATATTTAAGCATACAAATATTTTTAAATATATAAAATATACTTATATTTAAGTATATAAAATATATTTATATTTAAATATATTCTACTTGCATATATAAACATCTATAAGTAGATGTGTATATGTATCTACATATATTTAAATATATATTTATATTTAAGTATCTAAATACATATTTATATTTAAATATGTAAAATATATTTTTGTATTTAAATGTCTATATTATATATTCCTATATAAATCAGTATATATGTTCATATCTGTATCTATATAAGTAAGTAGCTATATTTTCTGTGCAGGCTTTTATGCAGACCCTTCGAGTGCGTATCAGCTAACCCCTTCCAGAACCTTGGCTCTTTTTTTTTTTTTTTTTTTACATTTTCATCCCTCCTTTCTCCACCTTGATCTCCCCAAGTCCCCACTTGTGTGGAAGACCCATTAAAGAAGTCATTTCCTGCCCCCCCACACCCCCCCAAGCAGTACCCCCCACACCTGGTAATAAATAATATGATCACTGCAGCTAACAGGCCGCAGAGCGGTGATAAATAGAGGCGGCTCCGGCTTCTCGGCCGGTGCGAGCTATTACCACGCTCCCCATAGCCACAGGCAAATTCTCTTCGCTGCTTCTCCTTGCGGAGACCTTTTCCTGAAGAGCTGAGATTGCTCGGCTGGTTCAAGGTGCTATTGAGCTCTAACCGGGGGGACAATTACAAGACTCTGGTCGCTGTGTGCGGGGAGGATGCTCGCGTCTGATAAGATTGCTATGGAATAATGTGGAGGAGAGAGGGTTGATAATGGGGTGATGGCCAAGACAAGACCCACACATCCTCGCCCAGAGCCTGAAGACACAAGCGCTGCCGTTACCCCAGGCCTGTCCCCCACTTCCAATTCTTTTCCATTTTGATTGCATTCACACACACATACACGCTCTCTAAACACACACTTCACAAATGATTCCCCCCCCCCCCCCGCCTAGCTCCAAGCTAGACATATTGCTCCACAAACTCATCTTAGGCCAGGAGAGGTTTACAGAGCCCGTCTGGCTTTTCCTTATTCAGATTTCACCCTTCCTGTCAGGTACGGAGCAAAAAACAGACGGGGGGGGGGGGATCCATCGGTAGAGGTTTCTTTCTTTCTCTGCTTGTGGGGTTGTTCTAGCCTGCTTCATTTTTGTCCATTTTTAGAGCCAGAAACAAATAGAAACAAAAATCCAAAGGCATTCTTTCATGGGATTTTTTTAACCTCTTTTTTTTTTTTCATTTCTCTGGCTGATGGCTTTCAGAGGTCTCATGTTCTCTCTCTCTCTCTCTCTCTCTCTCTCTCCTCTCTCTCTTGCATTTTCTCTATCTACCTCTCTCCCTCATTCCTTTCTGCTGGAATCCCATGCAAGAGAATTTCCCAAGGTCAGACCAATTCAGAAAGGAAGACTGGCCAGGTGCTAGCCTCCTGTCACCCTAGCTCCACACCTGTCACCCTAGCTCCTCAGGAGGCTGAGATCTGAGGATCGGGGTTCAAGGCCAGCTGCAGCAAGGAAAGCCCATGAGACTCTGATTTCCAATAAATGACTCAGAAGCACAGAAGTGGAGCTGTGGCTCAAGTGATAGAGCGCTCGCCTTGAGCAAAAAGAGCTCAGGAACAGCACCTAGGATCTGAGTTCAAGCCCCACCACTGACAAAAATAAAGAGAAAAGGCTCTGATGTGTGCAATTTGTGTATGAATACTTTATAAAATAGAAAAAAAAACCCACAGGAATTCAGGCTTATAAAAGAAACAACAACACAGGAGTTCAGACCACGGGCAGATGAACTTAAAGCAACCTAGACCGAAGGAGCCGGGAAACTGAGTGTGGTTTGTTAGTTTGTTTTTTCTCGATGTGTCTAGAAGCCTAGCTCCCTGGCTTGGTGTGCAGGCAAAAACCAGTAAAAGCAAGGTGTGTTCAAGGATGGCTAGCGTCCAAGCGTGCCGGCTGAGTTCTGAGCCGTGGGATTCAAATGCTGGGTGTGGCCATGTTCTCAGGTCAGGTGGCATCCGAGCACGTGAGTTCTGTGGTGGAGCACTTGCCTGGCACGCATGAGACCCTGGGTTTGAATCCAGCACTACAGCAAGGAGGGGGGAGGGTGGACCCAATACTTTCCTATTAAGGATCTATGACCCACCGCTTAGAACCGGTCTACACCACACAACCCAGATTCCAACGTGGGTGACAAGAAAACACGAGAACCATCTCGGGAGGCTCATCTCCAAGGCCTCTCGGATAAATGGTCGCTCAGAGATTCTGTTTTGTCTTTTCTTCTTTGTTTGGGGTTTTTGGCTGTCGTTGTTGCTTGTGGGTTTGGTACGGGTCCTCTAGTTTAAGTTGGGGACCTGGGACCTCTTCCCCGATTCACTTTTGTGCTCGAGGCTAGCGCGCTACCACTTTCACCCACAGCTCCACTTTCGGATTTCTTTTGTGTGTGGGGGGGTGGTTCCTTGGAGACAAGAGTCTGATCGTCTTTCCTGTCCCAGGCTGGCTTTGAACCACGATCCTCAGATCTCAGCCTGCTGAGTGGCTAGGATGACAGATCCTGAGTCATAGGGTACCCAGCTCTACTACTTCTTTTGATAAAAGGAGGCCTAAGATTTCCTGGGAGGCCTCTTGCCCCAAGTATGCCTGTTCTAAAGCCTTTACTCATTTAAGAGTTTCGTGTTAGGGAACTCTGGGATTTTTGTTTGTTTTGTTTTTAAACCCAGGGAGGTAAGGTGTGGGGTGAGACGCCTCTCCATCTTCTAGACTTCTAAAAACTTATTTTTTTTTCATTACATTAAGCTGAGGATTTATAAACCGGCTATTAACTTTTAAGAGTTTCATTATAGTTTTTTTTTAATCATAAATACTTAAGGAAGGGGAGAATGGGTGTCTACTTTATTCCTAATGGAAACTATACATATAGATGAAGTGGCTATATTAAAAAAAAATGGGAGCCATGATTATATTAATACGGCCTAACTGATATTCAATAATTCAGCCCTTCTATTTCCCATTGTCCACGTTTAAATACTTCAAAAAGAATTCTAATCAAGCGGAAATTAATAGGGAGGAGAGACCGGGGCTGCAAGGAGAAAGTTCTAATCCCACTATCTCTCCATATTTCAAAGTCTCTTTTATTTTCTTAATAAAAGGGAGAGAGAAAGAGAGGGAGAGAGAGAAAAGGGAATTAATCCAGCGCTCTGAACTGCCCTGTCATCTTAATGCCTTAAATAAATTCGAAGAGAAAATTACACATGAGAAGGCGATATTGATGGCCAATGCCAGGGCTTTCCTTGACGGCTTTTTTTTCCCCCTCCCTCCTCCTCTGTCTTTTCCTTCTTTCTCCCTTCCCTTTTTTTCTACCTGCCTACCTTGCTTTGCTTTTTCTCTAGGTCAAGATGTGCACATCCCAGCAGTGGGGCCAATACTAAGGCTAGTCTAACCTCCCCTTTTGAGCCTTCTTCAGGGACACACGGTCCCCCTTTTTGTTTTCCAAAATGGACCACTATGGGTTAGAGAGCTGATCTCTAATAGGTGCTAGCAAGCCGCCAACGAAGGAATCACCCATTCATTCGTTCATGTTATAAACACCTAATGAGCTACCTTAAGGTTGCTTGGGCACTGGGGCACTTATTGATGGCAGTAAAGAAAACACACAGGAAAAAAACCTAGCCCTCATGTGGACACACACTGCCGGGTCTCTTAGTCTACTTGGAGGGGAGAAAAGCACAAGGATCCATAAAGAGGCTGCATGCCACTAGCTCATGTCTGTCACCCTTGCTACTCAGGAGGCTGAGATCTGAGTACATAGGTTCAAAGCCAGCCCAGGCAGGAAAGTCCCTGAGAGTCTCACCTCCAATAAACCACCAGAAAACCAGAGCTGGGGCTGGGGCTCAAAGTGGTAGAGCACCAGACTTGAGTGAAAAGCTAAGAGACAGTGCCCAGGCTCTGAGTTCAAGCACATGCGTGTACACACACACACACACACACACACACACACACAGAGCAGGAAGGAGAAAGGGAAAGAAATTGATTGGCAGACTCCCTACCTGATTGACAGATAACCCTCCCACCCCTTCTCCTCCCCCACCCCCACCTGTCTCCACACTCCTGACTTCTTGGGCTATGGCTTAATCCTGAGCATCTATCTGTAAGGGACAAGAGAACATGCAGATTGTGATTAGGATATCTGTGATTGGCCAGCTAGATAGCCAATGAGAGGCCAGCATCCGCATGCCAGCCACTAGCATGGAGGGATGGCCAGAGGTAAAGTGGAAGAATGCTTTACCCAACTCCAAAAGCAGCCAGGGCAGAAGTTTCCTTTCCCCTTGGTTTTGGAGAAATTGTGGGTGTTGCTAACGGGTGGCCCCAAGAGGAGAGAAAGAAGGGTTGACAAAAAGAAGCATCTAGACTAGACTGAAGCATCACAGACAGGCTAGACTAGACCGAAGCATCACAGCCGGTGATGGGTTGGTGACTGTCTTTAGAATACCAACCAGCTACGACATGAAGCCACCAGGGCCAGTCTGGTACCAGCACAAGAGCTGTCCTCATCCGCCCCCCTTCCCCGCACCCAGTACCACCTCCCCCCCAAAAAAAATAAAGTTCAAAACATTAGGAGCGTTTGGAACTCCGAGTCAAGAGGACACAGTTAAACATCTCAGACGAATTTAATTCACTTCATGGAGTTACGTCTTCAGTGTTACAAATAAAAAAAAATGGGGGCACATGAAAACACCCGACGATTTAATCATTGTGCCCCCTGAATTCACCGTGTGAAATGTGCAAGGTATCCTAAACGCCGGATCCCCTCTTCCGTTAAAGACTCGTTCGCGGAAGAGACAGCAGCGTCGAAGAAAACTCCAAAAATTTAATTTAGCAAAAGTGTCAGCTTTTTTTTTTTTCTCCTTCCCCTCGGATATAAAGCCAAACACGCCTAGAAGCGCAGACACATAAATAATAAAACCGAGATTATCACGGAGGCAGAACTGTAGAGACGCCCACTTGGCACGTGTCCGGGAAAAACTTCTTGGAAAACTGGATTTCTTTTTTATTTTTATTTTTTTGAGACTCAATGCCAGTTCCCTGCAGCCCTTCCTGCCCACGCTTCCCAGAACCCTGGCATCTGATGCCTGAACTCTCTTCATGCTCTTGGCCTTGATTTAAATCTGCTTTCTCTGGGAAGAAACATCTTTTTTTTTTTTTTTTTTTAATGAAAATCCAGTCAATGAAAACAGACCCGAGAATGAATTTTAATGTGGCGTCTCCAGGCAATGAACCAACTAGCTCATTCAAGAAGTGGTTTAAGGGTCCGGGTGCCCGGTGGCTCACGCCTGTCATCCTGTCGACTCAGGAGGCTGAGATCTGAGGATTGTGGTTCAAAGCCAGCCCGGGCAGGAAAGGCCGTGAGACTCCTATCTCCAATAAACCACTCAGAAAACCGGAAGTGGCGCTGTGGCTCCAAGTAGTAGAGTGCTAGCTGGCCTTGAGCTGAAGCGCTGAGGGACAGCACGCCAGGCCCGGAGTTCAAACTTTTTGTACCTCCCGTAAATCTACCTGCAGCACCTCTTGCTTTTCTTCAAGACTGACAATGACGCAGGAGGCCCACGCTGAATGGTCTGATTGGCCAGCCGCCCAAGAATTAATTGCTCGACTCAGTTGGCCATTTTGGCTTTGAAGCCAAGGATGTTTACAGCTGGGTGAGTCTGAGATTCAAAACCTTCCACGGTGACTCTGGGTGGGAATCGGAAGCGATTAAAGGCTGAAGCAACAGCGCTCGGCCTGCCTCTGTAAGCGGCTTTAGGAGAATAGAGATGATCGGAGGGTGTCTGTGTATGCAGATGGCTTCATTTTAAAAACTCTTGGAGGAAAGTGGGCTCACAGCAGGACTTCTTGATTATTTCCCCCCCCCCCCAGATCCTGTGGCTGCTCCTCCCTGCCGAATCTCTCAGAGACATGATATGTGTTTCCCCCACCCCTGTCCCGGCAAATGTACACAAAATTGATTAACACTTGGCTTGGCGTGTTATACAACTTGATGTATGAGTTTTTAAATCATACGGTTCGTGGCACTTCAGTTGACGAAACACTAACCCCCCCTCCCTCCTCTCTCTCTCTCTCTCTTTAATATAATGATGTTGAAGGATGTTGCTAAACTTTCCTAAATTATTAAGGACTAAGAAGTGATGTATTACATTTCATGGGGGGCGGGGAACAGAAGTTCTCCTCCTATGCAAAAGTTGTCTGTGGAAGGTTAAATGCTGAGTTTGGCCTCATTCTGAGAAGGGGAGCAACATGGTATTATTCCTGCTACCAAAACTGAAAAGCAGCTGAGAAGAGGAGGAAGAAAAAGGCGGAAGAGGATTGAATGAAATAAGGGACATGTTTAGATTTTTTTTTTCTTTTTGGTCAGTCGTGGGGCTTGAACTCACGGCCTAGGCCCTGTCCCTGAGCTTTTCTTGCTCAAGGCTGGTGGTGCTCTTACCACGTTGAGCCACGGCCCCACGCGCAGTTTTCTGTGGTTACGTTGGGAAGTAAGCGTCTCACGGACTTCCCTGGGAACTGAGATCCTCCTATCTCAGCCTCCTGAGCCAGCTGGGATTACAGGTGGGAACTACCAGTGCCCGGCCACCCACCTACCC
>NW_012267409.1:1080596-1095740 GCF_000151885.1 Dipodomys ordii
TTAGCCAGAGTGAACAGGAATATTCTAGATACTATCAGCTATATTTAAACAAGACGCTTGAGTGGTCATTGCAGCTGGCGGGTGATACAGCAAATATGCTCCGTGGGCAGATAGCGCCTTATCTGAAGACAGAAGCCAGCGAAATTTCATCGTGGTGTGCTAGGGTCAGATTGTTCCCCGAGACAGATGGCAGGAGCCCCCCCCCGTCCCTCCCCCGCCCGCTGCCGTGACAAGTGGGAGATTCTTATCGGGGTGTCATAGCAGTGGGCGGGTCTCCGGCCCCTGGGGCTGCAGGGCCCTGGTCACACGCGCCTCGTCAAGTGTGCAAAAAAAATAACACGAGGAGACGACCAGGAGGTGCGTGTGACCGAGAAACTAGAACTCTCTCCAAGGCGCTCTCTCTCTCCCCCTAGGTCAAGTCTCATGCTTGTGGATTTTCCTAGGTGATCAGAATGAACGGACAGCTCAGAGCCATCATTGTTTTGGCAGGAGATGGGGGGGGGGGTGTCATCAGTCCTGAGGCTTAAACTCAGGTGTGTGTGTTTGTGTGTGTGTGTGTACGTGTGTGTGTGTTGGTCAGTTGTGGGGCTTGAACTCAGGGCCTGGGCGCTGTCCCTCAGCTCTTCACTCAAGGCGAGCGCTCTACCACTTGAGCCACAGCGCCACTTCCGGCTTTTTTCTGCGTATGTGGTGCTGAGGAATCAAACCCAGGGCCTCATGCATGCAAGGCAAGTGCTCTACCACTGAGCCACCTTCCCAGCCCCTGAAGTCCATTCTTGAGAGACACTGAAGCCAAATGTTTAGACCATCACCGCTGTCAACCATTTGAGAAAAGTATATGAAGTCTGCTCTCCGGGGATTTCCCCTGTTGGATAGCGTGACCACCTTCCTTATGTGTTCAAATCTCACCAATTCCGCTCACCACACAGACCCACGTTCTCTCCCGGACGGTCGAGGTCTGCCTCAGAATTTGCCTGATTTACCTGACTACTTCCTAAACCTGAGAGAAGGAGGGTCGTAGGGGGAGAGGGAAAGAGACAGACAGACAGACAGACAGGGAGAGAGAGAGTTACTGGTCAAGCTATTCTAGTCGGCAAGGGACTTGGCTAGCTGGGATTTTGAGGGCCTGTATCAGAGGAAGGGACCCAGGCTTCAAGGCACAGAAGAGGAAGGTGAACTCCTTCAGAAAAGCATCAGCCTCCTAGCCGCTGTCAAAACCAAGTCTGTCCACACTCCGGAAACGAACCACAGGCTTATAGCAGGCTGACAGATGTTATTTCAAGACGCACCACCGAACCCCGGTAAGAACAGCTCCTTGGTTCATTCAGATGCCTATGTTCCCGAAATACAGAGCTTGGAGACCTGCACCAGGGTGGGGGCCTGAAGTTTTCTACACTATCCAACCTTGGAGAACTCCAGCTATTCCATCTTTCTAGAAATTTACATTAAAAAAAAAAAAAAAGAACAGCTTAAAACTGAGCCAGGTACCAGTGGCTCACGCCTGTCACCCCAGCAACTCAGGAGGCTAAGATCTGAGGATCGCAGTTTGAGGCCCAGCCCATGCAGGAAAGTCCCTGGGACTCTAATCTCCAGGAAACCAGAAGTGGCGCTGTGGCTCAAGGTGGTAGAGCGCTCACCTTGAGTAGAAGAGTTCAGGAACAGCACCCAGGCCCCGAGTTCAAGCCCCAGGACTGGCACAAAAGACAAGACAGGAGAAAACTTGCATCTGCCAAGCCTGTCTTTTATTTCTTTATATTTTTTGTCTACATAGGAACAAGTAGAATACCTACCAGGCATTTGCCCCACATCCACACGCTCTGTCAAGCCTAGCCTGACCGCTCGGACCACCCCAGTGTTTGAAGCCAGCACGAAGAACGCAAACCTTTAGAACCCACAGAGCAAAATCATTCAACAAACACTAGATTTACTAGACACAGACAATCAAACAAGCCAGATTTCTGCAGGCCAGTCACATGTCCGGGAAGACATTGTTGAACCCATGACTACTACAAGAGCTCATTCTGGCTGGCTCTTTTTTTTTGGGGGGGGCGGGGAGAGCGGGAAAGGAAGAACACTTTTTTTTTTACCCTGTCCTATTTTCTCAGTATTTCTTTTTTAATCTCTATGTGATATTTTTAGATAAGTTGCTTCAAATACACACGCACACACTCATATACTGTAAAGTGGATGGACATGGACAAATACATGTTGGTAACAGTGCTGTGTGCAAAGTAATACTAGAAGGCGGTAGGATTAAAAAAATACCCTATCAGAATAGTATCTCTGGGGGTGGAAATTCTATTCTGACATAATTAAAATGCCATAATAGGGGTCTGTGACTGCCTCCCTGACCAGGAGTCAGAGAGAGAAACGTTAATTGCGATTGTAGAAATCCCTAAAATTAGGCCAGGTTGTTCATAATGGGGGACTTTAATTACTCCAGCACAGACTGGCAAAATGTCTCGATGGGGAAAGGGGATGGAAGGGAGATTTTTTATAAGATAAGAGAAATTATTCCTTCCCAGAGACAGTAAGGGAAGGAGCTGTGTTAACAGAGAACTTTGGCAGCCTCGCCCCAAAGTAAGACACACACATATGCAGAGACCAGCACCCGACTGAACCCCACCAACTCCGTGTCTGCCATTGTGACTGAAAATGGAAGGCAGGATTTTAATGAACAAGAGAGGAGCCAAACGAATATGTTTCAAAGCCACTTTGTTCGAGATCTGGAGAAAATGCCAATGGCTGTGGACAGAAATGGACAAAAGAAAGAGATGTTTCATCAAGGAGCAAAACCAACCACGGAGGGAAATACACAAAGCCACCGCATACAACAGGTGTGGCCCAAATATCTGCCGTAGACATTTTGTACTGCTGTATCAAAAGGCCACAGGGTGAGGGGTTTGTGGTGAGCAGAATCCCTTTCTCACAGTTACGTAGCTGAAGAAGACTTAACACAAAAGCTGGGGACCGCCGGGCGCTGGTGGCTCACGCCTGTCATCCTAGCTACTCAGGAGGCTGAGATCTGAGGATCGTGGTTCAAAGCCAGCCCAGGAAGGAAAGTCTGCGAGACTCTCATATCCAATGAACCACTAGAAAACCAGAAGTGGTGGTGTGGCTCAAGTGGTAGAGCGCTTGCCTTGAGCTGAAGAGCTCAGGGACAGAGTTCAAGCCCTACAACCAACGACAACAACAACAAAGTTGGGTACCAAGATGGTGATGGGGAGGTACTGTATTTCTCATGGTCACAGAAACATGGCAAAGAGACAGCTCAGTCCCATCATTCATGACGGGAGGGAAGGGGGGGAGAGTCCCAGGATTTAACCCTTCCCTGGAGTTCCGCCCCCCGCCCCGCCAACACTATCCATGAAGTTTCCATGGGAACTTTTACAACTCCCAACTTAGAGACGCCAAGAAACAAAAGCCACCCCCCCCAAAAACGTGACAGGTTCTGCAGAGAATTCCAAACGCAGTGGCACAAGTTTCTTGAAATGTATTCGCACAAGGAAGTTCCAGGGACAAGGAGATCTACTTCCAAATCATGGCAGGTGGTGGAGGGAGAGGAAGACGACATTTTAAAATAAAAGCCGGAGAAGGCCTTTGCTTCCATCTCAGAGATCCTCTTCCACGACATGAAGACTACAAATAAGACCCCCTCCCGGAGCAGAATAGAAAGTGAACTCCCCCAGCCCACCAGCACCGAGGGCCGATCACGTGGAAGGCTGAGAAGATACCCCCCCCCCACCCCCAGAAGGAGCAGATTCATTTTCATTACAGTGGGTGTGAGAGAGAGATGCTAAGAGATGGAGATCTGCCCAGAATGTGGAGACACGTGTCTGGGGGAAGAAGGGCAACAAGGATGAACGGAGAAGCGTCTCCATGAACGGTGTTTTGCGTTTTCCTCTCAGAAGCCCCGGCCAGCCCCCAGGGCTGCACTGCTGAGCTGAGCCCCATTTGCTATCCGGCCCCTGGCTATGACCTTGTCTGCTTGCTTGCAACCTTCGGGGATGCTGGTCTGTCCACTGGGTGCCATGCACAGATTGTCCACCCTGCCTGGCTGGGCCTGAGCCTGGCCCGCGGGGCCTGTCCTGAGCTCCCCGGGGG
Source organism: Dipodomys ordii (assembly GCF_000151885.1). Taxonomy (NCBI): domain Eukaryota; kingdom Metazoa; phylum Chordata; class Mammalia; order Rodentia; family Heteromyidae; genus Dipodomys; species Dipodomys ordii. Next base: position 1,084,701 of record NW_012267409.1, read on the forward strand.
CTACAGGATGAGCAACTTCGCTTACACTAGGCCGCAGCCAAAGGCAGGCTTTGCAGCCTGGTTTGAAGAAGCCAGACTGCAGGGAGCTGAACTGAGGATGTGGGCATGCGCACATGCTCACATGCTGTGTGTTTCTTCTGCTTGTGAGGAAGATGCTCAGTATCTTGGCTCAGTCATGGTTTTGTTCACTTCCCTAGCTGAACAGACAGGACTGTTTAGAAGTAAAACTAAACTAAAACGAGCTGGGTGCCACTGGCTCACACCTGTCATCCTAGCTGCTCAGCAGGCTGAGATCTGAGGATCAGAGTTCAAAGCCAGCCCTGTGCAGGAAAGTCTGTGAGACTCTGATCTCCAATGAAACCACTAACAGCTGGAAGTGGAGGTGGCTCAAGTGGTAGAGCGCTCACCTTGAAGCAAAAGAGCTCAGAGACAGCGCCCAGGCCCTGAGTTCAAGCGCCAGGACTGGCAAAAAAAAAAAAAAGACAAGACAAAAGAAAGCAACCACAACAAGCCAGCTCTCACAAGGATGCACGTACTAGTTTGTTTTTATATAGTTATCACCCTTTGCATGTTTCCTCATTAAAACGAAGAGAAATCCACGTTGTAACCTGGCCAATTCATTACAGAGAGGAAACATTCGATGGGGTCCTAATTTCTTCCTCTAATCAAACCCTGAAGAGCAAATGCAGCCAATGGACGGCAGCCAGTCTCGGAACTTCAGCCCTTCTTTCTCAGGAGTCGACGGGAATGCTGCCTACCAACTTTACTTAAAAAAAAAAAAAAATCACTGGTTTCTCTGAGTCCTGATGGGCCAGTTCAAAAGCCTGCATTCTCTCCAAGGCCCTGTGCTTATGGGACTATTGAAAATGCAGGATTGCCCTTGGCTGTGTCTCCTATGTCGAAGGTCTACCATCTCTAGAAATAAGAACATCTGGAAGCGAACTGCAACCTTCACCTACAAACCAGTGAGAGAAACAGGAACACATGAGAGAAAGAAACTTTTAGAAGCCGGGCGCTGGTGTCTCACGCCTGTCATCCTAGCTACTCAGGAGGCTGAGATCTGAGGATCGAGGTTCAAAGCCAGCCCGGGCAAGAGAGACCGTGAGACTCCTATCTCCAATAAACCACCAGAAAACCGGAAGTGGCGCTGTGGCTCAAGTGGTAGAGCGCTCGCCTTGAGCTGAAGAGCTGAGGGACAGTGCCCAGGCCCAGAGTTCAGGCCCCACGACCGACAAAAAAAACAAAAACAAACAAAAAAGAAACTTTTAGAGGCCTTATTCTTTAGCCCCTCACCCCCCAAAGTTAGAACACGAGTGGCCAAAAGAGCCAGAGAAATGCATGCGATCGAGAGTTCTAAGAAATATACAACCCCTCCCCCTTCCTCCTTTTCCTCCTCCTCTTCCTCTTTTCCCTCCTCCTCTTCCTCCACTTCCTTCTCTTCCTCCTAATTCTCTTCCTCCTTCTCTCCCCCCCCATTCCTCCCCACCTTTTCCCTACCCCAGAAAATAATCACATCCTTTTGTCACATATTATTGAAATCCCAGTTTAAAAAAAAAAAAAAACCTCTCATTTCTGCCCCGACGGAGAGCATGTCATTGGGAAGTGATGTGCGAGGCGGGAGATAACCAGGTAGAACTCAGCGATTCGCCACAGAAAATGGTTCCATGTTTGGCTGCAATGCTATCAGAGACTGGCCTCCTCCATAGCTCTTTACTGCTCAAGCCCTGAATCTGCTGATTCAAGACTTTGGCTGTGTGGGGGAAAAAATGGGGGGGGGGGGGGGGAAAGGGGGGGGGGGAGGGTTTGGCCCTGGCTGTGCAGGAAGAGGTAGGAAGAAATATTAATAGTGCTTCCAAGACACATAAGAAGTCAGATGATGGATTTTCGATGGATTTCTTTTTTTAAATAGAACTAGCGCCTTCTTCTCCTTCTCTTCCTCCCTCTCCCTCTGCCTTCATTTCATGCTGCGGTTGGGCTGATGGGGAGAGAGGAGCTTTCGCAGGGAGCCTCTAAGTCCGGAGCGAATGAGCTTCAGTGGAAAATGGTTCACGGCGCGGGGTTAGCCCAACGCAGGCCGCTGAGGGTCTGAAAGTAAGCAGGGTGTTTGGGTGGTTCGGTAATGAGAATTCAAAACCCAAACAGGCTTCAGGCCATTCCAAAGCACACGCGTGCCCCTCTCCCCATCTGGATAAGTTCCAGAGAGAATCAGCCCATCCACACACACAGCCACGGGCCCCGACCAGAGAAACTTCTAGAAGTACTGTCGGAAGATGATTCCATTTTCTTTCCTAACTGTGCCTCCAGTCCTTAGCGATTTCATCTCCATGCTGGGTTCGAAGAGCAAACACGTGCGATTGTCCTCAAACCCAAAGAAGGTACACTGGCTCCCCAAGTTCCATTTGACAGAGAATTTACCACCGCCCCGATTTTCATGGTTAGCTCCTCTGCTTTCCTTGTATTGAAATGATGAACTCTTCATCACGGACACGCTCAGGTCCTTGTTGATCAATAACATTTTTGAGGGGTATAGAGCGAGAGCTTTAGCCCAGGGAGGTGATAAATTCACAAATTATATTGATGTTTCCGCCACGTTGGAAGCAGTCTCCTCTCCCATCCGACGCCGCAAATACTTGGCTGAGATGACTGCTTCCCATCAAAGGAAGACGTGAATTATGGAAACTGATAAGGACCATTGGGATCCCAGAGAACAGAGAGGCATGGGGCGGGGGGGGGGGGGGGGAGGACTATTAATGTCTTAAACGGTATTCATTTTCTGTGGACATTAGCTGATCTTAACTATTTCATGATGCAAATAGCTTGACTGACACGCTGGCCAGAGAAGAAGAGAGGCCAGCCTTGGTTGCTGCTGCTTCTCCCCCTGCCGGCTGTTTGATCCATCGGCCTTATCATCGCATAATCTCAGGGCAGAATCTGCCGATTCTCTCCTCGGCCACTCCCACACTGCCCAGTCTCTCTAGAGCCTTCTTTCCTTCCTAGATCCCCCCAGCTCAATTCCAAGCCCCGCTTACAGTTAAGCAGAGCCAGGCTATACACAGTGAATGAAGTATATAGATATAAATATAAATGTACACCTACATACATATGAACTAGAATCACATCTGTCACTAGAATAAAAATATATACGCCCTCTATGAGCATCACCCTCAATTACCCAAATCACTCGTAAAATATTTTTCACTATAATTCATGTTTAAACAATCATATAATATTTAAATATGGCATTTCAATGGGATGGATAATATTTAATTATAGGTTTATAACACAAATGTCCACCTGTTTCTATTTATATGTTATATATCTAGATATCTAATGTTATATATCATATCTATCATATTACATAATAGATGTTATCTATATCACATGCATGTCATATATAACATATACACTATATTGTATACAATACATTATATATATGTAATGATTATATATCTAGATATGTAACATTTAAATATATATTATGTTTAAATATAAACATAATTATATTGAAATGTTGAAAACATATTTTGGTGTGCAATTGCCGTCATTTATTGCTGTCAGATATTTGGGACACCAGGCGCTTGAATTTCTGTGTGAATGGCCCAGAAGTGGTATTTTATTTTCTGGGCTGCTCCTCTAGATAATGTTCATCCCCTTGGACCACAAATTTGGCACATTTATGTAAGTTAATAAGCTGGAAGACAATATGGAAAAAATAAAACGTCTCCTAATAAGTTTAGTGCACGGGCATTATGGCGTCCTGACAATGAATCATATCCTTGACTGTATTATGGAGTCCCAGCCCTTTCATTATGCGAGAGCGTTGACTTTAATTCGCAAAGTTAATCTTGTTCGCTTCAATCATCTCAGTAACAGGCCTCTACTACCTTATATACCTGTTCTGTTTCAGAAAAGCAAGCCTTTGGATTCCTGAGGCATTCGACATTGCCGTTAGCATCAATGACTATTGCCCTTCACCTTTTTACAGGAACTCAAAGGCTCAGTCGGTAGAGCACCCACCAATGAGCGCCAACGTCAGGACCCAATTCCAGTCCTGGTCTCAGATACTACCACCACCACCAATAACAACAACGGAAGGAAGGAAGGAAGGAAGGAAGGAGGGAGGGAGGGAGGGAGGAAGGAAGGAAGGAAGGAAGGAGGGAGGGAGGAAGGAAGGAAGGAGGAAGAGAAAGGGGAAGTGGTGAAGGAAGAGAAGGAGGGAGGGGGAAGGAAGAAAAGGAAGGGGGAAGGAAGAAAGGGAGGAAGGTGTTCTAATTCTCAGTGAAGGCCTGGATTCCATCCCGCCCCCCTCCCCAGCTACTGAGGGAATGAATGTTTTTGTCCTCTCTCCTGGGGTGTTGTCAGAAATGTTCTTGGGTTTGAAATGCAACCCAGCTTGCTGACAGGGCTGTGTGTGGAGAGGAGAGTTGGAATGGTGTTTGTTTTCCTGAAATCTGGGATCCTGACTTTTTTTTGCTCTCACTGGTACTTTGGACTTTACATGAAGAAGAGGGAAAACAAGATCCAGCTGGGTGCCGGCGGCTCACGCCTGCCATCCTAGCTACCCAGGAGGCTGAGATCTGAGGATGGCAGTTCAAAGCCAGCCCCAGTTGGAAAGTCCGTGAGACTCTTATCTCCAATGAACCACCAGAAAACCCGAAGTGGCGCTGCGGCTCAAGTGGTCGAGCGCTCGCCTTGAGCTGAAGAGCTGAGGGACAGCGCCCAGGCCCAGAGTTCAAGACCCAGGACTGACACAAAACAAACAAACAAAAAAGAAATGAATGGATTGCTTCGTAACGGCCTCTGCTTCTCTGTTTCTTTCCTACCACCCTCCCCTCCTCCGTCCACCACCGCCCTTCACAGGGCCTGACCTGCATCTGCGCAGCCTCTGAATGCTATCGAGAGCCAGAGAGTGACTTCGCTGGGTAGGCTGTGACTCGATGGTCCTTCCAGCTTCCCCTGTAACCCTTAAAATGACTTTAGCCCTTCCCAGCTTAGATGTGATTCATCTTTAATGATCATTTGATGTGGACGGACACATTTCCAGAGAATATGAAATTAATTTTAATGCCCAGCTCATTTACTCATATTCATATTCTCTCTCTGTCTCTCTGTCTCTGTCTCTCTGCCTCTCTCTCTCCTGGAACACTTGCCTATGTCTCATTTCTAGAAGTAGGAATCAAGATATTAATGTTCTATTAGAGCAAGATGAGGCTGCAGGGACTCTGACAACATACAAGTGCGTTTTTCAAAACATCTGGACATACGATATATATAAACTCTCACCTCCCAAGTACATGCATTGCGTTTAATGCAAAAAAAGAAACAGAAACAGAAATCTAACTCAATGCCTAACAAGAACGCAGGTCAGCCCCGAGGCTCAGAACTAAGCCTGCTCATCCCAGCACTGTCCTCGCTTGCTCCTGTCCATCGGAAACTTCCGGACCCTCACTAGAACAGCCCCAGCCCCTGCGCTAAAAGTTAGGCTCACGCCCGTCATCCTAGCAACTCGGGAGGCTGGGATCTGAGGATTGTGGTTCAAAGCCAGCCCAAGCAAGGAAATCTGTGAGACTCTTCACCAAAAAAAGAAAAAAAAAAAAGGCTCCAGGACAGCACTCAGTGCTCTGAGTTCAAAGCCCAAGACCAGCGCAAACAAACAAAATCAAACTACTGTACAACCAAAACCCCACAGAGTCACAGTGACTTTGGAGAAAGCAACACAGCACACATTATTAAAAAGCAGCATCAAGGAAGGTGCTGGTGGCTCACGCCTGTCATCCTAGCTGCTCAGGAGGCTGAGATGTGAGGATTGAGGTTCAAAGCCAGCCTGGGCAGGAAAGTCCCTGAGATTCTTATCTCTTGAGCAAAACGCAAAAGGGGAACGGTGGCTCAAGTGGTCGAGCACTAGTATTGAACACAAAAGCTCAGGACAGTGCCCAGGCTTGGGAGGAAGGGGAGAGAGAAAGAAAGGGAGGAGAGAGGGGAGAGGGGAGAGGGGGGAGGGAGGGAGGGAGAGGGGAGGAGGGAGAGAGAGAGAGAGAGAGAGAGAGAGAGAGAGAGAGATCAGGCTGGGGAGAGGGAGATGTAGACCAAGAGTTAAAAGATGGCAGACTCTAGACTGGAAGCTTCCATCACAGACAAGGAAATCTTGGTTTTCTATAGTGTAGCTGGTCTCTAATTACATTTTAGACTTTCAAGAACGACCCCATTAGAAGTTATTATCACGAACAGGAACTTTTCAACAATGAGGGAAACTTCTCCTGAGGTAATGAATAAAAACTAATTTCTGATTTCTTTTGAGCAAGATCTGCACTCTTTCACTCTGTGTGTGTGTGTGTGTGTGTGTGTGTGTGTGTGTGTGTGTGTTAAAGGCCACACCAGCCTAGCAAAGTAGCCCACATTGCTTAATCTCTGTCACTAAAGCCAAAGAGGCTGGGGTAGGGTGGCTCAAGCCCCGAGTTCAAGCCCAGGCACCGTCACAAGAGAACAGAAAAGATCCTTAAAACCCTTTTTGAAAAATGAGGCCCTAAGCCAGGCATGAGTGGCTCACACCTGTCATCCTAGCAACTCAGGAGGCTGAGATCTGAGGATCGTGGTTCAAAGCCAGCCCGGGCAGGAAAATCTGTGAGATTCCTATCTCCAATGAGCCAACAGAAAACAGGAAGTGGCGCTGTGGCTCAAAGTGGTAGAGCGCATGCCTTGAACAAAAGAGCTCAGGGATAGCGCCCAGGCCCAGAGTTCAAGCCCCATGACTGACAAATATATATGGAGAGAATTGGGGAGGGAGGGAGAGAGAGAGAGAGGAGGAGGAGGAGGGGTCTCGGCCTCCTCAGTAGCTAGGATGACAGGCATAAGTCACTAATACTACTACTACTAATAATAATCCCACTGCCTCAAGGTACATCTAACTCTGCACCAGGCCTCAGCCTCCCAAACCATCCTCATTCTCCAACCATTCAGTTTTTATTTAAAAAAAGAACCAAGGGAACTGTCCAAGGTCCTGCTTACGGCCTTCACCGGGCAGTGTCCTCAACCCACCCACGCCCCCCCCACACCTAGCAAACCATCAGGTTTCGTGATGAGACAGACACGGAAGGTGTATTTTCTGCCCTTCAGTAATTACACCGCCCATGGCAGCCTTCTTCCATGCGCAGCTTGTTTATTATTATTATTATGCAGAATGAAATTCTGTATCATTTGCTTCTCCTCCGATTCACAATGGAAATCATATTTGGGTCTGACTTGGGAAGAAAGGCTTAGCTGTCACTGGTGTGAGCCAGTGCTAGTGTTATTTTTTTCCTCCTCTTCTTCCCCTAGAATTAAAAAAAAAATCCATCTGGGGGTGTCTGACCCTTGTTACCCCCACCAGTCTCTCCATTCAGCCTTTTGGATGTAGATGAACCTTATCAATGTCTCCCCCAAAATCAAAAGCCACCCCCTCCCCCCTACCCCAGCTTTGATGGAAATGCACAGCTTTTTGTTTTCCTTTGATGTCTATGCAATGTTTGGGTGTTGTTTTTTTTTTTTTAAGCACTGTGCTATGTAGAGGGAGGAGAAAGGAGACTTCAAAATCAAAAGTTAAAGCCTTCACCCCATCCAGTCCCTGTGACCCCTGGGAGATTAGCGCCACAGAGAAGAAGAAACAAAGGCGAATCACACACACGCGCGGGATTGGGGTCATTCCCCGTTCCTGACTAACAAATGAAGGGGTGCGGATGCCACATTTGTATGCCAAGGGCTTCCATGGGCCTGGAGTCCCCCCCGCCGCAAAAAAAAATAATTTCACAGTGTTTCTAAGTCCCCACCCCCGTGTGGTGGGATGGAGGTATTCATTGCAACCCCTCCGGGCTTGCTGCTGACTTGGTGCTTGTTGGTCCTTGAGTTATTATTTTCAGTCCAGGGCAAACAACACTATTCAACCATTTCCCAGGCTATTAGAAGATGGTCAGGAGCTATCCACCCGGCCAGCTACCAAGCCAGGACCAGGAGAATTGTGTGAAAATCAGTGGGACCACGGGAGATCTTGAAAATATCTACCCAGTGCAAAGCCTACGGTTGTGGGGTGTTTAAAAAACAAAAATGTGAGCCAGGCACTAATGACTCACACCTGTCATCCTAGCTTCTCCAGGAGGCTGAGATCTGAGGATCGTGGTTCAAAGCCAGCCCGGACAGGAAAGTCTGTGAGACTCTTATCTCCAGTGAACCACCAGAAGAAAAAAAAACAGAAGTAGAATTGTGGCTCATGCAGTAGAATGCTAGCTTGAGTGAGAAAGCGCAGAGACAGGGTCTAAGTCCTGAGTTCAAGCCCCAGGCACACACAAGGAGGAAGGAAGGAAGGAAGGAAGGAAGGAAGGAAGGAAGGAAGGGAGGGAGGGAGGGAGGGAGGGAGGGAGGGAGGGAGGGAGGAAGAAAGGAAGGAGGGGAGGGAGGGAGGGAGGAAGAAAGAGTAGACAGGAAGAGAAAGCTTTAACTTTCAGTGTCTCTCTCTGATTACTGTGAATACAATATTCTCTATGGCTCTTTAATTATCCTAATATCTCGAGGGGTTTTGCTCATAATTAACCCCTTTTGCTCGTATCAGCCCCTGAACACACTGCTCAGAGCTGTCTGCAGCTCGGGGTTGTATGTGTTTGTGGGACTGCCTTTAGCTTACGAATACAAGCCAACCTCCAAAGGCTGTGCACACCAAACTCACCGGTCTTTGAAACAAAACCTGACAAACATAGATGCCTTGTGGGCTGGGAATGTGGTAGAGCGCTCGCCTAGCCTTCAGGAAACCCTGGGTTCGATTCCTCAGTACCACACACACAGGGGGGAAAAGCCAGAAGTAGAGTTGCGGCTCAAGCAGTAGAGCACCAGCCTTGAGCAAAAGAAGTTCAGGGACAGCGCCCAGGCCCTGAGTTCAAGCCCCAGGCCTGGCAAAAAAAGAAAAATAAATGAATAAATAAATACATGCCTGAGGGCTTGAGGCTGCAGGACAGAGGGGTGGGATGAATGTTTGTGATCCTTGCACAAACATTCTTAGGGGGAGTTATTTGCAGATGCTGGTATTTAAGATAGATAGATAGAGAGAGAGAGAGAGAGAGAGAGAGAGATCGATAGATAGATCGATAGATGCATGGATAGATAGATGCATGGATAGATAGATGCATGGATAGATGCATAGACAGATGGATAGATGCATAGACAGCTGGATAGATGCATAGACAGACAGACAGGCAGGCAGGCAGGCAGGCAGACAGACAGAGAGATGCATAGACAGACAGATGGATAGATGTATAGATAGACAGATGGATAGACAGACAGACAGACAGGCAGGCAGATTGGTAGGTAGGTAGATAGGTAGGTAGGTAGGTAGATAGGTAGATACAGATAGGCAGGCAGGCAGGCAGACAGATGTACACTAGGTAAGTGGAATATGTGTGGGACATGGAAGACTGGGCTAGCTCCCAGCTGGTGTGTTTGAATAAGAGAGAGAGTGTGTGTGTGTGTGTGTGTGTGTGTGTGTGTGTGTGTGTAACAGGGGGAGGGTGTCGATCTATCTCCAGGTCAGCAGCAGCCCTGCTATCTGATGCCTCCTGGAACTAATTCCTAATTGGGGCAGTGTTTGTCAGCGCTGACAGGACCCCGAGACACACTAATCGCTCCAGCCACAAGCTCTGACCGAGATGGCCATCTCTACCCTCGTCCCCAGATGCCGGAGCCCGCCCGCCTTCCCCCCCCCCCCCCCCCCCCCCCCCCGGCCCCTTAGCTGCAGTTTCTCTCCTGTCACCCACCCCTCCTATTGGGACTTTGTGTCTCTATGGCTACCAGCCATCCTTCCTCCACAGGCCGATCCATCCTTCCTGCCATTTTGAGGAGACTTGACTACGCGTGCGCTCTCTCTCTCTCTCTGTCTCTGTCTGTGTCTGTCTGTGTCTGTCTCTCTCTCTGTCTGTCTCTGTCTGTCTCTCTCTCTCTGTCTGTCTCTGTCTGTCTCTCTGTCTCTCGTTCCTTTGTCTCTCTCCTAAACATCCATCCCACACTCGCTCTTCCACACGCCCCCCACCCCAACACCCCCAGAAGTCGGGCTACATTTTCTAGTTTAACATGAGGAGACTGAACATCATCTTGGTCAAGAATCACCAAAAACCAGGAAGAAAACCCACCCCACCCCAGCAGAAGCGGAAGGAAGGCGGCGCTGCACACACGAAGCGGGAGGTGAAGATGTTTCCAGATGTTTCCAGATCTTTCCTCCCAAACGACAGCACACGCAGCCCGCACTCTGGGCTCGTGGACAAAGCATCATCTCACGGTCGTCAAACGTCCTGATGAGCGGCATTTGCAGAACCATCTGGAAGGCCAGGGCCAGACACGGGGGCAGGCGCCGTCCTTGTACTAAAAGACCGCGTGGACAACGTCCCAGCTCCAGAAGCTTCTAGAGCAATCTAGTTAGCGAGCACTGTGCACACACTCCACAGACCCAGGGCGGAGTGAGCTGGTTCATGTCAACCCACCCCGCTCCGGCTGACTTCCTGCTGGGCTCAGCCATAACCAGCTTGAGTGAACAGTGCCGTCATTTCTCTAGATGAGCCTGGAAACGTCCACCGCTCCCCGGCCTGCCCCAGGCCTGTCTCTTCCGGGAAGGCCTTCTGGATTCTGCTCTAATGTCTAACCTCTTCAGACGGAAATGGAAACCCTGGTTGCCAGAACTTTCTCTCCACACACCAGCTCCTTTCTCATCATGGATGTTCTCCATAGTACTCATTAAAAACCGTAATGAGGCCGGGCACCGGTGCTCCCGCCTGTCATCCCAGCCACTCACGAGGCTGAGAGCTGAGGATCTCGGTTCAAAGCCAGCCCGGGCAGGAAAGTCCCTGAGACTCTCATCTCCAATAAACTGCCAAGAAAAGCTATCAGCAAGGAGCTGCGTTTCAAGTAGTAGACAGCACTAGCCTCGAGCACAAAAGCTCAGGGACACGTGCCCGTGGCTCACGCCTGTCATCCTAGCTACTCAGGAGGCTGAGGACTGAGGATCGCAGTTCAAAGCCAGCCTGGGCAGGA
>NW_012267409.1:1096395-1099965 GCF_000151885.1 Dipodomys ordii
GGCCCTGTGCTGTTTCTTGAACAAGCTGCGTGGCGTCCTCCTCCAGCACCGGTCAGGACCAAAGGAGCTCAGAAATCCCCCCTCCTCCTCCCACCCGCTGCCTCTTCTCCTTCCTTCCTTGTGGGTTTCTGTCTTACAGAATACTCAGGAGCCGGGGCCACCGGCCTTCCCGGGCCACCACACCTGGGCAGAAAAGACACGCTTCATCCTCACAGAGACTAGAAAACCGCGGCCGGCCGGGAGCCAACATCCAGCAGATGATGAGGAGAGCCAGAGCCGGCTGGCCAGGTGACTGCCACCCGGCGGGTCAGGGAGGAAGGTGGCCATCTCCCCCCTCTCCCTTCCCCTCTCCTGGTCTACCTCTCCCTTCCTCCCGTTTGCCCCTCTCCCCCCTACTTTCTGCGTGTGCTTTCTCACGCCGGATGACACTAAAGGAGTACCATCGAATCCCGTCCGGACTTCTCTCTCCCGTCTTTTGGTGGACACAACCCAGGCTGCGCTTCTGGAATCTACCACCGCACCCCATCCCGACCCTGGGCCAAACCAACTCTTGTCAACCCGGATGCCTTGAGTTCTTCACTCCCCGAGGAGCTCGGGGAGCTGGCTCCCGAACCCCTTGATGCCCTGCACCCCTTGATTTATGGACGTTAATCGTCTGCAAAGACATCCATAATCAAACATGAAACAGAGACATCCTTCTTGCCGAGAGGGGAGGCGATAAGGGGGCTGGAGTTGGGAGCTGGGAAACTCCGGGGCTCGCGCCAGCCCCCCTCCCCGCCAGTGATAAATCTCTTTTATCAGGCATTTAGCCAGGACTTTATCTTAATGGCCCCTTTGTGGGGCCAGTGTGTGCGCAAGGGCTGGCCGTTTGTCATTGTGCCTGAAAATCCAGAGCTCTCGTCAACATAACCCAGAATTGGGGCTCCCAGGCCTACTAGCTCCCGGGGCCGGGGCTTCTCAGCAGTGACACACAGCCAGACATCTGTTTTTCTCACCCAGAGAATGGATCCTGGGGTTCCCAGGAAAGACGGTAAGACTTTCCCATTTCCTGCTCACCCTTCCCTCCTCTCTCACACCCTGGCCCTTTTTTTTGGGGGGGGGAATGGTTTTCCTTGAGTGGCTGGTTCTCTACCACTTGAGCCACGCCTCCAGCCCAGCTTTTTGGCAGGTCATTGGGGAGGTAGAAAGAAGCTCAGGTCGATGCCGGCGTGTTGTCTATAACCCCCCAGAGTAAAGCTGCTGAGGTATAATGCAGAGCCCGCGCACCTCTATCAATGTATCAGTGTGGATCTCCATGTGGGCACATCGATCCCACCAGCAACAGACAGGTCAGCCGGGCCCACCAACGTGACCGTCCATCTCCGTCATGTCAGCCATTCTCATGTGGTGTGTTTCAGACGGCTAACCAGGGCAGACACCTTTTTAATGTGTCATTGGACATCCGGGCATCCTCTTCCTCAAAAGATCTGTCCAAGTCTTCGCCCACCAAAGCATCCGTGTGGGCTGCGCGCCGGTGGCTCACGCCTGACACTGGAACCACCCAGGAGGCTGAGAGCTGAGATCGCAGTTCGAAGCCAGCCCTGGTAACAACGTCTGTGAGACGCTTGTCTCCAATGAACCACAGAAAAAAACAAGCCAGAAATGGGGGAAGTATGACACACGTGGTAGGGCGCTAGCTAGCCTTGAGCAAAAAAAAAGCTCAGGAAAAACACCCAGGCCCTAAGTTCAAGTCCCAGGACAAACATTAAAAAAAATATATAAAGGGCTGGGATGTAGCTCAGTGGCAAAGCACTTGCCTAGCAAGCGCAACGTCCTGGGTTCGATCCCCAGTACCAAAAAAGAAAAGACAAAAAAAAATACAGTTAAAAAAAAAATATATATATATAAAGTATCTATTATCTATTATATAATTATATATCATATTATATATGATAAATTATTGTATGTAATAATACAATTGTAATTATAATATGGTATTATATATAATATACCATGTTATATATTATATAGTAATGTATTCATAGATAATATATTATATATACACTATAATAATGTATATTATATATAGTATATACTAAACACAATCTATGGCATATATTATATATTATATGTGTGATATATGTGTAATATATGATTATATATTATTTAACTGTAATTATATATAATTCTTATACATTATGATATGTAACTATACTATATTCTGACATATAATGTAATATGTAATTATATAATATGTTACAACTATAGCATATTATAATATATATTATAAATATATAGTTGTCCTTCTTGTAATAGTCTTACATGTGTTACATAAACACTAGATTGCAAGATATAAAAATAACTGTAAATATATCTATTCATATATATCTATACTATATCTAGCTATACATGTGTATATATATGTGTATATATACACATATATATATATGACAGATATATCAGCTACTCCTTCCTACTTCTTTTTGTTTTGTTTTGTGGGTTGCAGGCCCTGGGGCTTGAACTCTGGGCCCGGGCCCTGTCTCCGACCTTCTTTGGCTCAAGGCCAGCGCTCTACCACTTGAGCCACAGCGAACCACTTGCGGCTTTTTGTGGTTCACTGGAGATGAGCGTCTCAGAGGCCTTCCTGCCCGGGCTGGCTTTGAACCCCGATCCTGGGATCTCAGCCTCCCGAGTCGCTAGGATGACAGGCCTGAGCCACGGGGGACTCTTTCGTTTCGTTTTGTAACTTGGGTAAGTTAGAAGCCGGCGAGGGAAGACATCTCCTCTACTGTCCTGTCTCCATGGCCACCATGGAATTAAGCCAGGCCAGTGCCCGCCAGTCAGAGGCTCGTGCCTCAGCTGGGTTGACAGTGTCACTCGGTCACAGTGATGGGGGGCGGAGGGAGCCACAGTTCTAGAAACACAGGGGTGCGCTTCTGAGGCAGACAAGGAGACCCAGGCCCGGAGCTTGGCAGCGGCCCCAAAACAGCACCATGAACCCACCCCATGACCTGACACACCAACACCCCAATGCCTAGGCCCAGAGTTCCAGCCCCAAGACGGACAACAACAACCAGAAAGCATCTCTCAGACGCCTCCCTCCGCCTCCCAGACAAAGAGGAAATCAGCACCGAAGACAGCTCTGATCCTAAAAGCAATGTCCCGTTTGGATCTCTCTGGTAAATTTTAAAGGTAGCTGATCATGTAAGGAACTTAACTTCCACGGAGTTCCTCTTAAAACAGGTGCAGCCCAGAGGTATGGGCTCGTGTGCATGCAAACATGGGCGCGCACGCACGCACACGCACACACACACACACAGACTGGAATTTTACTCATCCATCAGAATGATATTGTACCATGGGGGAAGGGACGGAAGCAGGTATCCGTGGCTCACGCCTGGAATCCCCGCTCTTCAGGAGGCTGAAATCTGAGGATCGGAGCTCCCGAACAGACCAGGCAGGAAAGTGTGTGAGACTCTCCATCTCCAATTAATCACAGAAAAAGCCAGAAGTGGCTCAAGCTGGAGAGCCCTAGCCTTGAGCAAAAGGAGCCCAGGGACAGCGCCCAGGCCTAGAGTTCAAGCCCCAGGA
>NW_012267409.1:1100820-1123929 GCF_000151885.1 Dipodomys ordii
CTTCGAGAGGCTCTATGGCCCAACTCTATCCCCAGAACTCCCATCGACCCCTGGCAGTGATTCCCGTGTGCTCTGAGACCCTGGCAGATCTGGGTTCGAATCCTGTTTTCCCAGATTCCTCACCTGCCAAGCTGGGGAAGAGGGGGTTTGGGGGGGGGTCAAGGTTGTCCACCTATTTAGCTGCCTGTGAAGACGGTTGAATGAGCCACCCTGACATCCGAGGTGGGCGGAGCGATCGGAAGACGTGGCGTTGATGGAGCTCCAAGTTCTGGCATTTTCTCCTCTCCCCAGCACACCGGTGACAGCGCCAGGAGCCCTCCTGTGAACTGGGGGGGGGGTGCCTGCCTGATGGGAAATCTCATGCCATTCCCCCCCCTCCACCACAGAGCTCACCCCCAGAACCTCGGAGAATGTTCCAGACCCGAAAGATCCACCCACCCGAGCCTGCAAGAGAGAGATGCAAATTGCTGTGTTTGGACTGTCCACCAAGAGAAAGCTTTATTTATTTTTATGTTATTTATTTATCTGCCAGTCCTGGGGCTTGAACTCACGGCCTGAGCAACTGTCCCTGAGTTTGTATGGCTCAAGGCTGGCACTCTACCACTTGAGCCACAGCGCTGCTTCCCGCTTTTTCTGTCTCTGGGGTGCTGAGGAATCGAACCCAGGGCCTCGTGCATGCGAGGCAAGCGCTCTACCACTGAGCCACCTTCCCAGCCCTTTATTTACATGAGTTTATTTGCCATGACGCCACTGGGCTTCCTGCCCCCTGAAACGTACCAGGTGTGTGCACGCAGGTGTGTACACGTGCAAAGCAAGTATGTGTGTGTGCGTGCACATGCATGCCTGTGTACCGAGTGCAGACACGAGTTGGAAAACATTTGCTGGGTACCTCTTAGGAATCCAAGACTGCGTTTAAAAGATGCAGGTGCCCGCGGCTCATGCCTGGAATCTCAGCCACTCAGGACGCTGAGATCTGAGGGTGGAAGTTCGAAGCCAGCCCCAGTGGGAACGTAGATGAAACTCTTATCTCCAATGAACCACCAAAACCAACCAACCAACCAACCAACCAACCAACTAACCAGGAGTGGAGCCGTGGCACAAGTTTGGTAGTGCGTGCACCTTGCACAAAAAGAACAAAACCAAAACGCTCCTGGACGGCGCCCAGGGTCCAAGTTCAAGCCCCGGGAACGGTATAGAGCAAGGACAAAGTGAACGATGCACAGAGGATTTGGCTGCTCCTGCGGAGGTCCTGGGGGGGACTGAGTTTCTGAGCACTGTCTGCAGAGTGAGCCCCAGTGCGGGCCGAGGAGCCGCTGAGAGACGCGGCAGAATTCCTGCGCTGCCTTCTATCTGCAAAACGCTGAGACAACAAACTTAACCTCTCTCCGTCCAGCGCCAGCCTATCGGGCCATAGCTATTAAATCCCACAAAAGGGAGGAGAAGAGGAGAATTGAATAGGGTTGAAAGAAAAGCACTTTTCCCATTTGGGTAGCTGTGTGGGGGCCTCGGAGAAAGGCAGGGAGTGTAATCGCAAGGCTGAGAGCAAAAAGGAAAAAAAAAACTATAAAAGGAAAAGAAAGAAATAGAAAGAGGTGGGGGTGGGGGTGGGGGAGGAAATTGATAATGAACAATTTATCCTCAGAGCTAACAGTTAATTAATTCTGAAAAAAAAATATCTGTCAAGGTTCCTAGAAATGGGGTTGGTGGGAAAGAGGGCAGTGAAGCCCACTTCCACAATTAATAAAATAATAATAACTTCCCCCTTCTTCTCCTCCCCCCCCAAAGAAAAGAAAGAAAAAGAAAAAGAAAGCTTTTTAAAAAAAATAAAAAAAAAGATGCGACTATCTTCTTACAGGCCCTTGACTTCCCAATGTCATTTTCCACACAATTTTTTTTCCCTCCCCTCGCCCCCTCCATCTCTTTTCAGAAATTGTATTCATGAATGATTTATATATGTCGAGTTATCTGGACGGCTTTCTATGGACCCGGGTGCATTGCTGTATAATTGTTAATTTTCATGCCGTAACAGCTTCAGATGAGGGAAGAGATTAGACATTTACTGCACAATTAAATGAAACATACTTGAGAATCACAAAGGGTCCCGTAATTATTTCAGACCATTAATAAAATGGGCATTAAATTATCGGGGATACAAAGGGAGAAGAGAAATAGATTTTCATTACAGCCATAGAACCTGAGAGGAGCCACAGATCCTTGTTGAATTCTTTTTTTCTCTCTCTCTCTTCTCTCTCTTTCTTTCTCTCTCTCTCTCTCTCTCTGAAATTAATTGTTACCCAGCTTATTTCAAAGCAAAAATAAAGAAGGAGGGGGAGATAGTATTTGAAAAGGAACGCTGATGAAAAGGCTTTGTTTCACAGGGACAATAGCCAGTGATACACTCCAGAAAACAAAGTAATCTTTGGTTCTGGCTACTTGCTTTTTGGTTTTGATCACTTTGTGTGTGTGTGTGTGTGTGTGTGTGTGTGTGTGGGCATGTGTCGGTCCTTAGGCTTGAACTCGGGGCCTGGGCGCTGTCCCTGAGCTTTTTCTAAACTCAAGGCTGGTGCTTGGGCCTACACCTCCACTTCTGGCTTTTTGTGTGTGTGTTGGGGAGGGGGCGGAGGGGAGGCGGTGGTTCACTGCAGCTGACAGCCTCATAGATTTTCCTGCCCAGCCTGGCTTTGAACTAGGATCCTGGTCAGAACTCAGCCTCCTGAGTAGCTGGGATGAACAGGTGTGGGCCACCAGTGCAAGCGACTGCAGTTCCAGCCATGTTCAAAGGCAGGGTCTTCTTCACTTGGGGGTGGGGGGGAAGGGGGTGACATGCCCCTTTCTGTCTTCCCTGCCCAGAGACCAACCAACCACACACACACAACCGACCTAAGCCTCTTTTAAATAGAATAAGAATAGAAGCACTAGCAGAGACGCCAGCAGCTCACATCTGTAATTCCAGCCACTCAGGAGGCCGAGAGCTGAGGATCAAAGTTCGAGGCCAGCCCGGGCAGGAAAGTCATCTCCCATCAGCCATCCAAAAAGCTGGAGATGACGGAGCAATGGCTTAAGTGTTGGCATGCTAGGCCTTAAGTGGAAGAGCTCAGGGACAGCGCCCAGGCCCTGAGTTCAAACCCAGGACCAACCGGTAACTGTTTAAACCAGCGCTCTCTCTCTCTCTCTCTCTCTCTCTGGTGTATCTGTGTATCTGTCTCTGTGTCTATATCTCTGTGTGTCTGTTTCTCTCTGTGACTCTGTGTCTCTCTCTTTCTGTTTGTCTGTCTGTCACTGTCTCTGTGTCTTTCTGTGTTTTTCTCTTTCTGTCTCTCTCTGTCTCTGTGTCTGTCTGTCTATCTGTGTCTCTTTCCATCTCGGTCTCTGTCTGTCTCCAGCTGTCTCTCTGTCTTGGTCTCTGTGTGTCTGTCTCTCTGTCTCTGCGGTCTGTCTGTCCCTCTGTCCCCCCTTCACGTCTCCCCTCCCTGTCAGTTTAGAGGCAGCCCCCTCTCTCTCTTCCTGCTCGGCTTGTTCCTTTCCTCTCTTTCTCCCTGTGAAGATCAAATACTCTTTGAAAGTCGCACTGTCATGTTTAGCTCTAAGAATATCTAATCCAGATAAACAAATTGAATAGTAAAATGGGAGTAAATTAGATTACAAGGTCTCATAAAACCTAATGGAGCAAGTTCTGCTCCTGTTGGCTTTTCGGGAAGGAAAAAAAAAAAATAGATCGCTGAACGAAATCCTCGTTGCTATAAAAGGCTGGCTCTGGTGTGCGTGCGTGCGTGCGTGCGTGCGTGCGTGCGTGCGTGCGTGCGTGTGTATGAGAGCTGGGAGTAGAATTTGGGTACAGGGTAAACTCCTGGAGAAAAAGAGGGTGCCATTGCCAAAAGAAGAATACTTGAGCCATACTTGTGGCCCCAACCAATGGGCCCACAGAGCCACAGAGAAGACAGGAGACAGATGCCTCCCCTCCCCTCCCTCTCCTCCCTTGAACTCAGGGCCTGGGCTCTGTCTCTGTCCCTGAGCTTCTTTTGCTCAAGGCTAGTGCCTTACTACTTGAGAGCCACAGCGCCATTTCTGGCTTTGTGGTGATCATAAGGGGGTAAGAGTCTCCCAGACTTTTCCTGCCCGGGCTGGCTTTGAACTGCGATCCTCACATCTCAGCCTCCTGAGTAGCTGGGGTGACAGGCGTGAGCCACCGGCGCCCCACCCAATGACAGGGGTCACATTTTTCTCTTCTTTGAACAAATGAGAAAGTCAGATCCATCCCAATGCTCTCCAACACTCCCACTACAATCAAATCGAAAACCAAGAAGGCCAAGGATCCAACCATGTGAAGGAGACCAGAAATGAAAAGCATCAAAGAGTAGGGACGGAGCGGCTGGGGAGGTGGCTCAGTGGTAGAGCGCTTACCCAAGTAAGCAGAATGCAAAGCACTGGTCCGGGCATCACAAAGTTCCTTGGACCCAGTGTTCAGTCAGGAAATGCCCAGAGTAGCAGGAGTTATTTAGCGTGTGTGAATTCAGATCTCTGCATCCTAAATTCTAGGCAGGTAGGCAGGCAGGATCCATAGGCCAGGTTCCATATTGAAAATGGGGTGGGGGTGGGGGGCAGTAGGTGGGCGAGGAGAATGAAGAGAAGCAAATGCTGATCAAAAAAAAAAAAAGTTTTGCTTTGTTTTTGTCACAAGTTTTAAGATACCGCTATAATGGAGCCAGTGGCCGGTGGTGGCTCATGCCTGTCATCCTAGCTACTCAGGAGGCTGAGATCTGAGGATCCAGGTTCAAAGCCAGCCTGGGGCAGGAGAGTCCGTTGTACCGCTTACCACCAGTGAACCACTCAGAAAACTGGAAGTGGCGCCGTGGCTCAAGTGGTAGAGCGCCTTCTCTCCTGGAGCTGAAGAGCTCAGCCACCGCGCGCAGGCCCAGAGTTCAAGTCCCACGACTGAAAGAAAAAGAAATATCTATCGCTGGACCTGCGGCGCGCTCCTTCTTGGCTGTTCAATTTCAGACTCCGTTCTGCAGGGCTGCAACAGCATTTGTGGAACTTATTTCCCTTCCTCCGGGAACCCACAGACAACCCAGCGACGAACCGGAAATCAACCTTCCTGTTAGATGAGCCACCCAGCCTTTCAGAACCTCAGACGTTTGTCTTTGAGAAGGATTTGAAAACCACAGCACACCAAAAGGTGACCTTTTAGAGGGGGGAAAAAGAAAAGAAAAGAAATCCATCAGAACAAAAGGGTGGACGGAGAACAGAGCGCGCTGAACTAACCCCATTCCCAGAACAATTACGATCAAGGATAACACCAGATACATCAATGTCTCTTGTCCCCAGCAAGCACCTGATGCAGCTGCCCCGGGTACCATTTTGAATGAAATCATGTCCCTGAACTCTCAATGACTGCTATCAGGTGACTACCTCCGCTATTGTTGGGATCCTGCTGCTAGGGGAGCTGGGTATGCCCCGGTAATTGAAAAAAAAAAAACAACAAAACAAGTGGATTAGAGCAAAGCATCATTTTGTATGCTATTTATTTTGCCAGTCCCGGGGCTTGAACTCAGGGCCTGGGCACTGGTGTCTGAGCTTCTTTTTGCTCAAGGCTAGTGCTCTACCTCTTGAACCACACACACAAAAGCTGCTTCTGGCTCTTTCTGAGTGGTTTATTGGAGCTAAGAATCTCACGGACTTTCCTGCCCCGAGGCTGACTTTGAATGGTGATCCTCAGATCTCAGCCTCCTGAGTAGCTAGGATGACAGGCGTGAGCCACTGGTACCCAGCGTACATACATACATACATATATGTGTGTGTGTGTGTGTGTGTGTGTGTATATATATATATAGTAAAAGATATATATATATATATATATATATATTGAGTTTTGATACTAAAGCACATATATGTGCATTCACTGTACAAACTTCTGATCAAAGCCAAGATTTAGGTTGTGTTCCTTTCTTACAAACAGCTCAGCTTTAATTAGTTCTCCATGATACCTAGCCTTTTTTTTTAAGCAAAGCCTAGATTTAATGGCCTGTACAATCTGAGTGCTTTTCCATTTTTCTATAGATATACACATATACAGATACAGATGTATTATATATATATATATATATATATGTATGTATGTATGTATATCTATCATACCAAACAACAGCAGAAATCTTCCCAAATCGTAAGACAGAGATGGGTGTTCAGGTACAGGAAGCTTTTTGTTGTTCTTATTGTTGGTCGTGGGGCCTGAACTCTGGGCCTGGGCGCTGTCCCTCAGCTCTTCAGCTCAAGGCCAGTGCTCTACCACTTGAGCCACAGCACCACTTCCGGCTTTTCCTGCTTATGTGGTTTTGAGGAATTGAACCCAGGGCCTCATGCATGCAAGGCAAGCGCTCTACCACTGAGCCACCTTCCCAGCCCAGTTACAGGAAGCTTTTAAGACTCCAAATAAACAAGACCTGAAGATAACCACCCAGTGCCTTCATGTGGTTGAAATTTACTGGAAGCAGCCTGAGAGAAACACCACATTGCCAATGATGGTGACCCGCCTTCTAGTATTGTACCCGACAAAGACAGCCTTCATCCCTGAAGGAGAAATAAAAACTCTCCGTGATTAAAATAAATACATAAGGGCCTGGGAAGGTGGCTCAGGGGTAGAGCGCTTGCCTCGTATACATGAGGCCCTGGGTTCAATTCCTCAGCACCACATAAGCAGAAAAAGCTGGAAGTGGCGCTGTGGCTCAAGTGGTAGAGCGCTCGCCTTGAGCGGAAGAGCTGAGGGACAGCCCCCAGGCCCAGAGTTCAGGCCCCATGACCGACAAAACAGCTAAATAAATAAATAAAAATAAATGCAAGTGATTCACGACCACTCATTCAGCACAGCCCCCAAAATTTAAAAAAAAAAAACACACAACAATCCAAGCGCAAAAATTCTGTACACGGAAGAGAAAGAGAAACACAGTCATGAACATAAAGGGAGAAAAATAAATAAATCTTATCAGGTGAATAGATACATAAGACCCAACTATTTGTTGCTTGTGAGAAATGCACACCCCACTGGGAAAGACAAATATACACTTAGAGGGGTAGGCGGGGGGGGGGGGGGAGATTTTCCAAGAAAGTAGAATGGAAAGCCAGAGGGAGTAGCTATTATTCCTATCTGACCAATCAGACTTCTAACCCCAGTCAGTCATCAGTGACAAAGATGGCCCCTTTTCATTCCCATGTGTGACAACACGTCACTTTTTTTTTTTTTGCACAACTACGGTGGCTTCTGCTTCCTGATCTGCTTCTGCTCCCTTCCCCCCCCCCCATTAAGAAGGGACTCTGTATTTCCAGCCCTTAGAGAGTCTTCTTTGTTGTTTTATAAGGCTTGGCTATATATTCCTTTTTATTATCATCTTTGCAGCTCGGTTGGGTGACTGGTAAGATTTTTAGCGTTCCCTCAACCCGTCATCCTGAGCATAACTTCTTCAGGCTGGAACTTTTATGGTCTCCATTTCACAGTTAAAAGAAATCTGGGGGCTTTCAAAGGTGAAGTTCTTAACCAGTCTGATTCCACGCAGTTACAGCGCTCTCCTCTGCTCTCTTAAAAGTTCTCGCCCAGATCCAAACACCCTTCCTACCCATACGGGGGAGACAGATTTTTTTTTTCAAATCAGGCCACCACATAAATCAACCCTGCTCTCTTGGCCATCAAAAATCACATAGAGGGAGCATGTTACAATCATCAACCGATATGGCTTGTGAAACTTTGATAGCATGAGTCTAACGCCTTTGAATCCGGTAATTTCAAAAGATATATGTCACCATTTTAGATAACAAAATTCCAAACCAGGAAAAAAAATATATACATGTGTGTGTGTGTGTGTGTGTGTGTGATTTTTGTTTAACTCGTAATGTCATTGTTACGCAGAATCATTACATCACTTCCAAAATAATCTTGTATCAGAAATATTAAAAATGTGTGCTTGAACGAGGAGCAATTAACTCCGGAAGCCTGTCTTTCAACGGGGTTTCTGAATATCTTTTGAAATCTGTCCCTGGTTTTTTTTTTTTTTCCTTTTCTTTTTGCCAGTCCTGGGGCTTGAACTCAGGGCCTGGGCGCTGGCCCTGCACGCTGCCTTTGCTCCATGTTAGAGCTCTAACCACTTTGTGCTCAAGGAGAGCGCTCTACCACTTTCAGCTGCGGCTCTGCTTCTGGCTTTTAGGTGGTTTATTGGAGATGAGAGTCGCACAGACTTTGGGGGCTGGCTTTGAACCGCGATCCTCGGAGCTCAGCCTCCTGAGCAGCTAGCTAGGCTGACAGGCG
Source organism: Dipodomys ordii (assembly GCF_000151885.1). Classification (NCBI taxonomy): domain Eukaryota; kingdom Metazoa; phylum Chordata; class Mammalia; order Rodentia; family Heteromyidae; genus Dipodomys; species Dipodomys ordii. Next base: position 1,109,114 of record NW_012267409.1, read on the forward strand.
TGAGCCACCGGCGCCCAACTCATCTGTGGCTATTCTGCTACCGGAAAGCACCTCAGAGTCTCTCAAGATGACAGGCGCGAGCCACTGGCACGCCAGTGTAGACTGACCTTTCACCTGGAAGTTCTTACAAAGATGGGACTTTAGAACTCCTGAACCTGTTGTCTGCACACCATCCATCTGGGCGAGAACCATGAGAAACCTCCATCCTGTTCGCAGCCACGCTACGCAGGTCCCTGTTTCCATCCATCAACAGAGAAAACACAAACATCCTTGCGGGTAAGAGCGAGCCTCAAAGGCTACTGGTCTCCGGCTGGGCTGCCATGCTGCTGGGGGACTGGACTGCCCATCCCGGGCCCCTCCTGCTCCTCCCGCGGTGGACTCACACATGGTGTCACGGCTCTGATTTGGGAGCACAGGGGTGTGAACTCCAAGCCCTGGCACGCACGCACACGGCTTGCACACCGGAGGCTCGGCACAAATTCTCATGCTGATGAGATGGTATTTAGTTGCTGTCTGCACTGGGTCTAACGGACGTGAACTTTTCACTATCATCCAGTCAACTCCTCCACAAAGCAATTACAAAGACACACACACACACACATACACACACCCTTCCTACACGAGCTCATTAAATTCAACAGCGACTGATGGAGTGACAATCAAGAGCCAAAGAAGAGTCAGAGAGGCCTGAAAGATGTTCCAACAGTCATTCTTAATTCGTGTGTGTGTGTGTGTGTGTGTGTGCGCATGCTCATGTGCAAACATGGGACTTGAACTCAAGGCCTGGGCACTGTCCCTGAGCTTTTGTGATCAAGGCTAGCACTCTACCATTGAAGGCTTCCAGCACGATTGGGGGGGGGTGGTTCATTGGAGATCAGAGCCTCACAGACTATGTCCTGCCCCAGGCTGGCTTTGGACTGCGATCCTCCGATCTCAGCCTCCCGAGTAGCTGGGATGACAGGCGTGAGCCACGGGGCGCCCGGCGTTTCTTTCTGCCATCCAAATACACTGGGATCTGAGCGTGACTGTTGTGGCATGCTGGGAAACATGGCGTAGAAACAGGGTATGGAAATCCCATGGTATTTGAAACTGAGGTTTTCAACAGGAAGACACAAGGACCACGATTTCTTGGACCTCAGGAAAGAACATCTTTGTACCTCATCCCCTTCCTCTCTCTCCCTTTCTTACTCTCGGATACCCTGAGGGCCTCTACCCTTCTTCTAGCCAGGCACAGCGTTCTGTGAAAGTAACAAAAGCCAAAATCCAGCAGGAGTGGTAGCACACACCTATAATCCCAGCCCTTGTTCTTTCCGGCTGGAGGTCTAGAGAAGATGGACTTTCCACTGTTAAACCTCCAGAGCTGTTAACCTACAGTCCCCAAATCCTTCTAGCAGTCCTCACGGAAAGCAAGCCCAAAGCGTATTTTGTAAAGGGAAGAAGAGGAGTCGCAGGTCAGCTCTGCTTTCACGCCTGTCATCCTAACTACTCAGGAGGCTGAGTTGTGAGGATCACGGTTCAAAGCCAGCCTGGGGCAGGAGAGTCCGTGAGACTCTTATCTCCAAGGAACCACCAGAAAACCAGCAGAAGTGGTGCTGTGGCTCAAGCGGTAGAGCGCTGGCCTTGAGCTGAAGAGCTGAGGGACAGCGCCCAGGCCCAGAGTTCAGGCCCCACGACAGACAAAACAAAAGGAATTCAGCCCGGAGAGCTCTGCCTTTACCAAGGCCATATTACTAACAGAGACATTATTGAGGGAGTGGATTTATTATACAGTAGTGCCCCCTGACCTGTAGTTTCAGAGATGAAATGGGGCATCCCATAAATACAGGTTGTGAGGATCACGAGAGAAATCTCACCGCCATTTTGCCCAGGACATTAATCCACCCTTTATCCACCGTAGCTCCACTGCCCGCCCCTTCCTCCCTTCCAAGCCGGCGAGAGCTGTGGCATGGGACTGGTGTGTTATACTTAATAACGGGCTCTCTTGTTCCTCTAGCAACGATCGCTCCATCTTATTACTGGTTGTGACTGGTGATCTCTAAGCTTCCCCCCCCCGCCCCGCGACACACACACACACACACGCACATGCACACACACACGTGCCCAGGTCTTCATATTTAGGAGAGAGCCTAGCAATTATGTGGGAATTAGTACCAGCCACAGTTTCAGACGTGTACTTGGGATTTTTGGAAACCAAGGAATGAGAGAAGGTGGCTGTTGAAGCCAATCTGGCTCTCCTCTCTACTCCCCCCTCCCCTCCCTCTCCCCCCCTCCCCTGTCTCCCTTCCTCCCCTCCATATCCTGTATTTCTCTCCTTCTTCCCCCTTCCCTCCTTCTCTCTCCATCCCTACCTCGTTCCCTGTCTGTCTATCATCTCTCTCCTCTTTCTCTCTCACCCCTCTCTCCCCCTCTCTTCTCCATCTCCCTGTCTGTCTCTCTCTGTCTCTTTCCATCTCTGTCTTTTTCTCCATACCTCCTGCTCCTTCTCCCCTTCCTCCTGCCCTCCCCTCCCTCAGTCCCTCTCTCTCTTCCTCTCGCTCACCATCTCGTTCTTTTTCTCCCTGTATTTGTCTGTCTTTCTGTCTCTCCGTCTCTCTGTCTATCTCTCTCCATCTCTACCTTTCTCTCCCTGTGTGTGTGTGTGTCTCTCTCTCCACATACTACCTTCTGCTGCCTTCTACTATATTCGATGCAGCAAGCAGAAAACGGGCCAAATACAAAGTAGGAAAGGACTACAGTCAGGTTCTCCAGTGCTCCACTCTGAGTGTTTGCAGGGGGTTGGCCACACGACCATTATGGGTTCGACAACAATAACCACAAAACAACTATCCTAGAAGCCACCGAGAGGATGGAGGAGAGAAAGGAGGAGGGTCTGGAGCCCTGCGTGCAATCCTTCCAACCATGAATGACGTCAAGAGCTGGTGCGGATCAGGGACAGGAAGATTCAAAAGCCCCTGAGTGCCACGTTGAATCACACGTGAACCCTTGACACTGTTATCATCAACGCCCCCTCTGTGCGGGGGGCGGGGGTGCTGTGTCCCCAGTACTGTTCCCCATTTCAGGAGAGAAGGGGTTGGGCGGCGATTTGCCCAGGGCAGCACAACTGCCCAAGGAACGTTGGGTCCTGACCTTGCCCATTCCTGTGGCTCCCCAGGCTTTTTAGCCATCGCAGGCCTTGCTTGAGTGAGTATTTGCACAAGTGGATAAAAGGTGGCGCGCGGATGGTGAATTGGTTCACCCAGTCCCTTCTTGGGGGGCGGGGGGAATGAGCTGCCCAACTATTTCCAGATGTTGGGGGGTGGGGGTTGTATTGTCTTTTCTTGGCCCTCTGGCCAACCAACCGCTGGGTGTTATTTTAGCCTAAGGGCCCCGCTTGGCTTGGATTTGCAGCCTGAACATCTTGGGAGGAGATGCTGTCACCAGGTCTACGATTCTACCTCAGTTTCCCCAGAAGAGAAGGGCGGTCAGGTCTCGGCTCCCCACTGGGAAATGGGGAAACTCTACTCCTTGATGGGGGAACTTGGGGTGAGAGGGAGTGGCAGGTGCATGCACGCACACACCCCCTGTGGCTTCGGAACTTGCCAACAGCTCTGACCCCTCTGTGTTATGTGTAGTCTTCTTGGGGTGGGGGGAGACAAGGAGCCCCAAATGCCCAAGTGGTAGAATGCACAGGCCTGCACACTGCACACTCCCCCGGCCCTGTGGGAAATCCGCATCCTCGGAGGATCCCCAACCCTCCTACCCCTCCCGGGCCTCCAGCAAGCAGCCCAACCACCTGCCTCTCCCCAGAGCCACGGTTTCTCCCCCCCCCCCCCCCGGCGTCCAGCAGGGATGGATGGGGTGGGTGGGAGATGGCTCTCCCAGGATGTGAGGCCTGGACAGGAAGCTTCCCTGAACTTCACGGGGCACCAAAATGCAAATGGTCTACAGCCACCAACTCCCTGGAGCCTGGGGAAGGGGGGTTTGAGACAGGAGAGAGGGGAAGAGAGGGGAAGAGAGGGGAGGGAGAGAGGAAGAAGAGAGGGAAGGAAGAGGAGGAACAGAGGAGAGGGAGAAAGGAAGAGAGGGGAGGGAGGGGAGGGAGAGGAAGAAGAGGAACAGAGGACAGGGAGAAGGGAAGAGAGGGGAGGGAGAGAGGAAGAAGAGAGGGAAGGAAGAGGAAGAACAGAGGAGAGGGAGAAAGGAAGAGAGGGGAGGGAGGGGAGGGAGAGACAGGAGGAGCAAAGGGAATGAGAGAAGGGAAGGAGGGAAGAGGGAGGGGAGGGGTAGGGGAGGGGAGGACTGAGGGGGGAGGAGGAAAAGGAGGAAGAGGGTAGAGAAGAGGAAGGGGAGTGAGAGGAGGAAAGGAGAAGAGGAGGAGGGAGGGGAAAGGGGAAAAGGGAAAGGGAAGAGGACCGGAAGGGAGGGAAGAAGAGGAGATGGGGAAAGAACAAGAAGCAATGGAAGGAAAGGGAGAGGATGGGGCGTGCAGAGAGAAGAGGAAGAGGAGGAATGGAAGAGGAGGAGGAGGAGAATGAAGAGGAAAAAGTGGAAGAAGAAGAGAAAGAGGAGGAGGAGTTGGATAAAGAGGAGGAAGAGTAGAAGGCGGAGGAGGAAGAGGAGTAAGAAGGGGAAGAGATGGAGTGGAAGAGGAGGAGGAGGAGAATGAAGAGAAGAGGAGTAAGAGGAGAGGTGGTAGTGGTGGATGAGAAGGAAGAAGAGAAAGAGGAGGAGGAGGAAGACAAGGAGGAAGAGGAGGAGGAGGAAGTGATGGAGGAGGAGGAGGAAGAAAAGGAGGAGGAGGAGGAAGCAAAGAAAGAGGAAGAGAAACAGGAGGAGGAAGAGGAGGAGGTGGTGGTGGGAGTGGAGAAGGAAGAGGAGGAAAGAAGAGGAGGAGGAGAAAGAGGAAGAGAAGAAGGAGAAAGAGAAAGTGGAAGAGAAGGAGGAGGAGAAGGACGAGAGGCAGGAGGAGGAGGTGAAGGAGAAAGCAGAAGAGGAGGGAAGAAGAGGAAGGAGGAGGGAGGGAAGAAGAGGAGGGAAGGAGAGGAGGAAGGAGGGGCGGGGAGGAGGGAGGGTAGCCCATTGAACTGCTGACAGCGCACTCCCTCCTGTCCCTGAATCCCAGCAGCCCCCCAGCACCCCAGGAGCCCCGCAGGCTGGGGGGGCACACAGCAGGCTGTGGTGTTCACTGCGGGGTTCACTGTGCCCTGTGTGTGGGAGGGGGAACGATCAGAATCAAGTCTCAAAGTCAAGACTTCCCCGCTGGCGGGCGGGCGGGGGCATCGAACCTATGGAAATCAGGGTTCTCTGCCCCCCCAAGCTGCTTGTGCACCTGCCAGGGCCCTCCAAATCATCATCATCATCATCATCTTATTATCATTACTATTATTATTACTATTAGTGGCCAGCTCTGGGGAGGTCACGGGGCAGAGGTGGAAGAGGAGGAGGAAGGGTGGAGATGAGGAGGACAGGAGGGGGAGAGGGGAAGGAGGAGGGGAGGAAGTGGAGGCAGCTCTCCAGAGGCTCTGGGAAGGAGGCCTGGCGGGAGGGGGGGTGAAGGCTCTGCCCCTCTCCACCAATCAGGAGTGGCCATGGCTCCGGCAGTGGCGCGTGGCCGTGGCTGGTGGAGGACTCTAGAGGAGTCGGGGTTGGTCTATCCACCAGGTGGGCTTGGGAGGCTCTGGGGGTCCACCTGCAGGCAAAGCACCCCAAATCGAATTGCATCTGGACGCGTGAGCTGGTGCTGCACCGGTTGGGGAAAACCCCACCCACTCGCTCGCTGCTCAGGGGGTTCAAGTGCACCCGGAGTCCCCCCCCCTGCACATCGCCGCTCTTTCCTCTGGTTGGTTTATATGTTTCCTAATCTGTAAAATGGGAATGATGGGGTGTGGGTGATTGTGGAGGAGGGGGGGTCACCCCCAAAGAGCCAGCGCTGGCTCCATCGATCGATCATTCCTGGGCCAGGGAGATACCTTGGAGGAGGAAGACACGAACTCCCCAAACTCCATCCAGCACATTCTAAAAGAAAGTACCTGCCTCCCCCTTCACCCCCACATTCTCCTAGCTGGGACCCCCCTCTCCCTCTCTCTCTCTCTCTCTCTCTCTCTCTCTCTCTCTCTCTCACACACACACACACACACACACACACACACACACACACACACACACACACACACACACACACACACACACACACACACACACACACACACACACACACACACTCCTAGCCCGCCCTCCAGAGAGAGGCTGGTACAAAAAGCCAATAAGCCCAGAACACCGGCCAGGTCCTGCCAGGCGTGGGCAATGGCTCCTAGTTAATAAATACCCCACCCCCAGGGCACATCACGCAGGGCAGGCAATTATTCAAAGGCGACCCGCGGCTGGGCTCAGCAGCTCGGTGGGCTCAGTGGGGTTTATTCCGTCCTCTCTTTACCCCCCCCCCCAAGAAAGCGCTTCTGACTCACAGAAGGAGCGGAAGAAGTGTCTAAGGGAGGGGGGAACCCAATCAGGGTTGTGGGGTACACCTTGAGAACCCCAGGTCGAGGCCTCCTGGCTGCCATCATCCAGCTTTGGGATGGGGAGGGGGAGAGACAGAGGGAAAGAGAGAAGGGGGAGGGAGGAAGGGAGGGAGGGGAGGGGAGGGGAGGAGAGGAGAGAAGTTGGATGGGCAAACCTAACGTATCACTGCATAAAAGAAGCGCAATGTGGAAGCTCAGATTTGGGGTGTGGCTTTCAGGTGCTAGGCTCCCCCGCCACCCCCCCAAGCAGGATTCAAAGCTCCGAAATGCCAGTACCCGACCCTGTCTCCTTCCTTGAGTCCAGGAAGCTGAGCCAGGTGGGGGAGGGGGGCGGGGGGGCACTGTGGGAATTCTGCCACCCGAGAACGCACGGCGGTTTCTGGCGTAGAAGAAGAAAAGTTGATTTTGCCTTGCGAATACCCCGAGTTTGATTCGTGCTTTGAAGAATCGTGGCCTGGGGTGTATGTGGGGGGGCGGTGCGGGGGAGAGACAGCTGTCCGAGCATTTTGAGGGGGCACCCCCTCCCTCCCCAGGTATGTGGATTCAGGAACCCTCATTTTCTGGGGGGTGGGGAGGGAATAGGAACGGTGATGATGAGGATTCCCAGACACTGCACAGACAGACAGACACACACACACACACACACACACACACACACACACACACACCTTTCCTCACTCAGTCCTGGACTTCTGCTGTCCACCTCCATCCCCCCCTCTCCCCCAGCAATGGGGCTCCCTCTTCCCTCTCTCCAGCCTGCTCCTCCTGAGTTGGCAGGTGCACACACACACACACACACACACACACACACACACACACACACTTGGCCTTGCCGGCTGCTGATTGGTGGCCAGGTTGGGGAGTCGCCGCCCCTCTGCGCTTATGTCAGAGGCCCGGCCCACCTCGCCTTTGAACTTCACCGCTTTGGGCTCTGCTTTCCTCCCTCCCCCTCCCCCTTCCCCCCCCCCCCCAAAAAAAAAACCTCTGCATTCTCAGCCAGGTGCTGGGCTGGGGCCGGCTGTGCATCACACACACACACACACACACACACACACACACGACCAGAACAGGCCTGAGCCACACCACACAGCCAGACATCAGAACCCAGAGCCAGCCGTGGACAGATCTGAGAAGGGAAGGAAGGAAAGGAAGGAAAGGAAGGGAAGGAAGGAAGGAAGGAAGGAAGGAAGGAAGGAAGGAAGGAAGGAAGGAAGGAAGGAAGGAAGGAAGGAAGGGAGAAAGAAGGCAGCCGCAGGTGCAGAGGGACAGACGGACAAGCCTGCCAGAAAAAGAGAACCATTTTTTTCCTTTAATTTTAAGGGAAAAAAAAAACCCACTCACCTGGCTACTTCATCCTGGGACTGTCTGCTCCTTGGAAACTTGCCCACCTCCCGCCTCTGGCTGACCGTCACCCCCCCCAACCTCGATCCTTTTTTGGGGGGTGCTTTCGTGGCATCATGGCCAGCTCAACTTTGGAAGCTTAGCTGGTGGGTGAGGAGCTTGGATCCGGCATAACCCTCACCTCCCTCCGCTTGCTCTCCTCAGGAGCCCAGACTGAGTTGGAGAAGGAGGGGGGGGACATCACAGAGCTCCCCCAAGAAAAGGGGGGGTGGATAGAGCCCTTTGATCAGGCTAGACAGAGGGGACCGGACAGACCGACCGACCGACGGACCAGAAGGATCGACCACCGCCACCCCGGTGCGCGCAGGGCGCACATCTACCCCCCCCCCCTCCGGGGAAGGAGAAGGAAACCATGTCCAAACCTTCGGACCACATCAAGAGGCCCATGAACGCCTTCATGGTTTGGTCTCGGGGTCAGCGGCGTAAGATGGCTCAGGAGAACCCCAAGATGCACAACTCGGAGATCAGCAAGCGGCTGGGCGCCGAGTGGAAGCTGCTGTCGGAGGCGGAGAAGCGGCCGTACATCGACGAGGCCAAGAGGCTGCGCGCCCAGCACATGAAGGAGCACCCCGATTATAAGTACCGGCCCCGGCGTAAACCCAAAAACCTGCTCAAGAAGGACAGGTATGTCTTCCCTTTGCCCTATCTGGGCGATGCCACGGCTGACCCCCTCAAGGTGGCTGGATTGCCAGCGGCGGCCGCGGCTGCGGTGGTGGGGGCTTCTGAGAGTCTCCTGAGTGTCCCCGAAAAAGCCCGGGCCTTCTTGCCACCTGCTTCGGCCCCCTACTCCCTGCTGGACCCCACACAGTTCGGCTCCGGTGCCATCCAGAAGATGGGCGACGCACCTCACGCCCTGACCGCCGGCGCCCTGCCCTATGCGTCCACCCTGGGTTACCAAAACGGAGCCTTCGGCAGTTTGGGGTGCTCAAGCCAGCACACTCACACCCACCCGTCCCCCACCAACCCGGGCTACGTAGTCCCCTGTAACTGTACGGCCTGGTCTACGTCTACCCTGCAGCCTCCCGTGGCCTACATCCTCTTCCCGGGCATGACCAAGACTGGCATAGACCCGTACGCATCCGCACACCCCACGGCTATGTAACGGCCAGCCACCCCCCAAAAAAAATCCTCTCAGCTTGGCACGGACCTCAAGGGTGGTTTGGAAGTTATGTGTCTGTGGAGGGGACGGTGGGTGTGTGGCGGGGGGGGGGAGGTCTGCACCCCATCTTCAGATGCCTGTGGGTCAGCTCTGCTCCTTCTCCTCTCTACCCTGCACCCCCCCAGACTCTGAGCTAAGCACCCATCTCCCCCCCTCTTCCTTGAGGAGGAAGAAAGGAGCCCCCTCTACTCCCCAACTTGGCACCCCCAGGGTGCCTGAAACTGGATTAACAATTATTCTGACTCATCTCACACACACACACACACACACACACACCCGTGCGAATCCCCCTCCTTCCCCAAAGTTGTTCTCCAACTGTATCTCTTCTCCCCCACACCTCGCCCCAACTTTGGACAAAAAAAAATGGAAAAAAAAGTAGGCAGTTTTTTGGCTTTATTTATGTCGCCCCTATTCGGTCTGTTCTGTTGAAGCGTGGAAATTGGACCAGCCCCGATCCTGGAACATGCATATGCATATCTATCTATATCTATATATAATTTTGTGTGTCTTTTCCCCTTGAAGGAAAACAGAAAAGTTAGCTATGTCTCTGTGCGTGGTCGCACAGAAAAGTTAGCTATGTTTCTGTGCGTGGTTGACATTGCGTGTGCGTGTGTGTGTGCGTGTGTGTGTGTCAGGAAGGAGGTTTAAAAGTTCCAAACTGCAGAAAGGGAAATGGTTTTATTTTAGAAAAAAAAAAAACCAAAAACGTGCTACGCTACAGCTTGCTTTGCTTTTCTGAAAAGAAAATCAGCAAGCAGGAGGCGCGTGGCTCATGTAACTTGGTGTCTTGAACAGACCCAACTTCACTTTTAACATAGAATGCCAGGGAAGGGCGTTAGGAAGCCGGGAAGTAGAAAGTGAACAGCAGCAGCAGCAGCAATTTTTTTTTAAGAATAAAAATATCCGAAATGGTCATGCATGTTTTTGATGATGTCTTGGGCGGCGTGGGAGGTGGAAAGTTGTGGGGGGCTGGGGTGGGATGAAAGGGAGATGTCCCCTAGAAGGATATTTTTTTTAACCTGGGAACGCTGTTCATTGGTTGAACAAAGACGTTTTGAATAAAGACAATCTGTCATTCCAAAAAAGAAAAAAAAAAAGAACCTTTAGAGACTAGACAAAAAGTGTCCGTCCTTGATCAGATCACTTGAGAGAGAGAGAGAGAGAGAGAGAGAGAGAGAGAGAGAGAGGATATACACCTAGACCTCTGAGTTCTGGGGCATTTGTGTTAGAGGAAAAAAAATTTTAAACTCCTGAGAAAAGTGGGGAGCTAAGTGGGGGGGGGCAGTCCCCTGGGAACTAGCTGCAGGTCTGTCCGGAACGGTGGATGGATGTCCGCACTCAGTTCAGAGCTCCGAGCTCACCTGAGTGGAAAGAATCTCTCTCTTTTAATTTGTTTTTAAAAAAGATGTTTGCAAAGACTAGCGTGTAGACACCTAAGGCTCCTAAGTTTAACATAAATAAACAAACATAAAAATCTAAGGCACCGGGGAAAAACAGAGTGTCCTAGATGCCCTTCCCGGACTGTCAAGGAGATTTAAACAACAACAACTGAAACCGCGAGGTGAGGAGCCCGTGCGCTTAGTGAACGGCTCTTTCAGCCAATCGAGGTTATTATTATTTTTAGTCGCAAAATTTAAGTAGCTTTCTCCCCCCCCCACCCCAGTATTTACTTGAAAGGGACTGTGTCCTGCTAAGCGGAGAGTTTTGACGCTACCCCTCCCCCAAAAAAACAATTATTTAGGATTTGCTCTCAAAAAAAAAATCAAAGGAGTTTCACCCCTTAAAAAATTCTCCCAGCTCCTGCTACCCCCCCATTGGTGGTTGCTTTTTTCTGCCTGTGTTGTGCAGGCTTTGATTTGGTAAGATGGGGGGTGGGGTGGGTAAAGGCTCCAAAGGGATCTGGGGAGTTGGTGGCTAGACACACGGGGGGGGGGGGGACCAACCAACCAATGTGGGCTTTTCAATCAGACACCCAACGCCGAGACCCCGTATTGTCAGCCCCCCCCCCAAACAGGACGTGTATGACATGCTATTTACAGCCTGTTCCTCTGAACCATTTTTATTTTGGTCAAAGGGGGATTTTCCTTAAGATGATGATGATGAGGAAAGTTAGCAGTTGTCCAGCTGAATGGGCTTGAATAGCGACTGGGAGTTGCCCACGCTTTTTGCTCTTTGGAGACGGGTCTTAGAATTCAATTAAAGGGTAGCACACAATTAACATACGCGCCCCGCCCCCCCTTGTGTATGAAGAAGGGGGGGGACGGCTATAAATAATAGATAAATAAATGAGCGACGGGCTGAAGGTAAACAAAGGCCAACTGGGAAAGGAAAAAAAGTGAGGCGACTGCTCCCCCCCCTCCTCTCTCACTTTGCATGACAAAAACCCTCTTAACAAATGGACACAATTAGGAAGTCACTGATCCCAGGGGACCACCGGGTTGGTGGGAGGGGGAGGGGAGGGGTCGGGATAGGGGGAGGGAGAAGGAGAGGAAAACCTGTGGATGCTTCCAGAAGGAAGCTGCTACTACTACTACTACTATGATCGCCCGCGGAGGAGAAAGGCCGGGGGTGGGCCGGGGCTCGGCCGGGGCCTTGCTGTGTCTGATGCGACATGACAGTCCTGTCAGCCTCCACGCCAGCCCTCATAGCTCAGTGTCCCGGAGCATAAGCGAAAACGGGGTGTCTCCCGGCTAGAGTCCAGTGCAAGGAATACCTCCCCCCTGGAGCCTAGGGACACACCCGCCACGCAGGCAACAGGGCCCCATTTTGGGGGAGTTACCCACCCATTGGGGGGGAACCCAACCCCAAATCAGGTTAGGCTAGAAATAGCGGAGGAGGGAAGGACAGATGGAAGAGGCCAAGGTGGCAGACACGGGCTACAACGGATTCCAGATTGTTCCAAGATTTTTTTGTGGGGGGGCGGTGAGGAGCCGCTGATGGGGGGGATGGGAGAGTGCCCGTGGGCGCGAGGGGCTAGGAGAGATCAGGAGAGCAAGCACGAGGGTCTGAGGGGGACCCTCACCCCAGGACCTGAGTGAGTGGCTCAGGTTGATCACACTTCCTGGTGGGTTTGGGGGTCTTTTTATTTGCTCATCGTGACGAGTTGCTTTAGCATTATTATTACTTCTTGTTATGGTTATTGTTATTATTTCCTCCTTCGCGGTCAAGGCGCCTCATCTGAAAGTCTGGGACTTCAGTTTCTGGTCTCGGTCTGGCCTGGTGGGACCTGACTCAGTTTCCCCCTCACTCTAGTCCCATGGTGAGGTGGGGGGGGGGAGAGGACACAGCCACCAAACTCACCCTAAACAAAACAGCCCAAATCCTGCTCGTCACGGGCAACTGACAGGAGCCGATTAACTGTCTTTGAAGTCGGACGCAGACAAAAAAAAAATAGAAAAGAAAAAGAAACCCCCTGAGGGTTGGGGAGGGGGTGGAGGTGGGGGTGCCCCCCCTCCCCTGCCAAACCTGTTTGCTCACCACGGTCTCTTTCTTTCGAGAAAGGAAAAAAAAAATCATGAAAGCAAACCTTGGTGGGAGTGGAGAGCTGTCTGTCTTCGCCCGGCCACGGACAGCTCCCCTTCGAGAAAGAATTTGGGGTGCCATTTCCCCCCCTTACCCACACACCCATCTTCAAGAGGAACCTCCCCCCACCCCCCACGCTGGCTGCACCTGGAGATTATTTTCCCTCCAAGAGACTGGGTCTCCCTTCTGCGCTCTCTACTCCTAGCTGGGGAGAGCTAGCTGACACCTACTTGTAGTCCCGGGCACGTGGTCCCTCCCCGCAAGTATGGGTGACAAGAGAAGGTTGTGGGGGGGAATCCTCTCCCTGGAAATGGATCCCCATGACACCCTAGTTGGTATTTTTTTTGGGGGGCGGCCAGCTACAGCGGGGTGGGTAGGCAAGTTGGAGCTGGGTTTCTACTTCTTAAACCTTGGCGCTTGTCTGTTCGGTACCTTTTCTACACGTGCTTCTAAGTTGGGGGTCCCCTTCCCGCCCCTCCGAACACCCACCACCACAACCAACATTGAATCCCGTTCTGGTTTTCCTATTTAGTTATCAGTCTCCCTAGCGTGAATCGTACTGAAGTGTGAGTGACCGATATTTCACACACATGCATGCACACGTGTGCACACACACACACTTGACTCCCCCAGCCCCCCCCCACCTTTGCATTTTAAAACAGGGAGCTAGAAAACTTGGGGAATCTCAGGCTAGAAGCTAGAGGTTTGCCGACCTCGGAAAGTTCTCAGGATCCAGCTTTCTCTATTAAAAAAAAAGAGGGGACCCCTGAGGGACCTCTTAAAACTCTCCCCTCCCACCTCTCCCCAGCTCGGGCCTTGCTTTTGGGGTTGGGGGGGCCGGATTTTTTTTTTCTCCAGTGCTTGGAAATTTCGCTATGGGAATTGGTGATTTCTGGAACTCTCTTCTCGGCTTGTGTGCACCGGAGGGGGCGGGCAGGGAAGAGATGCGAAAGATGGGGGGGAGAGTCGATTTGGGGTGCTTGCAGTGGGGGGACCAGTGCTCCCCCTCCTAAGTGCTTTCTTGGGGATACCCACCGCCCCCCAGCCATGCAGGGGGGTGTTATCTGAGGCTGGTTTATTTCGGGGTGCTGTGTGGGTGTGACACCTGGCTGAGGAAATGAAGGCAATAATGAAGTTGGAGGCAGGAGGGGAGGGAGGAGGGATCCTCCTGGGGGGGGGGTTGGACCCCAAGAGAAGCCAGGCGGAAGCCGTGTGGGTCGGAGCTGATGGACTGAAAGTTGGGGAGCCGGCAGCTTGGGAGTTGAATGCCATACTGTTGGGAGAGGCGGGAAGAGGAGGGGGTGCTGTGGCGGCTTTCCCCTCCTCCCTAGCCGGTACCCCCTTCACATCCTGTGTATGGAGGGGGGTGGATGAAGCAGTCACCCCCAGGCCCATCCTCGCCTGGTGGATCTGTGCCCGCCGCCACGGAGGGGAAAGGTGGCGGGTTCGAGACCTCCCTGCGCTAGCTCACTCGCCAGCTTCTTTTTGTCCTTGGCCCTATTCCTTCCTCCTCCTCCTCCCCCCAAAAGAAACACACCCCTCTTCCCCAAAGCCACCCCCCATCAGTATTTATGGGGGAGGTGGGGGGGAAGAGAAGGGAGCCGGTGGTGGACACCCCGGGTTACACACAAGCTGCAAACGCCATGGCGGAGGGTTTAGGGGGGGCAACGCTAGCAACCAGTGGCCACTTCATTCACTTCATTTCCAAACTTTCCCCACTGGGGTCCCCCCCTTCCCCGTGTGCCCCCAAGAGAGGCGACCCATGCGGAGCGAACCCTTGAACAGCGTCTTCCCAGCAAGGATGCAGAGGGACTGGAGCCTGGAGCGGCCAACTCCACCAACACGCACACGCAGCAGCGCGCACTGCGCACTGCGGTTTAAGGTGTGAGGGGCAAAGTCAAGAGACACCCCCACTTCCTCCTCCTGCTCCACTGAGCTTGCCGGCTGCTTTCCCCATCACACACACACACACACACACACACACACACACACCCCATTGGAGAAAACTCTCCCTTCTTTGGGGGGGGGAGAGGGGTGTTTCAGGATCAGGCAGCACCTCCCTCTCCTCCTCTTCTCCCCCCACCCCAATCACTGCGTCTGGGATTTGGGGGGAGAGATGTGCATTACCCCCCACCCATGAGGTGGCCAGGGATGGCGCAGTACTGGAAAATTGGGGTACACTGGGGATAGAGGGAGGGGAGGATGGAGAGCCGAGGGAGGGAGTGGAGCTGGGGGGG
>NW_012267409.1:1124459-1129128 GCF_000151885.1 Dipodomys ordii
TGTGTGTGTGTGTCTGTGTATCATTTCCCAAAGCCCGCAGATTTTTTTTCACTTTGAAATGAAGCAATTCCCGGGTACAGTGCCCAGTGGAGAGGAGGAGGATGGTAGTGGGGTGGGGTACTTCTCCTAAGTTTTGGGGGTTCAAGCAAGCACATACCCCTTCTAAGACAAAGTCTACAGCCCGGAAGAACCTCTCCATGCCCCTCTGTGTGTGTGTGTGTGTGTGTGTGTGTGTGTGTGTGTGTGTGTGTGTGTGTGTAGATCCTGGGGCTTAAACTCAGGACCTAGGTACTTTCCCTGAGCTTGCTTGTTTTTCTTTTTTTTTTGGGGGGGTGGGGTGGGCGCTCTACCACTTGTCACAGCTCCACTTCGGGCTTTGGAGAGAAATGTCTCCTGTCCCCACCCTCGGCACTGCCGCCTCCTGAGTAGCTAGCATGCCAAGGCAGAGGCTGCTTTCCTACTTCAGCAGCTGGTTATAGTAGTCGTGGTAATAATGATAATGATCATAATTCTGAGCTACGCAAGAGAAGTCGCCCCGTTTGCGCTCTCCCTATCCAACCCGGCAGCTCTAAAGCGGTAGCTGAAGACATCGGGATCTCTCCGTTTGGGTTTCTTCTGTTGGAAAGCGGTGCCCCGTTCCCATCCCCGACCCCCCCACACTCCCACCCTGGTGGGACCTCCTCCTGGGAAATTCTGCACCCCACTTTTTTCTAGTTCCGTGGGCTAGACCCTCAGCGTGGCACGGATCGCGCTCGCTTCTCTTCAGAGTGACTTGTCTCGGGCTGAGATGGGGAGAAGAGGGGAAGGGGGGAAGAGAATGATTGTTCTTTTTTTTTAAAAAGAAAAAGTAAACAATATACCACGCCACGGGTGCGGGTGTGGTGTGTGTGTCTCCTTCCGAGATTCAAAAGCCACTCCACGGAATCTCGGGGTGCCCTGCGTTTTCTTTGGGCAGTGAGATGCTCTGGGGTGAAGCGGGGTGAATCCGGGCTTGCTTGGTGGGGGTTTTGTGGTTGTTCTGTTTGGTTTGCTCCCCTTCTTTCTCGAGGTTTGGCAGACGCTGCCGTGACCCTAAGTATACTTTTTTTCTTGTTTTGCTTTCTTCGTCACGAGGTGCCTCGCACCAGTGCTCGAGTCGAGTCCACGCATCTGCCTGAGTACAACCCAACTCCCCTACCAGGCCACCTTTAGCCCCCCTCTCCCCACCCCACCCCCTCACCCCCAAAACCAGCCCAACTCAGAAATTTCTTTGAAGCCGGACTTTTGCACGGGGGGAAAACCCCTCCTGTGGGGAGAGCCATCGGGGAGCCAGAACAATGAAACCGAACCCCGAAAATGCGAGAACGTTGAAGTATTGTTTGGGAGGGAATCTCTAATTTTTTTTTTATTTTTATTCCCCAAGAATATTTCTTCAGAATGTGGCGGGGCGCTCTCTGCCCGCTGAGGGTCTATCTGTAATTGAATCTAGGTCACTAAAAGGAGTTGCTCCTCTCCTTTTTCTGTTACACGAGACTGAAATTTGGGGGGGGGAAGGCAGGATGGGGAGAGGGAGGTACAAGGGTCTTGAAATTTCATTTAAAATGTAATGGTGAATGAGCCGATAAGCAAATAGGGGAAAGAATCTGCTTAAAAAAGGAGGGGAGGGAAGCATGGTTTTAATATGCTTCAGATTGGAGGGAGGGAGAGATGATTTACAGGAGAGTTTATTTCCTCTTTGCTGATAGGAAAGAATTACAGATACAAAACCCACTGATCTATAGAATAAGAGAGGGGAGAAAAAAAGAAAGAAAAGAAATGTTATTTTCCTGTAAAGGTGTCAGTTCATTTATATTCATTTAACCATCCATCCGTCAACTCTCTTTCTCAGTCTCTGCTTCTGTGAAACCTACCCCCACCACACACACACACACACACACACACACACACACCACTTTGCTACAATGTGCAAGGATGTTTGCTTCCTTTTCTTCAAAAATAATATTAACTGGAGAAGAAGGTAGGTAAACAGCAGGAGGAGAGAAGAGAAGAGAGATGGTTACTAAATATCCCTGGATCATTTAGCATTATGATTTGGTGGCTACATCTCATTCATGGCTGCTAGCCTATCATGAAGATCATAGCAGAAGATAGGCAATTATATATATATATATATATATACACACACACACACATATATATATATTCTCTTTTTTCATAAAAGATGCATGCCATAGAAAGACATCTAACCCATTGGAAACCTTTCTATCACATAGAAAATGAGGCCAAAAAATTGAATTCTTCTAGTCAAATGTTAGTCGACACGACATCGTATCATTAAAATAGTTGGGCTTTTTTTCCCCACTGTTGGTTGGTTGGTTGGTGCCTCCAGGCCTAGCCACCGGCCCTGAGGTTTTATCCCCCGGGTTAGCACTCCACCCCTTGAGCCACAGCTCCACTTCTGGTTTATGTTTGCTAGTTAATTGAAGATAAAGAGTCTCAATAATGTTTTCTTTTCAGCTGCTTGGACTGACTTCACATTGAGATCCACAGATCTCAGCTTCCCGAGGAGCTAGATTACAGGCGTGAGCGGCCAACACGAGGCAAAATAAATATGGGGTTTAAAAAAAAAAAGTTGATTTTTAACCGAATGGAATAAGTTCACTTTTCCCTGAGGATTTTCTGCTCGCGCAAGGTGTACCAATGACATGGTCCTAGGGTCTATACTTTTCTTTTTTAATAAAAAAAAATGATAGATGTCAACTTCCCCATATTATTGCCAAATAAGGGGAGTTGATTTAGGGGAGGGGGAATTCTCTGATACCCAGTGAGAGAGCCGCTACGAGATGCTGGTGGTGGTAGGCAAGCTGTCCTATGCTGGGTGAAAAAAAAAATAAATTAAAAATAAAGACACAGGTACGTGCGCTCCGGACACTCCCGGCTGGAGAGTTAATTCTTCCTGTTCGTTTCTCCCTTCCTAACCCCTTCCTCTTCCTCCTCCTCCTCCTCTCTTCTTCCTCTCATTTCATTTTTGGTTTATAAAATGTAAATACCAGCTGCGGGGGGCCTTTTCTAGAAATCGCCTGCGTTCTTCCCTAAGTTTCTATTTTCTTGCATTTCTCCACTGTTAAGAAGGCTCTTTTTTTTAAAATTCCTGACTTGATTTTTTTTTAAAACCACACAAAATGGAATACGAGGCGAACAATCTGCTGACGTGGGAGTATCTCGTGTCTGTTTCTTGCCTCGGAGTCTGTGGACATCTCTGGAACATATAAATCAGCTGCTTCCATCTCGCCTTTGTGAGATTTTTTTTTGTGTGTGTTTTTTGTTTGGTTTTTTTTTTTTTTTTTAGAATTATTTCTTAACCTCCAGGGCTTGTCAATGTGTGTGATCGTCCCCGAAAAAAATCTATTTGTTCCAAAAAGATCTTTTTTTTTGCCGTGAGCCATAACACCATTTCTGGCTTTTTTTTGCTTCTGTGGTGCTGAGGAATCGAACCCACGGCCTCATGTGTGCAAGGCAAGCGCTCTACCCGAGCCACCTTCCCAGCCCTCCACAAAGATCTTTAAGGACCCCGGAGGCCTGGCCCGAGGAAGTGAGCTTGGACATTTTTCCTGTCTGCACATGCTTTGGGGTTCCTAACGAGCTCGTTTCATATTTGCATAAACAGATTTTGCCGTGAGTCCACGGCAGCTTGCGTCTGCAGTAAATACAGTAAATACAGATGACGGATGGACCAGGCCCTGTCGGCTGCCACCATAGATTCAGCCCCCCCCCCACGCCTGTTAACACAGGCGCTGGTACTGGTGGCTCAGGCCTGGCATCCGAGCTACTCAGGAGGCTGAGATCTAAGGATCGTGGTTCGAAGCCAGCCCGGGCAGGAAAGTCTGTGAGACTCAGATCCCCAATTAACTACCAAAAAAAAAAAAAAGGAATCAGGGACAGCGTCCAGGCCTTGAGTTCAAGCCCCAGGACGGGCACCAACACACACCACGAAAGCGGTGCTCACCATCAACCTGGCCCACACAGAAGACTGGACCCCTCTGCTGTCAAAATCCAACATCCTTCCTCGTGTAAGTTTTACAATAACCAGGCGACGTGAAGTGTAATGAGGGACGGGGGTGGGGGGTGTGGTAGGGGATGGGGGGTGGTGGTAGGGGATGGGGGGTGGTTGTTGGCATTTGTTTTCTTGTTTTAACTTGTGGAAGAGGAATGGAAGGGCAGTTCTAAATCTCAGCCTGTTGGCTAAGTGTCTTTTGGCAACAGCCTCATCCTCCTGCAGCGGCCATTTCTGGAGTTCTATCCGAGACTAAGAGATTCCGCATTTTTGGGGGGAGTGGAAGGGGACAGCCCGTGACCCTTCTCACGGCCGCATCTGGAGGACAACTCTCTAGGGACATTTGCTCCTTCCCCGGCCTCCTTTCTTTTGTGGATATTAGGTCATCTCTAACACCCCAGCACCTCCAGACCCGGCTCACAGTAGGACAACCCAAGAAAAGAGCAGGTACTTTTGACTTGTGTTATATTAAACGGTGGCTCCTCTCAAAAAAAAAAGAAGAAGAGAGACAGAAAGAGAGAGGATCTCAGCGTGATGAGCTCTTCTGAGTTAAGGGAGGGCCCAAGAATCAGATAAACTTGGAAAGAGCAAATGTTAAGATGGAGACAGGAAAGGAAGAGAGAGAGAGGAAGGAGG
>NW_012267409.1:1131113-1142299 GCF_000151885.1 Dipodomys ordii
TCTGGGCCTGGGCGCTGTCCCTCAGCTCTTCAGCTCAAGGCGAGCGCTCTACCACTTGAGCCACAGCACCACTTCTGGTTTTCTGGTGGTTCATTGGAGAGAAGAGTCTCACGGACTTTCCTGCCCGGGCTGGCTTTGAACCACGATCCTCAGATCTCAGCCTCCTGAGTAGCTAGGATGACAGGCGTGAGCCACTGGCACCAGCTTCAAAGTGATCTTTTTTTTTTTTTTTTCCTACACCAAGGAAAACAGGGAAAGATCAGAGATATTGTTGGGGCAAATGTGTCTCAGCCCCACCACGGGCAAAGCTGAGCTGACAGCCACCGCGTGTTTTAGGGGTTGCTCTTTCCTTCTGTCCTTTGACTGAAATGTCCTTCTACTTACAGGCTAGAAGAAATTAAAAAAAAAATCAGGCAATTACCATTTTCTTTTGGGAGACGTGACTATAAAAACTCATCAGACACTCTCTTTTCAACCAAGAAAGCTGAAGTACTTTATTTTGGGGGGCTTGAACTCAGGGTTCAGTCGGCTTTCTTTTTGCTCAAGGCTGGTGCTCTACTACTTGAGCTGCACCTCTACGTCTGGCTTTTTGCTGGTTTACTATATATATCTATACATATATATGTATAGATATATATTATATATATAGATAATCTCATGGACTTCTTTTTTTGGATCGCAGGCTCACTTTCAGCTGTAATCCTCCATTCTCAGCCTCTTGAGTAGCCACAGAGCCTGGATGAAAGCCTTTTTTGGGGGGCGGGGGGTAGTACTAAAACCTTATTGGCTCTCATTCATAATGTCTTCAGCCTGTTATTTATAGTATATTTTTAAAAAATCTCATGCATTTCCCTGAAGACCCGGGGTAAGGAGGATACAAAGGACCTGGAGGGGCGGAGAATGTTCTCCGAGACACGTGAGCTGACAGTCAGTTCAGCTGGAAGGGAAGCCACGGGACACGGCAAGCAACGGGCACAGCACCTCCGTCTCCCGCGTCCACCCCTGCGCACGGCCTGAGCCACCAAGACTGCTGTTAGTGGGCGGTTGTGCATGCGCTCGCCTAGCACGCGTGAAGCCCTGGGTTCGATTCCTCAGTACCACAGACACAAAAAAAAGGCCGGAAGGGGTGCTGTGGCTCCGGCGGTAGAGCGCGCGCCTTGAGCAAAAAGCAGCTCAGGGACAGTGCCCAGGCCCTGAGTTCAAGTCCCAGGACTGGCAAAAAAAAAATGGGGGGGCATGGGAAGAGTCCACAAGGATTAGTTTCTAGATCCTAAAAAGCAATGACCGGGGAAGGTGCGGCACACACGGCTCATCTATAACGATGATTTCAGGGTGGAGTGAGAGCCGCCGCCCTGCTCAGCAGAGACCCGGCTGCTGCCGAGAGATCGGTTCCCCCCATGGCTTCATTTCGGCTCGGAATCGGGGTTTCCGGAGAACGCGAGCACACTACCGATGAGCAGGAAGAGGAGGAGCCCGAGGGAGAGAAAAGGGAAACTGAGGCAGCACCAGATGGACGACGTAAGTCTGTAAAGCACTGTGTGTGTGTGCACATGCGTGTGTGTGTGCACATGTGTGTATGCGTGTGCATGTGTGCATGTGTGTGTGTGTGCCCCCAAGGATGGAACTCAGGGCCCTTGCTCACTCAGACAAGCGCTCTACCATACTCGAGCTAAGTTTTCCACATAGGCCCTTGAGCTTTTCCCCAGGCTGACCTCGGACCACGAGCCCCCTAGTATGGCATCTTCCGGAGTCGCCGGGGTGAGCCGTGTAGACCACCACTCTCGGCCGACGTAGGTGCCATTCTCAAAAAGACACCAAGTCCCACGGGGATGGCTCAGGCCTGGAGCCCCACCAGGCAGCTTCTGACACCACCCAACGGCCCCCCGACAGCGGCCGTGGGCCCCTCGCCTCCAGTGCCAGAACTCCACTTGAACGTTTTCCCAAACAGAACGTTATCAAGGCGCCGAATCTTCTAGAAGGACACACGGGTTGAGCTCGAGGTGCGAGAGAGGCAGTAAAACAAGCGCCCCTCCCCCCCTTTTCCACCTGTCACCCGGCCCCTCCCCCGCGCAGGCTCCAGGCCAGCTTGCGGCTCCCTGTCACCCAGGGTCCAGGCTGAGTCCCTAAAGAAGCTACAGGGACAGGAGCCGGGCCCCGAGTCCAAGCCCACGCGCACACACGCACATGCACACACAAAGAAAATGTATATTTTAAAATATGGAAATCCATAGAATACAGACAGATGGCCTTCCCGGGAGACAGATCAGCTCAGGAAATGGAATACCGGGGAAATGAGTCCTCTGAAATCCACTATTACTTCTCAAATAGACTTCCCACCGTCCCCAAACAACAAGAGCCAGCAGGCCTGATAACCCTTCCTTTCCGTAGCACCTACACCAGAGAGCAGGTGTTTAGTCTCCGAGCGCGGCCTCCAATCTCCTTCCTAACCCCACCCTCCTGGGGACAGACACCCAGCTCTATCCCCTCCCAGGACTTTTATATCCGGGTAAGTGTGGAGGCCTGGCAGCTCAGCTGAATCAGAAGCCACGGGGAGGCTCCTGCCTGTCATCCTAGCTACTCAGGAGGCTGAGATCTGAGGATCGCAGTTCAAAGCCACCCCCCCCCTCCCCAGGGGCAGGGAAAGCCACAAGACTCTTTACCTCCAATGAACCCCCAGAAAACCGGAAGTGGTACTTCGGCTCAAAGTGATAGAACACCAGCCCTTAAGCAGAAAAGCACCTGCAGGTTTCCATAGGGGGGGTAGGAGGGGGGATTTGGGGGGTAACATGGCTGAGTCCCTCCAGTCCTTTCCACAACTTGCCCGTAGGTTTGTTTCTCTCCAGTATTGTGCCCTGCCTGGATGGAAGCTTCCAGAAAGGAGCGGGACCTCCCCCTCAAACCCCTCCCCCTGCATTTCTGCTCATTAGCAGCCTTTAGTGGCGGCCCCATTAGTCACCCTATTTTATTTTCCAGTCCTCTTTGATCTTCTAACCGCAGCCACCTTAATTTAGGTCACTACCTGGCCGCGGTCAATCCCAGGCCAGCCCGCTTCTCACCTCCAGTTTGGGGTTTCAAGGTGTTTAAAAAAAAGAAGAATTCCTCCCCAGCCACCATGAGGAAGGCCAGGGAGCTGGAGACTTGGATCCCCACTATAGATGGGAGATAGGGTTACAGCCTCATATCCTATTGATTCCTCCCCCCCCTTTTGATCTTTCTAGAACTCGGGCAGAAGGGTTGAGTTTGTTTCATTTGCTAGATGGAGGGAGTGCTGGGTCCCCCGGAGCTCTGGTTTTAGTATGATCCGCTTGTGTGTCCTTTAAGAAGACAAGCAGCCAGGCGCTGGTGGCTCACACCTGTCACCCTAGCTACTCAGGAGGCTGAGATCTGAGGATCATGGTTCAAAGCCAGCCCGGGCAAGGAAAGTCCGTGAGACTCTTATCTCCAATGAACCACCAGGAAACCGGAAGTGGCGCTGTGGCTCAAGTGGTAGAGCGCTCGCCTTGAGCTGAAGAGCTGAGGGACAGTGCCCAGGCCCAGAGTTCAGGCCCCAAGACTGACAAAAAGTAAAGGAGAAGAAAAGCAGAGGCCAACAGCTAGACCATAGGGGACATTCCAGCCAAACTTCTGCTATTCCACCCCCCAGCCCCTCCAGTTACACATCCCCTTCTATAGAGAGTCAAGCTCCTGAGCTTAAGAAACAGTAATAACAAGACAAGGGAGGATAGAAGTCCAATTTCCAAGTCACTGTGTGATCCTATATCACGGGTTGAAGGACTTTTTTTTATTGTGAAAATACCGTACAGAGGGGTTACAATTACATGGGCAAGATAATGAGTACATTTTTTATCAAGCACTGTTGCCTCCTCCTTTGTTTCCACTTCCAATCCCTCCCCCCCGCCCTCCCTAAGATTTAAAATTTTTTTAATTTTTGCCAGTCCTGGAGCTTGAACTCAGGGCCAGGGCACTGTCCCTGAGCTGCTTTTGCCCAAGGCTAGCTCTCTACCACTTCCGGCTTTTACTGCTCATGTGATACTAAGGAATTGAACCCAGGACTTCATGCATGCTAGGCAAGCACTCTACCGCTAAGCTACCTTCCCAGCCTGGGTTGAAGGATTTCTTACAAGTAAGGAAAGCACTTTGTCTTTTTGTTTTTATTGTTCAGTGGTTTTTAGAGGGAAACGAACATTTTTAATGTCTTATTTAAGATACTGAGAAACAATATTGGTGGCTTACAGCTGCATTCCTAGCAACTCAAGAGGCTGAGATCCAGAGGATCAAGGTTCAAAACCAGCCAAAGCAGAGCAGAAAAGTCCATGAGACTCTTATCTCCAATAAGCCAGCAAAAAGTAGGACTGGAGCTGTGGCTCAAGTGGTAGAGCACTTGTTGTAAGTGGGAAAAAAAAAAAAGCTGAGCAAGAGGACTAAGTCCCAGCACTGGCAAAAACTGAAAGAAAAAAAAAATACAGCCTTTTTGGTCAGATATTGAAACTCATCAAAATTCTACTTAATTGGGGGCATGGTGAGGGGAAGAGTTAGATCCAAGAAATGATGAATGGGAGTTAGAAATAGCCCGGTGAAAATAGGCAGGTGTGGGAGGTAGGGGCAGCTGTCAGCTGAGAAATGATGTTGATACTTGCTATCCAAATAAAAACAAACCAAAAGTTAAATTCCTGACTCTCTATAAAAACAAACTCCTTGGCTGGGCACCCGTGACTCACACCGGTTCTCCTGGCTCCTCAGGAGGCCGAGATCTGAGGATCGAGGTTCAAAGCCAACCCCAGGCAGGAAAATCTGTGAGACTTTGATCTCTAATGAACCACCAAAAAAAGCCAGAAGTGGCGCCGTGGCTCAAATGGTAGAGCACCAGCCTTGGGCACAAAAACTCAGGGACAGCAATTCAGGCCCTGAGCTCAAGTCCCTAAACAGGCGCCAAAAAGAAAAAGAACTCCATGTATTTAAGGAGCTGAAGCTAAAAACCAGAATATTCGTTAAATATTTTACAACTATAGAAAAGAGGAGAGTCTTGTTATCTTAGGGCAGGAAGAGACACAAAAAGATGGATAATAATCGTGGAAAGTCTGAATAAACTTGACATCCACAAGATTTGAAATTTGAGGGGCGGTATGACAAAAAAAAAAAAAAGCCCAGCTGACACCGTGAAAAGGAGGAGAAAGAGTGTGAGAGATGGTATTGACAGAGCTAAACAACTCTCAAGATTAGTGCTGAGAATATATAGGAGAGGAGGAGGAAAAAAAAAAAGAAAGAAAAACCTAACCATCCAAAAAAATTAAAAAAAAACAAACTCAACCTCCTACAAATCAATAACCCGAAGACAGAGAACGTGATAGATGAATAGAACACGTTCCCGGAAAAGAATCCCACAGTCTCCAGATTCAGCCAAACAGAGGATGAAAAGCTATCCTTTCCTGCAGGGAGAGGAGGAAGGGACAACTCAAAGGGGAGGGATGCAATCACAAAACGTGCACAGGTGAGATTCTCCGGGACCTAGCTCCCGCTTCCTGCCCTGCCAGTAGCTGCACACGACCAGTAAAATATAGGTCAGTCATGGGGAAGCTACCGCCCCCCCGCCCCCCCTCCCACCCCATTTCCATCTGAGCCAGAACTTGCTGACGGAAGGCAGAGAGCAGACTCAGCAGCAAGAACAATCCAGGGATGGTGTGGTATCCTTTCTGCTCGTTTCCCTACACCAGTCCCTTGATGAGGCCAATGATGATGGCAGGGAGGAAAGGGGAAGCCAAGACAAAGGAAGGGGTAATTCTCCCTCTCTCCTAGGAATTGGGAAGCAGGGAATGATGGCAGGCCATGAGTCAAGAAGTGGAAGAGCTGGGCATTGGTGGCTCACCCCTGTCATCCTAGCTACTCAGGGGTTTGGGATCTGAGGATCGAGGTTTGAAGCCAGCCCTGGGTAGGAAGGTCTGTGAGACTCATCTCCAATGAACACATCAGAAAACCGGAAGTGGCGTTGTGGCTCAAAGTGGTAGAGCGCTCGCCTTGAGTGAAAAAGAGCTCAGGGACAGCGCCCAGGCCTTGACTTCAAGTCCAAGGAAAGAAAGAAAAAGAGAGGAAGAGAGAGAAAGAAGAAAGGAAGGAAGGAAGGAAGGAAGGAAGGAAGGAAGGAAGGAAGGAAGGAAGATCTGCTATCTAGGACTCGGGAAGCGGGTGGGTTAATACTGCAGGGAAGTTCTAGATGGATTAAAAGCATGTCTCAAACCACAGGTGCAGGATGGATTTCATGGAAGACTTTGAGAAGAAACTCAAGCAGGAAAACCTGACAACAGCTGTGAGCCCGGGCACCCACGCCATTTTACAAAACTCTCGCACGTCCAACGCACTGGCACGCCCACGTACGCCTTAGCGCCCACACCGATTGCCACAACCCATGCCGAATTCACACGAGGATGCTCTTCGTGGGAAGGAGAAAGCATGGCGCCAGAAAACCGGGGCTGGAGGGAGAGCTGCATTACTTCTCTCCGGTGCCTTTGATAAGGTATTTCCTGCCGAGTGCTGGGGGCCGGCGTGCTGTGCATAGGGATCCCCCCTTTTTTTTTTTAATTACAAAATCCTCCCAACTTAAGAACATAGACCACCACCACCCCCTTCTCTCTCATGGAATTTCCCTCTTCCATTTCAGACATAATTTCCAGGAAGCAAATGGAATATTTGGTGAGAATACAAAGTGGAGCGCTCCCTCCCTCTCTAGAGAGAAAGTGAGAATATATACATACACACCTTGGAGTAAGATATGAAAACATAGCTAAACCTACTTATCAATATGGGAAAATGGCAGAAAAGCCAGGAATAAAACCTCGGCACTATTTATGAAGCTTTTGCTGATCATCTAGTTGACACCGAAAAACACCTTGTACATCTAATTTCCAGATGAATGTGGATTTTTTTTTAAACTCTGACTTAACTTTTTTTTTTTTTTCTTTTTGGTCAGTCATGGGGCTTGAACTCTGGGCCTGGGCACTCTCCCTCAGCTCTTCAGCTCAAGGTGGGCGCTCTACCACTTGAGCCACGGTGCCACTTCCAGTTTTGTAAGCGGTTCATGGGTGATCAGAGTCTCACGGAGTTTCCTGCCCGGGCTGGCTTTGAACCGCGATCCTCAGATCTCAGCCTCCTGGGTAGCCAGGATGACAGGCGGGAGCCACCGGTGCCTGGCTAACTTGCTTTCTTTTTGTCAGTGGCGCAGAACTTGTGTGTCCTGAATTTGCTCGTAAGAAGACAGCCCCTTGGAATCTCTCGATGACTGTGTAGAGTCTGATTATCGTCTTGGCCTGGGACCAGCAAGGCGTTTGGCAGGGAATTAGCAGTTGCAGCCATCCCCTGAGCTCTGGCTTTCCCACCCGGCTTCCGTAGCTCTCCAAACACTCAAGCCTGGAGTTCCACTTCCTCGAACCAAAGGCACAAGTGTAAGCTCATTCTCCTGTGTCGGAGCAAGCTCTTGTCATACGCCAAGGAGAGGAAAGTCAATCTAGCAAAAGGGAGAGGGGGTGGTGGTGGGGTGTTTTTGGTTTGTTGATGAATTCTCTTCCTTTCTAGAAGCTGCCATCATCCTCTGGGGGAATTTGGCCGCCATCTTGGAAAGCCTGGCTCTCTCGAGTAAGACCATGAGTTGGCAGTGGTGACTTCCCTTCCCCTTCCTCCTGCCCACCTACCTTTCTGGCTCTGAATAAAAGCCAGCTGGCCATGGGAATTATCTTTAATAACTCCCACAGACAGAATTTTGGGTGACACAGACAGAATTCATCCAGGCCTTCTCCCCTCCAGACGCAAATAACTCACGAAGCCGTGGAAGACCATGATGGCGACGGATGCAGCAGATGATGGAGAAATTGGATTCTGTCGCAACATGGACACCCGGCTAGAGCGGCCCGGACCGGAGCAGGGCCGGCTCCCCCGGCTGTACCTGTGCAATGGGTGTGTGTGCTCTGGTGGCTCCGTGGTTGAGAACCTGGAACTTTCCGCACACCTGCATCGAACGGTAGCCGCACCAAAAACCTCACCACGCATTGATCCATTGGGTATGTGGGTCGTCCACAAACCAAATTCAAAAACAAAGAATCCCAAAAGGTCTTTGTCGCCCATCCATAAATCTCTAATAGCCACCCCTGGTGTGACTGAGCTTCTGGCCGCTGTCTCCCGAATCGTGCACGGTTCAGACTCAGGTAGGCAAGGAGAGGGAGGGGAGAAGTTGGTAGATACTAGGAGAAGGAGAGTTGGTCTTGGGGGAGGGGGGGAGTCAAAGGGTACGCCGTGCATGGTCCTTTCAGTCTACCAAGAGGGTGCATTTTGCCCTTTGTAAGAAGGGAGGGGGTGAAATTATGGATCATTCTTTGTCTCCATCTTACAGATTTCCTCGAGGAACGGGGGAGCGAGCTCTGAGCAGGGGGGGGGTGTCAAACCCCACGAAACCAACCACGCAGCCTCCTGCCTGTCCTCACACCATGCTCACGCTTCCCGTCGGGTCCTGGGGCTTGAACTCGGGGACCGGACGCCGCCCCTGAGCTTTTTCCACGCAAGGCGAGCGCTCTACCACTTGGACCACAGTGCCACTTCCAGTTTACTAGTGGTTTATTAGAGATAAGAGTCTCACAGTCTGTCCTGCCCGAGCTGGCTTTGAAGCACAATCCTCAGATCTCAGCCTCCTGAGGAGCTGGGATGACAGGCGGGAGCCACCGGCATCTGGCTACTATTGGGTACTATTATATATAGATATATATATATAGTCAAACAGGATGCCCTAAGCCATGAATAAATTTGCCTTGAAACACTCTCTTCCTAGAAGGAAGCTCTACTCCCTGCTTGTTTTCTTAGGCAAAGGATATAAATAAGCAAAATAAGCCACCAACATTTCACCCCAACATCGCGAAGGGCTCCTACGTGTTTCCCTCATGTGTAAAAACTTCATGGCTTCGACCAAAACAACCCTGGAATTACACAGCCCCCCCCAGGTTTCCCCCTCCCATTCCCGGTGTACCCCTTTCTCCCTCCTGCCTTGTAATTAGGAATATGCCTTTAGCTCCCCCATCTCTGTGTCCCCCCTCCCCAGGAAAAGTCCCCCCACCCCTGTGGTGTGAACACCCCCCCCAGGGCACTGCTGCCACCTAGTGGGCACTCGGGACACGGAGCCTTCCTCCCACAGTGGGTTGCGTTTTCCAAACTCCAGATTTATCTCCTTTTTTTTTCTGCTATTTCACGTGCAGCTAGACGGACGCTCAGATTGGTTCCAGGGCGGAAGGTTCGGTTTAGTGTTGAATGCCTGCGGTCCCATCCCTGACACACCTGAGGGTGGAACTAACTAGACGAGACGCATTGTCAGTGTATTATTACCGTGGGTAAAATAAATTAAAATTGCAAGAGGCCAGCAACTGCAGTGGCTTGCCCCTGACTTGATTTACCCTTGTTCAAAATGACGGCCGGACACACACACACACACACACACACACACACACGCTGGTCACCAAACAGAATGAGCAGCGTCACTTCATTTTGCAAACAGGATACAGTTGGGTTGTTTTTTATTATTATTAATTCTGCGGTGGAAACTCGCGACCATCTTTTTTTAACATTCTAGAAAGAGCTGTTTCCGGTGGAAAGTTTTGGGTTTTTTTTTTAGTGTTGGATAGAAGGTGTAAGCTTTCGATGATGATGTTATAAAAGAAAGAGAATAAGAACACCCCGAAGGGATTTGGGAGGAGGGGTTTGAACCCCTTCCAGTGATGGGGGTTTGTAAAGGCCTGGGCAATAAAAAATGTGCTTTTTCTTTGGGCTGAAACCGTTTCTTCACCATCCGTGTATAAACTGCACCCCGTTAGGGGCCAGCTAGAAACCGGGGGTACCTGTGTTCCTGAGAGAAGGGGGGAAAAATAGAATTCCTGGCGGCCCCTCGGAAGCCACGCGTCTAGCTGCTTTAGGGCCGCTGCTCGCGCTGGCTCCGCGTCACGTCTTCTTCTCCTTCTCCTTCTTCTCCTTCTTCTCCTTCTTCTTCTTCTTCGTGTGGATTCTCCGCTGGGGGGGGGGGCATGCAAATGCGCTCTTCTCAGGGCAAGTTAGTAAAAGGAGAGAGAAAAAAAAGTACCCAAAATGATCATTGCCGCCTCGCTAAACATCTCCGTCGTGATGCCGGCGCTGACATCTTCGTCTCTCTTCCTGTGATGGTGTGTTATTAATGGCGGGCTGGGGGGGCAGCGGTCAGTGTGGGAAAGCAGAGCAGATGTGCTAAGGACCCTCTGAACCCCAGAGCCCGGCCCAGCAGCCCAGTGGACTTTCAGAGAAGCATCTGGAAGCTGAAGAGAAAGAAAACACCCTGGGAGCCAGGATGTGACCGAGTCCAACGGCCAGCCGGGATATTTCGGGGAAATTCATTACGATCCTGAACTATGGAGGGGAAACCTAAGTCCCTTGTGCAGAAGGTTCTAGACCACCGAGTGAGCTCACGTGGTACGGAATGACAGCCAACAGATGAGGGAAAAGAGGGTAACGTTCACCTAAGTCCAGCCCTAAGTAGAATCTTAGGACTGCGGGACTTGAACTCTGGGCCTGGGCGCTGTCCCTCAGCTCTTCACCCAAGGCGAGCGCTCTACCCCTTGAGCCACAGCGCCACTTGAGGTTTTCTGAGTGGTTCATTGCAGATGAGAGTCTCACAGACTTTCCTGCCCGGGCTGGCTTTGAACCGCGATCCTCAGATCTCAGCCTCCTGAGTGGCCAGGGTGACAGGCGTGAGCCACCGGCGCCCGGCTCATTCTCTTTGTTTGATTCCCAGTTTTCTCCGTTACCCACCCGTGGTTCCCGCCTCACTTTAGCTTCCAAACCAATAGGGGCCTCGAACCCCCAACCTCGAGGCAGAAAAAGCAGATCACCTTTATCTGGGGCATGTGTGTTGGGGCCCAGGGCTAACAGGGGAGTTACAGGGGGCTAAGCCAAGTCAAACCGGCGAAGAGGACTGATGCGTCTAGGCCAGAGAAACCACGTGAGGAGAGAGGGGAACCCCAAATCCTGGCGAGAACACCTCAAAGGACGGACTGCCAAGAAATTGCCAAACCATACCCAGTGTACTCTCCCCTACTTCCCCCTACCCTCTCCCTGTCTGTGGATTCACTTCCTCTCCTCCTTCATGCATGCTAGAGAGGAGGAGCAGGAGGAGGAGGAGGAGGAGGAGGAGG